>NC_133026.1:130982500-131282500 GCF_048771995.1 Taeniopygia guttata
GCAATACCTTTCCAGCCTTCATAAAGGAATATCTAATGCATTCATGTCCCTAGGTTATTTACAACAAAGGGTTTCACAGCAAAGTACAGAATGGATCAAGATTTAATTTCATACAATGTTCCTAAATATTAGTATTTTCAACACCTTTATGCTGCATACTCAGAAAATAATTCATAAGCCTGTAGGTTCTGTGTGGAAGCAAGTGAAATGGAAAACAATTCTAGAAAGGAATTCTATTTAATCAAGTTCTCCCCACAAACATGAAAACACAATTACATGGTTCAGTCTGATCCTTATGGGAGGATGAAAAAGTTATCCTCCATGATATATTTCACAATGACCTTACAGAATTACTATATACATGACAGAACACCTAAATCACTTTTTAATTACCCTTACAAAGAAAGGTTTGCTTAGCAACATTTCAAAAAAAAAAGCAAAATTTTCAGCCCAAGTCTTCTTCCAAAGCACAACAAACAGTTTTATTCTACAAATTTTACTTCAGGCAGGTTTTAATAACATTAAATTCATCTGGGGAAGACACACTACATTAACCTAATAAATAAAAGAGTGATCTATACATCAGAGACATAGTAAAACTTGAACTATTACTCATTCTTTTTATAAACTGGCAGATAGGAAACTATGGAGAGGCATTAAAACAACTATGGAGTTGCAGCTTATTACCATCTATATATCAGAAAGTGTTATTACATTATTGAGATTTTTTGAGGAGGACTTCTAAGAGCATCTTTTTTTCCACTGAAGCACTTACAAAAAAATCCAACAATAGATTTTGTTTACAAAAATCCAACAATCCTCTCTTCATAGGAAGAATAAACCAAATGTGGTTCTGTACTAGGATGTAGTTTTCATATGCAGGAATTTAACATTCATAATGAAAGACCTTTTCTAATCACAATATTTTATCAGAGAGGACTATCTTCACATCTTGCTGTGCAAGTCAAGGTAAGTCAGAGGTATCTTAGGAATGCTTTAGAAATAAGTGTTTTACTTGAAATTAATTAATCCCTCTTTCAAAGGGGTTAATACTAAGTACAAAAGGCAAACAGTATATGCAGCTGCCACTGTCTACACCAAGCAAATAATTCCAAGCTCAAAATAAGATTAGATTAGAACAGGAAAAAGGACACTGTACTTTGCATTTGCTTCAGTGCACCAGTTCAGGCTGGTTTTCTACAAAAGGAAGCACCCCACTAACATAATATGCTATTCCAAGGGACAGAAGAGCGATGACAATGATGAGGAGCAGCACCCTCCAGAAGCCCAGGTCTTCCACAAACTCTTGCCATGTTGTGCGGAAACTGGAAAGAACTCCTTCACCTTGCTGTAAGTTTGGATTAAGAAGGGAATGGCTTTCCATTGCACTACAAAGGATTAAAGTTAAAAATACATCAGAGTAAAATAAGGCATCTGTAAGTATGACAGTAATCCCACTAAGGGCATCTGAAACATTCTAGATTAAAAATTAAACCCCCCTACTGATTTATAGCATTGCTTATGCTAAATCAAGACAAATCAGATCAGGAAAACACATCTAATTCTAAACTTATTTTAGCTGAAAGGACATTTTATTAACCCGTGCAAAGAGAATTATATTTGTGTATAACTGCACTGAATTTGCATGCCTGCTACCTAGAAGCCTTCAAAGGTCAGTCCCCATAGTTCCTAGTAGATATGGCTTAGTAAAATATAATGAAGCATAAGTTAAGACCTAAAGGGGCACACATTATTTGTTAATAAAACAAATAATGACTAAAAATAAATTCTGATTAATAAAATGGAAGCTTCAACCAATATTAATTGAGATGCTAAATTCTGCAGTGATCTTTACTACTCTCCTGAACATCTTTGTTACATGTGTCTTCTAAAAAAGCATTAAAAATCACAGAAAACACAAACATTGGACAACAAGAAGTTCAGAAACTTTCTGAACAAGTTGGCATTGCTCTGTTTTCTGCCATATGGTATTCAGTGACTGCTTTGGTGTTTTAGCATTCCACTACCAATCTATCAGGACCCCTTAAATTGTCAGAGTATAAATTAGGGAGTGGATTTCTCACTTCTAATGAAAAACAAATATAAAATATGAGAGAGGCGGTCTTCTTGACAATTGATCACCCTTAGAAAATATGTAAGTTGTCTCAAAATCCTGCACAGTTTCTTTTGTAATTCTCCCAATTTTGCTGGTTTCACAATTGTAATAGGAAACTATCTGTTGCTTATGAAAAATCTCATGAAGAATAGGAAAGCTTTTGCATAGCCTGACTTCACCTAAAGTTTTGGCCATCTGCACAGTTTTACTACTTATTATTGAGTGAAATTACATACATGGGTGTTTACAGGATCAGGCCCTGACAACCACAGAAAGCAAATGGTGGAATCAATCATATATTCAATGATGTCAACAGCAGAATGTGAGCAAAAAAAAAAAAAAATTACTTTCCTCCCTTTTAACTGCTTTCCGTTACCATATTCCTAGATATTTCTTAAAAAAGTAATAATAATTTTTTTTTAAAATCAAGGAATAGTAAATTCCAGGTCAAAACTAATTGTAGAAATGCTGCTATTTTTCATGACAGAAATAAAATGAAAAATGATGTTATCAGAAAAAAGTCTCATTCATGAAGCTCTCTTCTAAGATTACACCATGGGAAAACTTCACACTATTCATATGGCATTTTTTCTCAGGAAGTACAACCACTGAAGAACAATTAGCCTGAACTCCCACAGCTTGCTCAAGTATTGCAGTATCATCTGCACAAGATTTCAGCAATTGCCTATTAAACAGCCTGTATTTTCATTGTTTAAATATTTACCAAGCTGTAAAGCTATTTTAGCTTACCCATAGGTGCAGGATTTAGTAATCTTCCTTGCCTATTATGATTTCCCAAGCAAAAAAAGGGTTTAGTAAAAGATAGCTTTTGTGCAGAATTTCTTACTCAGTAAGTACTAACTAGTTAATACATAAGCACAGAGAGGCTAAATAAAGGGGCAATGCAATTTAAGTGGAAAGGTCACATGCTTGCTCATTAAAAAGGGTACACAGAAAACATTTTTACTATTTTATATTATGACCCAGTAAAAACCAATGCTATTCAAGATATTTTTTCTTATTACAAATTAGAGCCACATAAAAACTAGTAATGCAGCAACATGTCCTCAGAAGAGTTTGTGTCACACAGCCCAGACAGATGTTCTGTGTCCAACAGAGGTGTGAGTTCACATTTAGACACGCCTGTGGCACAGCCACAGGTCCTGCTGGGCTGGACAGGACAGATGTCTGTGTGAGACAGGGACAGAGGGACAGAGGGAGCTCTGCCTCCTGGCAGCAGGGCCATGCCTCACCCGCAGCAGGGCAAAGCAAGCAAAACCAAATTTGACTAGGGAACAGAGCTCTGGCCTCTGAGAGCTTCCCCAGCAGCAGCAACTCTGTGTAACAAGGGGCAGAAAACTGAAGTCAGAGACCGTTTTTAGAAACAGTGTTATTTGTCCATAGGTTCATATGTAATGCAAGAGCTCAGAGGGCAGAGGACAGAAGACATTAATCTAAGTGTCCCTAAAATGTGAAAATAATACAAAGAGGGATAAGTGAAACTGTGGAGGTCTGAAAAGCCAGCTGGTAAAATGATATTGTTTATTTACAAAGCAAACAGCACACAAGCTCATTTTTTATGCTCCTATAGGCAGCTGCTATTTGTTACTTTAAAAATAATGTATTTCAGACATTTTAAACACGTTCCCAAACAAGCTGGGTACTGCACTGTTTATGTCTCTGTGCCTGTCCCCAGGGAGAGCTGCTGGCTTCCTGGCCAAAGCAAACAATATAACATTTATGAAGGTCAAATAACAGAAAGGAAGCTATGTTTGTTAAAGGGACACCATCAAATCAAAAATCAAAATTTAAATGGGGCTGAGCTGTTTGTCCATATGTTTGAATAAGATCAGCCTAAGTGCATTTCTGTGCATCAAGAAACTTTCAGTAGAAGTTAGTGAAGATTGAAAGATAATATGCACTAATTCTTTCAATGTATAACCACGTAATTTTGAGAATAAAATTAATTTTCTATTTTACAGCTTAAAACAGTCTCTCTGACAGGTAGGGTCATCTGATGTATAAGAAAGAACTTCATGGGAATATTGGGTATTATTTCTGAAGTTTTGCTGGCTTCACCTTTTCCGTTTACTCAGCTTAGCTCTAACTCCATCTATACAGCTGCTTTTCTGTTCAGAGTACAGCCTGTCTACATTTTCACATAAACCAAGCAACAGTTATATGACAAAACTCCCTGTCTTTTGTGAGATAATGTTCCAGCAGTCATAGTTCATGGTCCTCATTAGACAATATAAAAAAAGCCACAATTTTTTTAATACCCAATTATGGGTAAACAGCATAATAAGACATACTAGAGAGCAGAATTGCTTTATACAACAGGACTGACAGCTTTGTTTACCTAGTGAAAATGTCTTGTTTCATGCTTTGTAGGACTTCACTGCATTTTTCAGGATAGTATTTACTCCTAATGCACCAAGTTCTCCTTGTATGTTTGTTTTCTGCTGAGAAACTTTTATTTTATGACATACAGATTCCAGTAGTTACAGTTGCATTTTTTTGCTACAGAATCACAATTTATTACTACTGATCTCCTCTCCCTTGTAACTGTAGGTTTTTGTCTGTGCCATCCCAATTTTCCTCAAGGTTGTCTGTATCTCATTTCTTGGTATCACAAACATGTTTCTGTTTTTTTATTTAAGAAAATTCTAAGTAAGCACAGTCCTAGAACCAGGCTTTTAGGAATTCATTACTAACTTCCCTCTAACCCAACACTTTCCCTGAAATGGTCAGCAATTTTCTTGAAATCCTCAGTTCTTCATTAACTATCTCTTTAGCCACCATAAAATTCTTATTCTCCATCTTTTCCAGGACTGCTAGCAATAGAAATTTTAGATATGACACCATATAAAATCCTTTATTCAAGTTCAGATGGATGAAAAGTCTCCCACCGTTTTTTTTTTGGCATAGAAAATTATCAAAAGGATGTCAGATTAGCCTGTGATACTGCCATGTTGCATTTCACACTGTTTCCACTTGGCTTTGTGGTAGGGGGTAGAATATTTGTGTTTGGTACTCTGAATGGAAAATTGGTAATTATTTTTTTAAAATTTTATTATAAAATTAAAATCTCAAAAAAATAGAAGTTCATTTTTTTCTTACACTGGATCTGTTTAAAGAGATTTTTTCCAAAACTTAACAATCAATTTAGATTTTGTTTGGTCATGTCAGGCCAAATTTGATATTATCTGTTTTGAGGAATAAACAATCAAGTCAATCCCAAAAATCTAAAGCCATAAACATCATTTCTCCTGGTAGTTATTTTTGTTTGGTAAATACCTTTCGCTTTCAGCTGTTTGCATTGTCTCCAGCTTTGAGTGAGCTCCTCTGTTAAATCCTTTCACCTCTTGCTCCTCTAAAGATTCCAGCAGTCTAATCACATCTTTATTCACACCCCTTCGTTTGGCAAGAACAAGTGGTGTTGCACCTTGGTGATTGCTAAAACAAGCCCATAAAAAGACATAAGAAAATTCTAACACAGAAATGTTGTAATAAGTCAACTCAGCATAACATATTACAATTTAGTAAGTCCTCAGAACTATTTTCTGTTTTATCAGACAGTAATAAATTCCAATCTATTCAAGTTACAGCACAATTAGTTTTGAAGAAAATCAGTATATTTATGTTTGAAATTGCACAACTCTCTTCCCCCTCTAATAAAATCAAAATTCTTAGAACTCTAATCTAATTGGAATCTTGGAATCTCGGGGTGTTACAGGGAAAAAAAAAAAAAAAAAAAAAAAAAAAAAAAACCCACCAAAAAAAAACAACAACAAAAAAACCAAAAAAACCCAAACAAACAAACAAACAAACAAAAAAAAAAAAACAAAAAAAAAACAACCCAAAAAACAACCCAACAGAAGATTTATGGCAATGTTCAAGTTTAAGCTTAATTTCAAGAAAGAATTGTGCAATCTGGCTCCTAATAGTTCCTTTTCCATGAGGGTATTAGGACATGAGGCAGAAATGAAATAAAATACAGATGGTCCCTCTGCTGCTATTAAAATAATATTGAATATGTCCAGAACTGCCTTTAGACCAGGACTTTCCACCAGAGCTGTTTGAAATGAGGGGAAAAAGTCCCAACCCACAACCCATAAATAATGTGGTCTACCAATAACTAGTTTTGCTGAGTTGAAAACACTAATGAGGGACAGGTGAAAAAGGGACAGATTTAAAAACTCAAAGGTTTTGACATTACTCCTGGCGTTTGCACACATTGTGAATATGCAGAAAGTTCCACAAACAAAGTAATTCAGCACAGGAATGAAACAGCTAGTTATTTTGCAGCTTGAGAGCTTCCATCTGAGCACTGGCATCTGACAGCTGCTGGAAGCCAGAAGGAAAGAATATACAATATTCTGAGTCACAGACTTTGAGGGAGGGCAAAAACACTGAAAGGAAGCATTGTTACCAGAGGAGTATGGGAATGAACTGACACACACATACACTGTATTTTCTTTGTCTTATATAGTACAACAATAGAAAATGGGGTGGAGAAATTCTTTTAAAGTAGTCAATGTGTTTTTTAATTTGGTGCCAACCACCCACACCTGTCTGTCTGGCCAAACCAGGGCAGCAATGTCACCAATGAGGCAGAATTAGATACAGCAGCTCACACCAGCAGCAGCTATTTACATTTGCTTTGCTTGTTGCACAGACTAGCAGAAGTGGCCTCTGTTTTCCTGACTTTTATTTTGGTTTTTTTTTTTTTTTTTAATTAAGTGGTATCTTTGTAAAGTAGAACTGCATCAAATACAGCATTTCAGCAACAGCAGATTTACATGCAAGGCTCTGGTGACAAAAGACTAATATATTACAAAATACGTACTGTAAAAAGTGACTTACCAAATATCAATTTTAAGTCCATTAGAAACTAGGAACTGGATGGTATCAACGTGCCCACACAGGTGAAGGGCTGTGTTACCCTGGTAATCAGTGGCTAGCAGGTCAGCACCAAATTTATGCAAGAGTTGACAGATGTCTACATTTCCTCTGGCTGCAGCCAGGTGAAGGCCAGTTCGGCCTCGGCTGTCACGAATATTTGGGTCAAAACCACTCTCTAGGAGTCGTTTGGAATAGTTAAAATCTCCATCAATACAAGCCTGCAGCAGTGGCACGTTTGTCTGGGAGGAGTCGTTCACAAAAACGTAGGACATTGCTCTGACTCTCTCAGGTCAGGAGGAGGTGACCAACCTGCAAGTAAAAGAGTGAAGAAATGATGGCGAAACCAGGCAAATAAACACTCAGCTAATATTCACTAGACTGCTCAGGTTCCCAAACAAGAATGCAAACTAGCTTATAGGTCAACTCTGAAATCTTCCAGTCATACACATTGTGTGCTGCATTCCCTTCTGGTAGAAAGGAAAGAGCTCACACCTCTGGAAAGAGAAGCAAAGCTTTGCTATGAGAGAAAACTGGTAAGATCTCTGCCACAGATTCCTGAAAGGTGATTAGTTTTCACCCTAGTAAGGAATCACATGTAGTAGTATTGATATAAAAGGGCAAAACAACCCCCAGACTGGAACAGAAATGAAGAACCTTTCATAAATGGGGAAACTCTAAGCAATTCAGTCCACAGGTACAGTCACACTAACTGCAATTTTTACCAGTTACAAGCAAAGCTGACCTAATGGACTTTCACCCTCTGTATTTAAACTTCAATCCACAAAGTACAGTACAGCTAAAAATGCTTAATAAAAATACAGATTTCTTCATTCTGCAATAAATGTATTTTTCAATAGTCTTTGAGAACATTATTTTTACAGTGTCAGAGTTACACAAACCATAGAACAAACAAGAACAGCAATACAGAACACAGAAAACTGAAGTATTAGGTGAAATTGCCCACTGAAAACTGGAAGTGGGTGCGAGGAAGACAATGGTAAAATCAGAGCTAGTGAGTTTGAGTAGAACCTCAACAAGGAGAAACACAAATGTAGTTTCTCTAGCAGAAAGGATTAAGTCCTTTTCTGTATCAGGACATAAAAGAGGAAGATAAATGTTTCACCATGGATTACTTGGTATAGAACATTTTATGAACTATGATTTCAGTTTTGCAGAAGAATATTTTAAGGGTGAGTCAAGTCAGGAAGGTATGATGACGCTGTCATCAGGACAGGTACAGGACACAGAAAAGATTACTTGAAAACAATAAGGAAAAAGAGAATGATTTAGCAAGAGCATGGTAGAATGTTCATGAGGCAATTTGAGGAAGCAATGAAAACATGTAGAAGACTGGACAACAGTCCTCTTTTTGTACTGCCTCAGAGAGGTGGTAAAAAAATCACATAAATAAGTAAAATTCCTATAAAAGAAATCTCAATAGACACATTACAAAGTTAAAGAGATAGGAGGGAAACATGATTTTACTAGATAACCTTGGAATAGAAAGTAAACTGAAACATTACTTGAAACACTATTTTTCACTTCCCCAGGGGTTCTATTCTGGGCTCATGGTATAGAAGTGTTCTGATTAACTATCTGAATCTCTTATTAAAACTGCTATACACAGATTTAAATTTTCTCATCTATATAAGGTATCCTTCCACACCAGTGCACTCTTCAGCCAGGAGAATGGAAACATGGCCAGTAGCCAAAGAATTCAATTAAAAACCTCTCCTTTTATGAGAGTTCATAATGTCTATATTTTATAGCTTTTTCCCCATGCTTTAGATCAAATTCAAGATCAAAGTACCTCTAGAAGTAATTTCAAAATGTTTACACACTGGTCTAAATAACACCTCTAGCACTGGGGGCTGCTGAGTTTAATAAATCATGTTTAAACTTCACTAGGCTGTGTTTCCTATCTGGACAAATTCTGCTAAATATATCAACACTTCTCTAGTTTTCCAGTGCAGGAATGCACAATGTTTTTTTCTTTACTGGATGCCGAAGACAAAGAGGTAGAAATAAATTCTATGTCTCAGTATCTGTATAAGGAATGATTCTAAGCAGAATACATTCCTCTAGGCTGCAAGCATGTTTTTAAACACGTGATAGTACATCACTGGCTCAAGAACTCTTTTCCACAACCATCTCCAATAGCAAGTGGCTGGTTCACTGATACACCATAAAACTTAGTGCGAGACAAGAGTCAGAGGGCCCTGATAGCCTCCTTATAACCCTTTACAAAAAGAAAGGAAAATGTAATTACTCGAGTTTTCAGTGAATATGTTACAACCCCCTGGATGCTACAAAGCTATGATCCCTAGCTGACAGCAATTTCAATTTTCTTGCCCATTTTCCACCCAAATCATGAATGATATGAGGATTTTTCTTCCACTCTGCTTGTCCAGTCTTCAATGAGAAAAATAATGGGCCCAGCTTCTCTGCGATGTGATTGTGACCTTTATATTCTTCACTAAATCTTCCCTAAAGCAAGATCATAAATCATTTTAAAACCTCCAATTATCAGCCATAGAAGCAGCATATCAATACCACAAACCCCTACGTGCACTTGACAAAAAGTAGTTTGCTTGTAAAATAATGCTTCAGTGTTTAAACCTGCTTAATAAAACAAGGCCTAACATAAATCAACATGAGAATATTGTACTGGAAGAAACTTAGGCTATTTGAGAAACAGCATGGCACACTCTATTAAATAAAAGCTAATGTCTGTATTTTCATACCAGACGTGTATGTCTGGTAAAGCCTTACAGAATTCCCCAACTGTGATGAAATATTAGCTAATAATACCTAGGAAAAAAGCCACCTCCTTATCTTCTCAGAAAAGGAAGCACACATACTAGCAGTTAACAGAAAGGGTAACTGGAAGTCAATCTGATTCAGAATTTATTATCAGTAAAATCTTCTAGAACTGATCACTCATGTGTAGAAGTAAAACCTTAGTATTTCACAGTAAGGAAGAGACAAAGATGAGGTAAATCCTTCTTCCCAATACTTCAAGATTGTGGACTAAGCAAATGTATTCACAAAAAAAATATCTGGACCATCTGGTTTGATTTATCTTTGTGATTGAAAATATTTTTTTCTACTAACACAATTCTATTTCACATATGGCTAGCTAACCTATGCCAAATACAAGCTGTACACAAAGCTGAACTATGCACCATCTTTAAAATGTCAGTCCCCAAACAGCCTGTTCTTGCCTCAAAATTAACCCAACCTAGCAAAATTTCTTGTGTAAGAAAACTCATTAAAAAATCACAAGTAAAATTAATTAGGTATTTTTCATTAAACAAATGGTGGTTACATTTCTGCCCACAGTATCAAAAAGCTTATTACTTCAATGACTATCTAATACAATAGACTTAGGAGCAAAATTTAGAAACAAAACAGCATTAGCCAAATTGAATCAGGTAACAACTCTGAACCTGTCCAGAAGCTGGTATCCTACCAAGTAAGTACTGATTTCATAGGTACCAATTGGGAGAAATGGACTTGCATTAGTAACAAGACACAAAATATTGCAAAATGACCATCTTGAACATCCCAAAAAATTACTACTACGACTTAAGTAAATCTGTTTTTTTAAAAACAGAAGTAAATGACTGCTCGTAAAAATGCATCACTATCTACTGAAAATATATCTGTTAAATAATATTTTTGTTTAAAAAAAAGGTTTGCTTTTAATAACTTGGTACTTTGACAGAAAATTAGTTTTGTGAAAAAAAGTAAATTCTAAGACATCCTCCCAAGCTAGAAGGATTCCCATTAGAAAGGTATAGAATGAATTTTCCCTAGATTTATACATTTATTTAGCCTCAACAAAGTGTAATCCTTAATTAATAACTTTAGAAATTATGCTGTAAGCCTCTTCAATTATACATGTAGTACAGGATAAGAAAATTTAACCAAGCTGTTCTGTTTTCAAAAGGAATCACTTATATTAAGTGATTCTGTAAAAATAATTTATTTACTAGGAGCCAGCTGTGTCTCAGTATAGTGTGTACAATGGTAACTCATTGTCACACACCGATCTGTTGCAGGACATGTTCTCATCTGCAGAAGCTAGGAGTGATCTTGAAAAATTCAAACCACAGAACTAAATGCAAGTTCTTTCACTTCTTAAACTAGTCCTAAAATTAGTGTTAACTGTACACACCTTTATTTTACAGGAAATATATGCTGTTGTCTCTGCTTTCTTATTAAGTTCAACAGCTACCAAATAGCCCCAGGAACAAGAGAGAACAGCTCCACATGAGAAACACAGTCACTCAGGGGACCCATCCCTACACTACAAAAGTATTAATGAACCTACCAAATTGGGATTAATCATCAGTCACTGCTCCATAGGACATACCAGTTCTGCAAAACTATAGTTTTCCCTACTACATTCATGAAAACTGAACTAACTGCCCCTATTTTAAAACAACACATCAGTTCCACAGAACAGTATCAGATTGCTCCATCCTTGAGACTTCTCAGTATTAATACAAACTCTGACATCTAGAATGTAGGCATCAGTAAGATTACCACTAGGGAAACTGCCACCACCAAGAAATGGAAACTAAAACAAATCCACGAAATAGTAACCTACTGTGCCAGCAAACACATGATATGCCTTCCTCACAAAATTTGCATTTGTCAACTCCCTGGTGGTAAACAGCATCCTCTTTCTGTAATGCACTTTGAGAGCACTTTCAGTGGCAATGGCTTGCAGAGCTTTTCCTCTTCATTATTTAAGTGAATGAAAAACACTCCAGTACTTTGCTTAAAATGCTGAGGAAGAAATTCCTTGCTAAGTTTTCATGAACACATGTATTGGTGTGTAAGTTACTGAGAAGTCATTTAACTGAATAAATCTTATGTTTAGTAAAAAATTTTATGATCAGCTCATTTCCATTTAGGAAAGATCCCCAGTATGTACATCACAATACACTTACGTTCTGTATTTTCTATTAGAAATCGTTATATTTTCAGTACAACTGGAACAGTTTTATGGCTCCACCAATATAGAACTGCTGCTAAAAGCAGCACTCCAGATTTTCAGCTACAGATGCCTGTTCTACACACTGCTATATTTTGCAGATTTTCCGTTTCTAACTAGCTATTTTTTCAACAGTTCCTGGATTTGAGGTATCACAGCAGGTTTGTAACACCTACATGCCCTCTCATGTCCCTAGTCAGCCACATGGGTAGATGCCAACAGATTAATTTATTTATGCCATTTGTTTCCAATCATTCCCATTCCCTTATGCAGACGTGAGACATCCAGGTATGATCTCTTGATGTCAGGACCATCCTGTAAATAGAAACTCTGGGGCACTGCATATACAAAGGGCCTTAGAAGTACAGGCTACAAAGTGCTTTATGAAGAAGTTTTAACAACTATTGCTGCTCTTATGGATCAGCAGATGATGGCTTTGGGAAACAGGGAGCTTTGCTTATTATTGCCTAGTATGTCAAAACTACAAGATAAAAAAATATACAAGGCCTCAAATGCCAATGCAGGGATGAAGGATGCCTCCCCAGACAAAATAGTATAAGCTTTGCGTACTGAGGTACACAAAACAAGGGAAAAATAAGAAAGAGATAATTCATTTAAAATGCCTTTATTATCAAGCAGATTTACAAACATTTTACCCTCGCTAAACTTAACTGGTAATTCAGTTGCATTACATGATTGAGCACATTTAACTTCTATCAAATATACAGCTAAGTATTTTTGAACACTGCTCATCTTTCATCTTCTGTACAAGAACTATTGAGGAAAAAAGGCAATTTACAGTTTTTTCAAATAATCTGTAAATTTAATTCCCCCACAATTGGCTCAATTAAACCAGTATATAGCTACACTACTTCTCTGATCATTGTGGCCAGTTCGAATACATCTGTTTTTATATAAAGTTATTGAATCATATCGGTCATAATTATCAACATCTTCACAAAGCTTTACCTGAATTCCTTTTTTGTTTCTGCTGGGAACACATAGGGTATATGCTGGTCAAGAAAATATTAAAGGTTACTACATATTGTTTTGTTGTTGGTTTAATTGTCTGGTTTTTAAGAGAGTAGAGAGAATTTGTCCCACCCTTAATTAAGTGTCTGTGTTTAAATTTGCTGCAGACTCGGAGCAGTGTTCTGTTAAAGCCACTGACGGGGCTATCTGCGGCTGGCAGGAGGCTGCCGAGTCAGGAACAGCAGTGGAGTCTGGACGCACACTGCCACCACGTGGACTGCCGAATTCCTGTCCGACTGCAGGGACGCACACAATCACGGAATGCTTTGAGGTGGGAGAGACCTAAAAGGGTCATCTGGTCCAAGCCCCTTGCCATGGACAGGGACACCTCAAACACCACTAGACCACGCTGCCCAAACCCCATCCAGCTTGGCCTTGAACACTTCCAGAGATGGGGCATACATGGCTTCTCTGGGCAACTTGTTCCAGTTTTTCTTTGCCCTCACAGGAAAGAATTTCGTCCTTATATCCAATCTAAACCTTCACTCTGTCAGTTTAGAGCCATTCCCACTTGCCTATCATTTCATGTCCCTGCAAAAAGCCCCTCTTCAGATTTCTTGTAGGTTCCCTTTAGATACTGGTGCAGTGTGTAAGCCCAGACTCACAAAGACCACTTTTTCTACATTTGTGGTATTTTCTATCTTTCTAGGAAGGAAATTATGAAAGGCCTGAAAATAAGGTTTTATAAAACTTTATTAAAAGGATTCTGAAATCCAAACTGCTATTTCTCTGCAGTATAAACAGCATTCTCATTTAATCTTTGATCCTCTGTTAGTGAAATGAGGACGTAGGTATGTTGCTTGAGTTCTGAAACCAAAGGTATTTAATTTTTAAAAAGTATGCATTTATGCCTGTTTCTTGAAAAACACCCAAAACTAAATCCAAAACACCTCCACACAAAAAAACCCAGTCCTTACCTAGACAAACAGTAAGTCTGAGATGACATATTTACTAACATGGGGAAAAACTTTGTGTCTAGGAGTAATCATCAGAAATAAGAACTTAATAAAAGCAATAAAGCAAACTAAGAACCTGTCATCAAATGACTTGCTATACAGTTAATATTTTCTTACTTTTTTCCCTTATAATATATAAAATAACTTGTATGTCCTTAGTTATGCATAACCTTGATGACATGGCCTTAGTGTGCAACATCAAATCTGGTTTAGTGGCTAGTGAATAGAAGCAAGTCACTTTTAAAAGCAGATTCTCTTAAATTTGTGAGCAGTTTATATATAACTGTATGCTTGACTTCACCTTTGAAAAAATATCTTGCCCTGCTTGTTCATTGAAGTTCATTTTTATACCAACGATGTATTTATATCAATGTACCAATGATAAGATAACTAACACTGTCAAACACCCAACTCTTACAAGTGCTGGATACACATATTTCTGTTCAGAATTTTCATGTTCACACAGTAAATCACTAAATCAGTTTATCAAAGACAAACAGTAAATTGATAAATCAACTCTTTCAAATATTTTAAATATCAACACAGCATGACTTTAAAAACTTAACTGTATCACGGTGGTCATGTTATGTGACACAGTAAGATGAAATGGCAACACTATTAAGGTTTTATGTCTAACTAGTATATACATGGTGATAATACTTTTGCATAAATAGTTGCTTCACCATGCTTAGACTCAAAAAATTTCTCCACGTAGGCACACATGTAGTAGTACTAGTGACTGCCCAACTTCAGTCTAAAGGGACTGAAGAGAGTAAATCAGAAGCCTAAGCATTCCCAGGGCAACAGGCAAGTCTGAGGAGAATCAGACAGGTCAACTTCAAGCTCCTGATCTACGCAGGGGCTGGAACTGACCACAAATGCAATGAAAGACAATTGATAAGAACCTGAGAGTGAGGTAGCTCAACTGATGTTTACCAATTGCATCAATTTATCCTGCTGAGCCTGAGAACAAAAGACATCACATATACAGGGGAAACTTCTACCTTTAGAATAGCAGTAACTCGTCTGTAAAAGACTCAGTCAATATTCAACATGAAACCCGGTGTCTAGTCAATGAGCAGCAATACCCATGTTTCTTTAGAGAGGTTTGACAAGCTCTATTTAAGGAAGGATGAAGAGAAACTGTGAAAAAAAGTCCACATCAATTATTAGTTTTGTGGAAAAAGAGCCCACATAAAAGTAGCCACAGCAGATCACAACAAATATCCTTTTAGGCCTAGTATAATTTTTGAAATGGCGACAAAAAGCAGAGACCAGAAAGAACACAGAATAGGGCAAGCATATATACTATTGCTTTTTCTATTTAAAGTGGGTGGGGTTTTTACATATTTGGCTCTGCCTCCACTTCTGAATCTGCTCTTTCTCCTCTTCAACACTAATACTTCTAATACCCACAAGATACTCTGGTAAGTTCTCCAACTCAGTTCTCATGAAGAACAACATGTTTTGATCTTGATGAATCAGGGGCTTGGTAGCTTCCCTTGTGGACCCCCAACTCTCCTGCAGGAAGGACAGACTGTGCACCTCTGCCCATTCTTTTCTAGCCACTCATTCTACAGGCCTTCATCACAGCCTCCTCAGACATTCCTTTCCAGGATGAATTTTGAAGTCCAGCTTTCTTGGTCATTCCTCATTGGGAAGGGGGTTTGTGTCTATGACCATTCTTGTTTTGTTTCTCTGAATCTCACTCATTGTTATTCTGTTCTGTGAGCAGGCAGACAGAGTAGATGTTTGGGGTGAACCATAGATTAACAAGTGTCAGGACAAAATTCTTTGCATTGTTTTTTACTGGCTTCTCAGAAATATTCACTGTTTGTTTTACCTTTTTCACTGCTGCTTAACACTGTTGTTACATTTTCATGGGACCATTCATCAAAACTACAAGATACTACTCATTACTGTGAGCCCAGTATTTCATATGGGAAGTTAGGATTCTCTTTACGCTATCTGAATCCCTGTACTTACACTGAACTCATGTGCCAGTATGCTGCATTATCCAGTTACTCAGTTTTACAGGGTTCTTTTGCAGCTTTTCATAGCTGACCCTATCTTTATAACCCATGTCCTGGCAAACACTATCACCTTGTTGCTTACTGCCTTTTCTAGGCTGTACATGCAAATTCTAACAGTTCAGAAGCCAGAACTGAACTATGAAGAACTAAAATTATTCCAGTCTTACTGATCATAAGTTGACTAAACCAGGCTGATCCAGCTCACCCAGTGCTCTGCTTTCAAGAGCAGCCATCAGAGATCCTCCATTGGGAGAGCACATGAACCGGGCTGCTTCCTGCAGTCCATTCTCCAGACACACCCAGCAGCCACAACAGTACACTGTGGACTCCCCTGAGCAGCTCTTTTATCAGCCCCTCAACAGACTTTTTGTCTATTTTCTAACCCCTTCTTGAATTTGCTCACACTACCACCACAGTGCCCCTGTCATGCTTCCCTGTATCCATCTGAAACTACCTCCCAACAGCCCCAGCATGCAACTCCCATTTCAGTGCCTCAACACCGGATGAATAACTCTCACTTTACTCACTGCCTTCATTGCATAACCCTGGTCATGCCCCAGCAATATCCTCCGTGAACAATCTTGACTTTTCAGTCTTTCCTCTTAAGGAAGTTGATCCCCTTGTTCCTTTCGGATGCCCTTCCCTGTCCCACTGTGTCCTTCTTCCAATGCAGAGACTGGAACCACACAAACTACCCCAGATGTGCGTGCACCAGCCACAGCAGCAAAATGGTGCCCTCTGTCTTCTTCTCACTATCTCTCCGAGGACAGTCACCATTTTCCTGGCTCTCTGGCTGCAATAGCACACTGAGCTTAGGTTTCCAGGGAACATTCAATGGTAACTCCAAGCACTTTCTCTTGATTGGTGGCTGCCAGTCTCGAGTTCACCACCATGTGAGCATGGTTTAGATTATTTTACCCAAGTCATCAACTTACTTTGTGTACACTGAAGCTCATGTGCCACCTTTCTGCCTCCTTCGTTTTTTTTGCAATTTCCTTTTGCCTTCTTTATAATTATTCAACCCAACCAAATGTCTTTGGTACTATATGCATCCATTCTCCTGAAAATCCTTTAATGCTTCCTGAAGATCCACAACACCTATATCTACAACCCTACTCAGTAACCCCGAGTAAAAGCTGATGAGTCTTGGATGTAGCAAAACTCTGAAGATGTAGCCATTCTCAGAGAGAACCAGCCCCTAAGGTACTAACACATAACACGGACAGGCATATTCTTCTTTGGATAAAAAACTCCAAGGTGAAGAAGACTCACAAGCATTTTACACCACCCATGGGAAACTCATATACCCCAAGGCATTGCTGATATTGTCCTGCTGCCCTTTTTCTGTCACCATCCACTACTGCTGGTCAGACACTCTAAGAGGTCTTGAGCATGCTGAAGATTATCATCAATGAGCATTACAGGATTTATGCCTTTGAGTTTATATTATAAAATTCAGCTGATGTATGTAGCTGCATTACTTGGATGTCAGAAATTTGCTGATTGACGAAACTGGTGTTTAAGCAGCTCTGTTCCACTCAGCCAATCAAATTGTACTGATAAAGTAAAAGAAAAAATGCCACTTGGAAAAGTGGTGCTGATACATGAATGAAAGCTAGAATCTAAGTCCTGTAAGTACAGACAAGGCTGCAGTGAGGGACACTCTATAAATTTCCCACAGGACTGCACAAGATAAAACCTTTTTTTCCACATATTTAGTAAGTATCATCTTTAAATAGCAAAGTAAACCACAACAAAACTGACCATTTCGGTATCTGTGCTCTTGACTTACAAACACAATAAACACTCACAATGGAAATTTGGTGGAACAAGCCCATGCACTCAAGACAGGCCTGTTGCCTACTCTAACAGCATTCTATGGGCGGTCTCTCTAGAAAGCTCAATGTTTCAGGGATCATATAGTTTACATAACATGTATAAACCAATACAAGTATAAACCAATATTCTAAAATATCTTATGTGCTTATTAACTTATCTGCTCTGGAAGAGGAACATCCACAACTTCAGATCATGTGGGGAGATATGAACTGACAGACTGACCAAAAGAAAAAAGTGGCAGCCCTCAAAATTCCAGCATACCCAAATCCCTAGAAGTGCCTCTAGTAGTAGTTCACTCCTTGGACAACCAAGTAATGCAGATCCTGAGCTGCAGACGGACTTCAAGGCCACATGTGCTCAAACATTAAGTTCAAAAGAATGTGAGGTGAGATAACACAATTAACTTAAAGCATTGCTTCAAATCCCTCACTCTTGCTGATGAGACAACTTTAACTAAAGGACACCAAAACCTGCAGAGAGGAAATGTGTCACTGATTACAGATCAGAACTGTATTATAGAGTCCCCTCTTGCAAACTCACACAGCTCTGGTAAAAAGACAGCAGATGCACACACTACACTTCAACCTTCAACTCATCTCAGCTTACTTGTCATACCTTTTCCTTGACACAAAAAAGCCAGCAATTAGCCATTGTCATTTCCTGATTGTCACCAACTCTACTGTTCAGACTACAAACATTACTATAAAGATTTTTCTTCTAGAAAACAATTTAACAAATTCTTGCTGATAACCTATTTCACAAACAAGCAAAAAAGAAAAAAATGATCTATAGTCTACAGCTAACACTAAACTTAGACTTCTGCTGCAGCAAACAAAAATAATATTTTTACAAATTAGTCACATTCTATCTAGTAAGTGTTCTGTTTTTGCTCTTCCTTGATTTTTTTGAAGGCTGGTCCT
Organism: Taeniopygia guttata; assembly: GCF_048771995.1. Lineage (NCBI taxonomy): Eukaryota > Metazoa > Chordata > Aves > Passeriformes > Estrildidae > Taeniopygia > Taeniopygia guttata. The sequence goes on from NC_133026.1 coordinate 131,001,307, forward strand.
GAATATCAGTGCTCTCCAGTGGTTAGAAATTTTCATATATTATTAACGTCAAAATCTATGTTAAATTATTCATGTATTAACATGATCATTTAGCTCAATTTATTTCCCTCACAGTGCTTACCTTGGTGGTTAAACAGAAAGCAAAATTACAATTATTCTGCAAAATTAAAAAAAGCCAAATGCCTCTTCCAACAGACTTTTAATTTCCCTACTTGACCTCAGCATATCTTCCTGTTTCTGTTCCAGTTGTTTTTTTGAGAATGATTAAAACATTATACAAAGAATTCTAGAGTTCTGTTAATGGATAATAGTGACTCCTTTAACTGGATCACTGTAGTAAGCATTTACTTTTTCTGCAGTTCAATATCTTGTAACTACCTAACATTCTTTGGTTTTGTGTTGCTTTCAACTGGTAAGAATTTCTTCTACAATTTTTTTGCTTGCAAGGTTACAACTCTAAACCCTCATTCTTTAAATTATTATTAAACTTATTTCATACCCTAGTTCTCAGGATTACCCAATTTTTTCTGTATAACCCTCTTCCATAATTGTCAGTGCCTCCCAACTCCCCATCACTATCAAATTAAGACGGTAAAGGTTTAATTGCTACATCAAGACCTCTATTAAATATTTAATAAGATTGGTCTCAAGACTGATCTTCAAAGTACTAATTTTATATCCTCTGATACTCAGATTTGATGGATTTTCGATTAATTGTTACCCACCATAGTTTATTTCTAGTTACTTCCCTATTCTGTCCACAATTCAGGTGTTATGGCTACCTTTTCACCACAATAACAACGTGCAGCAGCTTTAGTGGGGTCTAGAAAATAAAAAAGGGAACTACTCCGTGTAAACACAGCAATTGCTTCATCAAAGACAGTTATGACAGCAGGTTAAAATACGTATTTCAGCTCCACTTGTTTTCTCCCAGAAAGCACGTTCAGAGCCGCACACTTACCAGCGCCCCGTCAGCAGGGCGGCCGCGTCCCCTCCCCTCCCCTGAGGCTGGCACTGCTCCCGCTGCTCTCCCACCGAACGGCACCACAGCGCTCCACCTCTCCGGCTCCGGGCCGGGCTCTGCCCAGGGCCGTCCCGGTCCCTCCCCAGGCCCGGCTCAGGCCTGTGGGGGTGACAGCACCGGCCGTGCCCCGCCGTGCCCCGCCGTGCCCTGCCGAGCCCCCCGCTCCGCCCGGCCCCGCGGCTCCTGGCCCCGCTCCCGCCCTACCTGCGCGCGGCTCTCGGGGGGCGCGCGCGGCCGGGCGGAGCGAGCGGCGGGGCGGGCGCGGGAGCCCCCTGCCGGGCGGAGGCCGCCGGGCGCTCCGTGCCCTCCGCCGCGATCGCCCCCGTACTCGGCTCTGGGGACGCCACCCCTCGAGTGCTGGGCTCGGTTCCGGGCCCCTCAGTTCAGGAAGGACATTCAGGAGCTGGAGCAGCCCAGAGAAGGCCGGGGAGCTGTGAAGGGTCTGCAGCACAAGTCCTGCAGGAGCGGCTGATGGGGCTGGGGGTGCTCAGCCTGGAGCAAAGGAGGCTCGGCCGGGACCGCCCCGCTCCCTGCAGAGCCCTGAGAGGAGGCTGAGCCCGGGGGGGTCGGGCTCTTCTCCAGGTAACAAGGGACAGCACAAGGAGACATTGCCCCAGGCTGTGCCAGGAGTGGTTGAGGTTGGACATTAGGAGGAATTCCTTCACAGAAAGGGCGATTAGACACTGCCCAGGGAGGTGGGAGAGGCTGAAGCCCTGGAGGTGTTTAAAGGCTTAAAGACCGGACCGTGGTGCGGTTGACGGGGTGGTGCTCCGGTAAAGGTTGGACTCATCTCAGAGATCTTTTCCAACCTAAGTGATTCTGTGATTTTGACGCTGCTGTGTGTGCTATCCCTATAACAACCACAAAAATCAGAAAGCTAAAAATTCAGGGAAAAATACAGTGCCTTTGTCCCTGCCTCATCTCAGCACCAAGGTTCTCTGGGTATATGTGAATGGAAGTGGGGGTGAGAGAGGAGAAAGCGTGGGGGCTGAAGTTATTGGACTTCACCCAAAATATCAATATAGCTTTTTTTTTTTTTATGGATGATACCTCAGCAGGTCAGTAAGTGAACCACAACAGTCTGGTCTGCTTGGAAGGATCAGAGGAAATGTATGCCTTTCCCAGGCAATGCCTAGGTGGCAATAGCCTGCTCAACCATCACACTAATTATAGACACTCACAGAAACATTACAAGTTGATATGTAAATACTTTTCCTTGCTAATAGAGTAGCACCTTTTCCTGTCAGCTGTCCCCTTTCTGCTCAAACACTGTTTGGGGAAACAGAAAACAAAATAAAAAAACATAATCTCAGCATTCACTCTCACTAGTAACTAGATTTGTAAAAACTCTAAAGAACAGTGCACAGACAAGGAATGACAGTGAAGGTTTTTGGTTGGTTTGTGGGGGTTTTTTGTTTTGGTTTTTTGTTATTGTTTGTTTATGGTTTTTGTTTTGGTTTTGTGGCATTTGTTTTCTTTATAGTTCAAGACTTCAACAATGGGTTTATTATTTTCAGGCAATCCATTTTGAAAGACAGTTTCTAAGATAAATTATTAAGGTCCTCTTCTCTTATTTTCTCAAATACACAGTCATCTTCATTTGGCGTAACTAAAAATCTTTTCCTTGAGATACAAGGAAAAAATTGAGATACAAATGAACTACATGCAGTGGAACAAATAAACAGGTAGAAGGGCATATGCCTTTCAGTAATTATAGGTAAATACAAACAAGCTAGAAAATCTCACATAATACAGTTCAGGTTGATCTTTTTAGGATATTTCAGAGAGAATAGAAATAATTTTTTTCCTGCTGGAATGGGACACAAGAACATAAACCTGCTCTAAGGTTTATTACAATGTACTGTATGTCTGGACTGAACAGCAGTTCCAAATGTGCCAATATGGATGTTTTTTGGCATTATAGTGACCACAAGGGCATATATGCAGGTGCTTCAGCTGCTGAATAGGCCTTCTGAATTAGATTGACTTCTGCTAATCACATATCTTTTAACCATAACAACTGCATAAATGCTACTTTCAGCTCTGCTTTTCCTAAAGGGTACCCAGTACAGTCTGAAGCTTCTGAATACCATATCATCTGGCAGGTATAATAGGTAAATTATACTATTCCATTGCCTGTATCTACAGTTGTTTTAGGAAAACTTACGGCACTGATTCATCTTTTTGATATATGATTATAAAGTAAATGTCCTGAAAATCTAATAAAAGTGTCTGTCATGAAGCTATGCTACATGCTGCAGTAACTAGCATCAAGGCATTAGGAAGCTGGAACCAGGTTTTGCATACATTATCTCTGTAGAAGTTATTTCATGCCTGTTTCAAGATTTCTAAAACAACACATCACTGCAGAATTGCCTAGGTGCAGACACTTCTACAACACAGCCTCACTATCTGCAAAGTCCACCTAAGTTTCTTCATTTTCCTTTTAAATCTTACTGCTGCACTAGATTGTGTATTCAGACAAGAATTTTCAGGCTGTTATGCTAAGATAGTAGTATCATGTACTCCTACAGTATCAGAAACAAAATAAAAGTTATGTTTTTCTTTTCATGAGTCAGCAGTAAGTTTTCTGAATCTTTCAACAGCATCAGTTAAACTTTTCTCCAACTCAGAGCAAAGATATATAATACTCTTGGGGATGCAAATGCCAAAATTATAAAGACCCAATTCAGTCAATGCTTTTTCAAATGAGAATGTCCAAAACTTTTACTACATTTTACAAGCATCTCAAAAAAAAAAAAAAAGAAAAAAAAAAAGTAGAGAAATAGTAGAGAAAATCCTTAAGAACATTGTGATCACAGCATTTAGAAGCTAGCTAAGCATGGTTGTAAGATTTGGTATTAATTCTCTAAAAACACAGCTTGGTGTATGAAGACATAAACCACTTCAAATTTGTCATATAAATGACACATACCATTCCATGCTATCACTGTTTAACATGAGAGCATACTGGCACTTGCTTTAACAGCTCTATTCCATTTACTAGCTTTAGTTTCTTCAGCTCACAGAGTTTTGTATCAGCAACCAAACACAGCTGTTAAGCTCAATGAACTTCTCTTGCCCTATCCAAGGCTTTTCTTCTCACAAAAAAAAATATTTTAAATATGTTCAGGTCAGACCAATGGCTTCAAGCCCAGACTGCCATGGAACTTAGTCCTTGCTAAAGCTTCACACAGCAAAGCCACTAAACCACATCCTTCAGTCTCCAGTACGGGTGCAATTCTAGTCAGAAGATGCTGTCTCTCTTAATATCATTTGCAAGTTATTTGTGAATGCTGGAGGCCACACCTAACCTAGACTCACATCTCCAGCAGTAACAAGTACAGAACACTTTGAAGAAAGAGGCAAGAGAACCCACCACACAGTTTAATCGATTTGCTTATTGAACAGTGGTTAGTGATTGGTTTTAAGGCTTCTGAAGGTACAGCAGCATCATATTTTTTCTGACTTCAGATCAAGATTTTAGAAATATATTTCTTCAGCCAATCACATGCTGTAGTAGAGGTATTTATTTTAATTGACTTTATGTTGTTCCCTTTCATTCAACTAATGACTTGAAAGAGCAACATCTTTTAGTTATTTAGCTGTTCAGGAACTATCAGCAATGGATACTAATTCCTGCAAATGAACTTCCTTGCATCTTTTATGTGATGGGAATGTCTGTGTATGAATATGATTTTTGAATGTATGAATGAATATTATTTATGATGTGTATGAATAAGATTTTCCAAATGGGTATGATTCCCCACCAGAGGGAAAAAACAAATGCACAAACAATCCTAGTATGGAATCTAAGAACAAGTCTGTAAAATATATCAGCAGGTGCATGCAGATACACATACTTGATCTCCATACACATTCTATCTTTCTGTAAATTTAAAATGTGTCATTCAAATGTGCCAAGAAACACTTGCAATAAGCAAATAAAATGAAGCAAGTTGTTGAACCATCAAACTAAAATATTTTTTTTTATTCAGACATATTTTTTACCCTCTTTATCCTCCAAAAAACTTAAATTTTCTTGCTTTTTCTACCTGAAGAAATTCTTACTAAATTTTTTAGAAGTTCACCTAACCAGAAAAGCAGTGGTTGGGCTAAACAACACAAGCAAGAACACACTGTATTTACATTTTGGACTCTTATTTCTCACTCACTAACTTTTTTTTTTTTTTTTTGGATGCTGTATTTCTTACTGGTTTTCATCTATTTAGACATCTTGATCTCCAGAACAGATTGACGAATGCAAGTTGAGAATAACCTGAAATGCTCTTGTAAGTACTGTAACAAAATATGCTGAGCAAATCAGTATTGAGTTATACCCAGCAGCAACAGTATAAGAAATGAACTGGCAGAGTGGCCATTATCTCAAAATTCTCTGTTTTAATACAAGCTACTATCCACACTGATTAGTTACATAGTGAATGCTAATCTTCATAATTAAAAGTTTGCTTCTGTTACAAATAAATTTAGAAATAAAGAGATCCAGTCTTTCCCAAGATTAAAATTGGTCTTTTCTCCTGCATCAGTTACAGTTTAACGCTATGAAATAATGTGCTGTTCATTGCCTCACTGCTCGCTCTAATCAGCATGGGCCTAGAAGATTACACATGGTCTTTCTTTTTTCCTCTTCAGACATTTTCAGTTGGTAGACAAAGTCTTTAGATATCACAAGGTTAAATAAAGACATTTCTAATGCTGGAAATTATTTTTTAAAATATCAAATATCTAAACATAATTCCATCCTGAAAAGCCCAAACAAAAGAAGTATTTTAGCTACAAATCAGACTTTTAGTTATTAACACTTCTATTTAAAATAAAAAATTTTCTCAGTGTGAATGTCACAGATGTCATTTGGCCTAACATGGTGGCAGATGAAGCAAGCAAGTGAAGCAGGGAAAAACTGAAAGGCAGAAATGGGTACAACAGGGTAGTGCAGAACATACAAAAAATTATACTATCTATATCCTTTATCATACTCAGAAAAAGTCCAAGTCAAGGACAGAGAATGTAAAACATATTACTAAAGCTGTGATGATAAACCTGCTAACATTCAGAAAATTATTTCAGTAAAACTGAGCAAAGATGTGCTTTTTAGTCAATTAATTCTGGACTGAAATTTTGGAATGTGCAAGATACTTTTCCTCAATGGTATTTCTCTCAGCACAGCTGTAGGTGTGATAGAGTAGCAGCCTTATCTCATTTTAAATACAAATTCCTATACCAACACACCTGCTCACCATTTCTTGGCCTTTGGCTGCCTTCATCATCTGTTCTGACACCATTTTCTTCACACAGCTACTGAACACAAATGTCTAAAAACGACAAACCAGAGAACTTTCTGATTTTTTTTCAAAACTGCATACTTGACTCTTCTATTCTTTTTCCAGGAGAAAATTACAGTTCCTAACTACTGAACTATCATTTTCTTGACTCAGTTAATTCTACCCTGTTCTTAATATCTTTATAGTGCATCAAACCAGCTGCAGTTCCTTACGGCCCAGCCTCAGCATGACTAACCCTGTAAGATTACATTTTACTCTGATCCTTTCCTGAAAGGATTGAGAAATAACCTGTTTTGTGTACAAAATGATCCAGTTTCATGTGCCTGAGTCATTGTACTCAAATCGGAGCTCCAATATGTCTTTTTTGGCATCCTTAGTATACCCTAGAAAAACAAACAGAAAAACCAAACAAAAACCCTCCAGCCAATGAACAGAGGGAGTAGACTTAAATCAGAATCACTCAATTAGGTTCATTTTATACAGTATACAAATAAAACAGCTTTACTAGAACACTTTCTCTGTGGGAGGGAGCAAGTGGGAGGTAGGAAGGGGGAGTCTTTGCAAGCATAAAGCTGGCTAAAGCAGTTATTTTGCTCCCACACAAAACTCTGACAACTCTACCTCCAAAAAGAAAGGAAAAGGGCAGGAAAAGCATGACCTGGAATGCTAAGAAAGGGAGAAAACAGCAGAGTACAGCAAAATGTTTCACTGCTGTAAAGGCTGCCAAGGGAATATGTTTCAGAATAGGTTTGGAGGAGAATATGGGCAAGTGGAAGAGATTTAAAACACACCATCCCCTTCTCCCCAGACCTTCTAACCTTATTTTTCATGAAGAAGAAGTGAATGTAGACACAAAGTCAGTGAAGTATTCACAAGAAAAGTAACCTGCCAAATTCTTAACCTGTTGATTTTAAAGCTGACTTCTAATTTGGTTAGTAGGCAACATCATGCAGTAGCTAATCTCATCATTGGCAACCTGGATGTCAGCTGAGCAGCTTTCTTCTGGATAATCACAAATACAATGATCAAACATCAAGCTGTATATACCATAGAACTGCATTTCTCAAATCTCAAATTGGTAGCTGTACCAAAGAACAGTAAGAAATTTGATTTTTTTTTTTAACAGGATATGATGAGATAGGTCTTTTGGATGATTACCGGATAAGATAATAGTAAGAGATAAAACTAACAAGTAAGAGATACTTTGAACAACAGACCCAGCAGTCTGAATTTTCATCTGGTTGCCTAAACTGAATGACAAACTTTTGCACCTGAGTTTTGGAGAGAGGAATAGCATTCAATCAAATATTTCTTGCTAGCCCTTGAGATACAACTCATTGTGTTGGGATTTTAAAAACATGCTAACAGAGATAGGAATCTCCCTTTCTATTTGGTGGTTCGGTATCTGACCAGGAGATGGGAGACCTGGGTCTCTAGCTCAAATGACCCCACAAAACCAAGCTCTGTTTTTGAAATCACAGCCCCCAGTTTCACGTCTTTAAAAACCCCACATCTTTGATCTGGTTTGATTGTTTTTTAAAATACTGTTTTACCTTTGCTTTGTTTACATTTTTTGTAGAAATTGAAGTTCCTGCATCTGCTCGTCTGTTGTTTTAACCCAGTTCCTCTTAACTTCCTGGACTGCCTTAAAATAATTCTTAAAAATAGCAGAAAAAATCAGCAAACATACAGAAACACATAGAAATAGAAAGCTTATTTTGGTTTTTAAACAAAGCTTTTGATTTTAAGACAAGTTCACCCTACACTGTTCTTTTCTCATGAGTCAATTGTTTCCAAAGCTGTGTGTAGATGTACAACTCAACAAACCTACAGATCACCTACATGCTCCTATATGATGACAGAGTGCCTACATATTGGGAACATTAGGATACATACATCACTTTGAAAATACAGTGGCTAGATACCTAAATGTGTCCTTTTTGTGAAATATTTTTCCCATGCATAAGCCATAGGTGAGTTAGAATCTCTAATACAACGGTTTGAATAAGAAAAACCCCAAAACACCAACATGACCCCTATCAACAATAACTATATCCAGCACTTAGAGAAGTGGCACAAATCAGTGCCAACAAGAACCATTTATAAATATGTCAAGAATTCGTATAAAAGATTAAATTAATGTGGGAAAGGTAATCTTTAAGATTACAAAAAGTCCTTTCAGTTTTATCTATGTATGTAACAAGTTCAGTGAAATTCTACAATCCATCAGCTGTGTATTGAAAGAAGGATCCATACAACTTTTAAAAGCCAAGGGAAAAAAAAGTAATAAACATGAAGAAATTCTTCTGTTGAATGGCTGTTTGAATTTTTCAGCTAAATAAAATGGAAGCGCAATCCAGAAAGATTTCATTATTTACCAGATTAAAAAACACCAAACCAAACCACAGATGTAATCTTGAAGTGCGTTTTGTACTCATTCTTTACACATTGTAGCAAAATAGAAATAAACTGGGGTCAGATTATCCAATCTCTCCGCTGGTTTTAGTGGTACCAAACATTGTTACAATGTAGAACTAACACTTTTTCCTCCTTTTCTTAAACAACTCTGGGATTCTCTGTACAGTAGGTGGTAAGGCTCCTAGAGCAGCCGCCGCCACGCTGCAGCCAACCACTGTGGAGCTGCATCAGGCTGAGCTCTGTGCAGGAGCAAAGCAATTGAACACTCCGGGTGCCAGGGGCACAGCTGGCCTGAGCCCTTTGATTTAAAGCAACCTGGGTAAATCTCCACAACCTTACAACTGGAGCAGTGCAGGCTCCATGGCCAGTACGGACGTATCACTCGCCCTCCGCTGGGTCTTGCACCCAGACAGCCCCATTTCCTCTCCTGGGCTTGGAGCAGTGCTGGATGGAGAATTATCTCCTCAGACAGTTTGCCACAGCTGAGAAGCACACAGTTCTTTTGCTGGACAGCTAGTACTGCAGTTTGTAAAGGCACATAGAGGGAAACAGAAAGATATGTAGAGGCTGAGCTCCAATGCAGTAGATTTAAACCAGACAAGTTACCAGCATCAAAAAACAGGTTTCTGTGCACCTTTCCTTGCTGCCACCAAAAGACATGGTCTGTTCTTCCCCTTCCACTCCATTCATTCATCTGCTGCAACCAATAAAATTCACTAAGCAAGCAAAAAGAGATTTCTTTGTTTTCTGTTTCTTTGTAGAGAGAAGTAGACGTGAACACAACTGCAGCAGGGAGCCATTAGACTGGCTCTGCTATACTAACTGCCCCCACAGGGCACTCTGACAAATGGCACCTTGGCACCAGGCTCCCATCCCCAGGGTTTATCCTCACCCACAAGTGAGCATTACCATTTGCAGCACAGCAAACAGAACCAGGGGACTGACTCGGGCCAAAAACAGACCATTAAAGCCAAATCAAAAATAAAGAGACAGTATTTTTAAACCAGGTTAGCTCACCAGTCCAGTTCACCACTCCCACCAGCATAATGGAGTAGTAGTCCAAGGAACAAGCAAATGAAAGGGGAATAGTGCTCTGCTGTTTAAGCCAGGCCACTTACTAAAAGAAAGGCTCAAGCTATAGCCTCAGGTATTATGCATATTAGTGTATAGAAATGAGCACTTCAGATAAAAAGTAATCCACCTCTGCCCAGAGGGGCAGCTTTCAACTCAGAACTCAAAGTTCTCTTCTATATTGTTTATGGGTGTATTTTTTTTTTTTTTTTGTGGCCACTGCATCATGCAAGTATAAATATTAGGAGGCAAGGAGCCACAAAACACCTCTTTATAGTTTCTTAAAGAGAGAGGGAATAAATAGCTAGCTACAAAAAGGACCCTTCAGGGATACTACAGTGCTAATATCTAAAACATGCAACACCACAGAAACCAGTCAATTCCAATTTAAAACTGGCCTCAGGAAAAAAAAATGAAACAAGAACCAGTCAAGCTGCTGAAGCTTACAGGCTTCATAACTAAGTTATTCAGGGGATTTCTTTCTCTGTTATAGTAGTTTTCATGCATCTTAGTAGTTTCACTTAAGCTTCTTGTTCACCACTTTCTGATCCCAAGCTAACAGTGCAACTCCTTCAAGTTCAAGTTCTGCCACTTTTTCACCACTAGGAAAAGAAAAAACCACAGAAACATTTGGTGAAATCTACTGAAATAGCTCAACTATTTTCATGTATCAGTTATTGCTGGCTAGCAATGTGCTCTTAGAGAAGAAAAACAATACAGATTCTGGAGTAAAGTAAGGTGACAAGCTAGTTATCTTCCTCACTTCTCTGAGTCCAAGCTCACAGAACAGTCTAAGCTCTGCTCTTTACAGAACATCTCTACTCCCTGAGATTATGGTCTTCTAGGATAGCCTTCACTCAAAACACAGCTAAGCATGATAGATGTTACGGGACACAGGGATGGAAACTTCCAGGACTGCTGCTTTTCTGGAACAGATCACCAGACTCGGTGTGTAAAATGTCAATGTACAGCAAGAAAAGCATGTCACTCTTCAAAGATCACTAGTTTTCTGCTTACTTTTTAAAAAAATCCGTAATCATCTAATTCTAAGCTGATAACATTATTCAGCAGAACATTTAAACATACCTTTTTAGGCCTGTGAGTATCTAAACATTTTTTGGCAGTTGATTGTGGGTTACCTTTGGACTTGATGTATTTGTGAGGATTATCAAAGATACATAGAAATGTAATCAACTGAAAAACTTTTCTATTCTCCTGTGCATCTGATCATATCACAATACAAAGCAAAAATAATACATCTGGAACTGCACTGCAAGATACTTTTGAGATGTAGTAACTGCCAACTGTGTACTCAGAGATGTCTTTCAAAGCAGAATGAAGAGAGGAAGGGAATAATAAATAAAATAGGCACAGACTGTAAAGTTACTCTCTCACTAAGTAAGCCTGAGCTCCTTAGTAAGTCCAGTAGTAACAGGACCTTCATTTTAAAACATTCAGAAGTGTCGGAACTCAAAATGTCCCTCAGACATTTTCAGAGGTTCCAGGCCTTGGTCAAAAGCATTTTAGACCCTGGCAAGCAGCTGAAAACAGCTGTGATTTTGAGTTTGAACCATGGAATGAATTACCAACTTTGAAGGTGGAACAAGCGGTCACAGAGCGTTAGATGGTATAGTAAAAGTAGTCACAAATTAGAGGGAAAAATTTTTTAGTATTGTACAAGGGGGTTTTAGTACCTGTACAGGGGGGTTTTACTTTGTACATGGGGGTCAGGAGTTCTAAGATGGAGGAAAGTGGGCCTGATCCTGTTCTTCCTCCTTCTTCTTCCTTATCTCCATGTTCTTGGTGATGTTGGCATTTTTCTATTGGTTTAGGCTGGGGACACACTGTTCAACGTAGATGATAGATATTGGCACATTATTGTAAATATAGTACACGTAATTTCTGGTATATAATGTTTGTACCATCCCACTGAGGGGCAGAGCCCCGCACGCTGCCCTGCAGGACAGACCTGCGGCAGGGCAGCAGAACATGTTATAGATAAGCAAAAATAAACAACCTTGAAACCAGCACAGACGAATTATGGCTTCTTCTTTGGCAACGGGGCAGAAAGACACAGACTTTCTACAATCTCGGAATCACCAATACCCTCAGATTCCGACACAGAAGAGCACTAACATCTCTATGCCAATGAATAGACCAAAAAAAGCTAGATAACTGCAATGCTCCAGTCAACAGCAAAGACCATTCACTGTCCTGATGTGGCCTGAGCCTATCCCAGTCACAGGCCTGGATCCTGCCTCACCCACATACCCACCCACATGGGAAACTGGACATCAGCCGATCAATGAGGACCCAAAAGCCTCTTCACATTTATGATCATAAAGGCACTCACAACCCTGATTTACAGCTTGCTTAATAACACTGTGGTCAAACTTCAGTTACTGACCATTAAGAAAAGAAACACATAATGATATAAAGGAAAGTAAGCTAGAGACATTGTTTATAAGTGTAACAAGAGAACTTCCTGTCCTATGTTAAACTCAGCATATGATCTGTAAATTAAGAACTGTTTCATGTAGGTATGGCCATCTGATTAAATGCCTACCTAGAATACACACCCAATAGTTCCCATGTGGTAAAGTTGCTATGTGACTTGTAAACTCATAGGGATATTTCATATGTGAAAGTCTTATCCCTACACCACTCTCTCGACAGACTTTGTTCCCCACTACCAGACTTTCTAAGATGTAGGCGGAGAGCACTCAAGGGAATTTATCAGACCAGATGGGTCTTTTAACCTCAGCAGGATCATGCAAGCCTTGTTCAGGTTTCAGATTCAGTCACTGCAGCCAACAACAACAAAAATCCAAGGGAGGGCTAAGTTAAGCACCATGTAAAACTTACCAGACAGAGCTTCATCAACACAGTCTTGAAAGAAAAATAGGGTAAAAATATTTTATAGATTATCTCAACAGACCCCCCTCATATAATGTAATCTTCAAAAACAAAGTCAGAAGCTTCACTAAACATTAGCATGAATAAGGAAGAAGTGTTCAATACCTATTAATGTAACTTAACTACTTTAAAATTTTCTCCTATGTCCCATTTAACTGCTCATTTAGAATTAGATATAACCACTCCACTCTAATATTCCAGCATGTGAATTTATGAGTTTCTTAAGGTTCAAAGAAATGTAAAAAGGTAATAAAACAGACTGTTTACTACTGTCATACATTTATTCTCTAATGCAAGGCATCTGCCATGTTATTCCAGATCTTTACTACTCAATTCTCAAATTCTGTTGTACAGTGAGCACTGTGTTCTCTGAGTTAACATTACTCATGAGCATCACAAATACATATTTTTATGGGATCTGTTGGGGTTTTTTTTTTTGGTTTTTTGTTTTGGTTTTTTTTTTTTTCCAGGCTAATAGAGTTCTTTTGTTTTTCTAGGAAATATCTATACATCCTGCCCTCTAGTGAAAACACCAGTCTTGTAGGATGCTCTGTAAAGGCTTCTGACAAGAGCAGACTTGAGCTCCGTGGAATTTTCATTATCAATAATACATAAGGAGGAAAAACCCTATGTGGCTTGACGTTTGGGTTTCTTTTTGTCTGCTGTGGCTTCTCTACATCTTCTCTGCAAGAGGGCAGAAGTAGCACCAACAGAAAATGCAGACAATATTTGCAGGACCAGCTGCACAATGGGATAGTGAGGACAGAAAAATCAGGCAGAGGTGAGCCCACTAACTGTGAGAAATGTATTTGTAAGGAATACTCAAAATCTTGCAGAAAGTTCACACAGTCTTGTACATCTGTATGCAAACACTGAGGTAAGGTGTGCTGACTTAGGAAGGCCATGGAATAGAGATGACATTGTTGAAAGAGAGATTGAACTAGAAACAAGTTTCAACAAGTTTCAAACTATGGCCTTGTAAAAAGGCCAGATATTTTAGAAAATTAGAATGGTGAAAGATGCATTGTAGCAGGACCATGTGGAGTAAAAATACAGGTGATTTGTATTAGCAGCATAGTGTGGCAAAATAATAGGCTGAAAAACATTTATAAGGCATTGTAACCAGGAAATGGGTTGGCTTCTGATAGAATGGCATTGAGTTTTACATCTCTTATGTCTCACCCTTTATCAAGACTGATAATGGAATAGAATCTTTTAAAATGCCTCTCAGTTACCCCATTTCTGAAAAGCTGGGAGTAATCCAACAACTAACCACTGAATTTGATTGGGAGAGTTGTCTTGTTCTGGTTTAGGTTCTGAAAAATCAAACCATAAGTTTAAACAGCCTAAGTTTAAATAACCTAAAAGAATGCAGTACCATTGAAGCATTCCTAAATTCCACAGTGACCATAATCTCCTGAGTTTGCTCAGGAAAGTGGTGTGGCAATTGTAAGAAATCTCTTCAGTTCTGAGAATACTACTGTCATAGCTCCTCTGGCAGATAGTGCAACCTCATGCTTTGGTCAGAGAGATGGACTTTCTTTGTCTGAGCAAAAGGGGGAAGCGTAAGGTTTCTCTTCTTCCAAAGTGTCCTTCAAATTCTGTGTCACAGTGACAGCATTGTAAATTCATCTTCACAATTCAGAAGGGTTTTCTCCAACTGTACCAGTGGGTTCAAAAAGTAGACATGGTTTTGGGCATGGAAAAAAGTAGACATCAAGCTAAATATAGATTGGAAAGAATTGTTTCCAGTTAAAATTAAAAAAACACACTAGCAAGGTTTTCCTTATCCTTGTTAATACCAGGACTGTTATCAGAGATGGCAGCAGACTGTTAAAATCACTTGCCTCACAGTCAATTCAGACATCAGATATGATGGGAAGAAAGTTTTGTATGTCTAAACACAAAAGACAAAAAAGCGACTATCACCTTTTATTCTATATGCCACTGTGTTGTCCTCACAAATTACTTCAAGAAACTAGCCACAACTAATGTGTTATCCCTTGCTAGTGCAATACTAAGCATAGCAGATGGCATTTCCAAGGAATGGCAAACATAGAGCTCAGATTTTATTTCTTTGATCAAAGCACAAACTGGTATATGCCGCCTGAGCACCAGAACATGAGGGAGTGAGGGTTGTAAAATCTACCTCCATCACAAAATACAGAATGTAGTAGCAATTTACAGTGACAAAGGTGAAATAATCCCCAAAAGTCCTATTCATCTTTAAGACTACAAAATAAGAAATGGTGTCTGCAGCATTTTAACTGTCATTGCTTCTTTACAGTGTCACATAAACGTTAAAACTATATAAAAGTGACATACAAAGCAATATACAACACCACTGTCTGTCTCGGAAATTACCTTGACCCACTGCAAACTGACAAGTTTATCAAGCACAAGTTATTAATGTTTTTTTAAGTATATACAACAACCTTTCCCTACTCAAGGCCCCTATACAAGTTTCTTGTCCAAATATGTCTCCTTCTTTTTTCCACCCTATTAGCACCTGCTTCTCTCTCCCCAAATCAGAATTCCTATCTCCCTGCCACTCCCAACACTTTTTGTCTTTGGCATATCCCACCTCACAAGTCCCCTGTTGCAGAGTCTAAGGCTGATTCTGACACTTACTTCCCCTGGAAGAACCGGTCCCAGCATTGCCTCAGGTGGTGCAAACCCCATGGCAGAAGACAGCCAGCAAGGGGTCACCTTGTGTTTTCCAGTTTATGGTTCCTATGTACAGGTAGTGTAAGTTCTGAGGCTGGATGAACACACATCAGCTCAACAGAGTACAGCAAACACGTGTTGAGCTCCCTTATACCTACAGCTAGTTGAGAACCATCTTCACAAACTCAGATTGCAAAGGCACAGCAGAAACATGGTGCACACTTTTTTGTACAGTGAGAGGAAATTTTAGAATCCCACGACAAAGAGCAGCACCCATTGGACAGATGCATGCTTTGTTATTGCTGTTAGGATTAGGAAATGGGGGCAACCAAAGAAGTGTTGCTTGTGCACACATAAATGTACAAATACACAAAATAAGCAGTGCCATTGCTGCTCCTCCTCCCCTGGCATAAGAAGGGAACTCCAGCTGGACGTTTCAAACACAAATCAGCCAGTTGTGTAAACAATATTTGGTTGCTACTGGTTTCAAATTATAACTAGCAATTGTTTACTGTGTGTATTGCAACAGCTGTTACAGACATTCCAGAGCCAGCACTAGAGCTGCACCAATACTGCAAACACACAGTTCCACAGAAAGCATCAAGGGACACAAAACAAATACAGAGAAGCAGGCAGGGGAAAAAAAAATGCATGAGTTGTGCAGTTTTAACAGCAGCTGCCAGCCAAGACATAAGTGAAGACTTAGATAATTTCTGACTCCAGTGTTCAAGAACTTTCATCCACACTATGCCAAACCAAAGGCAGCTTAATTATGTATGCGTCTCTGTGTATTTTCTGATTCTGTCATATGTGAAGGAAACCTGAACTTGACAGCTAAATGCCATAGAAGCAGAAGTCATGTAACATTAAGAAGTTAATTGTGGACAATTCTAAGGACTCAAAATCTCATCTGCAAAATCAGCAATTCCCCCCAGATCTCTGGTACGATAAACTCCTGAAAGCCCACAGAAAATACTCTTGTATGTCTTCATGTAGAGAGGTTTATCCTTTCCTAATTGAAATGATATTAACTTTTGTCTACTTCTCACAAATGGAAAATTTCAACAGAATTCTAGAAAGCCATTACCTGTAATATTCTTTCTGCAGTGTCTGATGTCTGGATATAAAGTCTAATATCGCTGCCATCAGCAAGGTAAACATCCAAAAGTCTCTCTGGGTTTGGATCTTAAATGTATCCTCACAGGTAGAAACGCAACACTGTTTTACTGCTTTCCATATTGCTGAAATCCTTCTCAAGATGCTGATACTCCATTCCCTATTTATTCAGGTTAAATAAAAAATTGAGATTACCATTTATATACATAAAGTTACTAAAACTACTATTAAAGCTTGCAGATGACAAAAAATAAATATGCAGAACAGCAAATAGGAAGATAATGAAGAATTAGAGGAGAGTCTTTTTGGTGTTTAGTGCCACAGGCTACCTGGTGTCTCAGTGTTTGTAGGCATGACACAGTCGCTTCCTAGGAAGTAGAGACTCCAAAAAGAGGAGGTGAATATACAACTGAAGGTGAATTTTCAAAGCCACAATCTTGCCAAAAGGAAAAACCTACACCTGGAAAAATGTCTGGTGAGAATAATGAGGCTACAGTATCTGAATAGACCAGAGCCACTGGTACAGGAGTACTTTGCAGTTCCCAAAGGTCCAAACCGCTGCACATTGAGAGGGAGTGTAAAAAAGAAACCTGAAAGAGAAATCAAGTCTCAAATAAGTAATCTCAGAGAACTGTCTTATGTGTAGACATAATAAAGGGGTGATTTGCAATCCTGGAAACTACAGCACAGAAGCCAGATCCATTGGCTGTCAGCTGATGATAGACAGAGTTAATCTAGAGCCAAAGTTCACATTTCTAACAGTGAGGTAGTGCAAAGGAATGGGGTATTCTCCACTGGTTTTATATTAAGACTTTATATGTCCTGAAAAGACTTTCCTGAGCTCACATTTAGAAAGTGCCATGCCTTGCTCTGCATGAGAAGTCAGTTACGCATTTCAGAAGATGGGGACTAGTTTGAGAACACCCTTGGGATTCCCTCTGGATTAGGTGGCACAAACTCATCACTGCAGCTCCTCCTCCTGTTGACTGCCCTGTACCAGAAGACAGTAGTGGTCCTTCTGGCATTGGTGTTAATTGAGAAGAGGTACTTCCCTTCACAATCACAGCAGAGGAAATGCTGGAATTGTACATAACTGCATGCAAAATGAAATTTTAGTTTCTTGTATCCACCTTTGCTAGCCTGGCAGAAAATATGGAAGGGTTCCTGGGACCCCTTAGGTTTCAAGTACTCTTGGCATCTTTCTGCAGAGTCTTTATGATGTCTTTGTATAGGACCATTTCCCAGCTCCTGCAGGGTCAGCAAGAGCAGAGTGGCAGAGCTGACATTTATGCTGTGTGCTCTATTAACCCTCTTTGGGTACCCTCGAGAACATCCTAGGATGCAAAACTACAATTAACTGACTCAGTTCAGACTGGTAAATTATTTTTTTCAGAAAGACTATATAAGTACAAACAATAAGCGTAGGTTTGGGGAGTTTTCCCAAAAATAACTGAAAATTGAGAACATGTTATAAAAGTTTGGAGAATTATATGTGGGGAAGAAGTTGAGGAAAGCCAAACTAAAACAATCTTTCTTATATAAACAGACTTCTCAAAGATTTTGCTGACACCCATTATTTCACATATCTGCATACCCACACACCTGTTTGCATCTATTAAGGAATAAAATAATTCATTCTCAAGGCATTGAGTACTTCTAGGGATTTAATCTTTATTCCCAAATCTATTTCTTTCTTATCCAGGAGATAGGTCTAGTTGTTCTTTTTAATTAAAATAAGCACTACTTTGCTTCTGTGAAGATACAAAAGCCCCTCTGTCTCTTACACAGAGGATCATCTGCTGTGCTTTCTTGACTACCTTTATAATTTTCCACACATAAGAAGGAGCAGACGCTTCCTCATAAATACCTGTGGTGCACATATCTTGGTAGGAAACATTTCATGTGTGATAAAAATATATGTGAAGTGTGGAACAAACATGAGATACAAACATCAGAATTAGATAAAGGCCCACCCCTCATTACTGACTCTCAATGTGGAGCAAGCAGGACACTACAGAGCAGTTTATTACCTGGGACTCAACAGTGCTGGGGGGTTCAAAAGGCTCAAGTACCAGAGTAAGTACTTCTGGTTGTGTGCTGTTCATGATGAAACCTCCACAGGGAAAGTACACAGAGGACTTTATGCATCTACTTTGCCCAGATCCTCACTGCCACCCCAGCAGCTTTCACAACCTGGATACAGGGCACCTCATCCACTGTGGCAACCCAGGGCTGGGAGCACAGCGGTCACGTTACCCTTCTGCCACTCTGAGTGAGCCCCATCTGGCAGCACACTACCCTCATTGCCTCCTCTCTACTCAGCAGTCATGAGGGAAAAAAAGACAAGCATGATTCAAGGTTTCAAGTTACTTCCAAGCAGTTTGAGTCCTCCAAGAACACTTTGCAACATATTAGTAGGCAGATTAAATTGAGAATCTTCAAGGAAGGATGTTAGAGGAAACAAAATCTCAGATCTATCTAGAATAGTCATATTAAGTATGCTTGTTTAACACTTAAACCAGCAGTTTCTGCAGCTGTCTTTTAAATGGTGTTATTTTATCTTATTTGATTCTACTAAGCTACAAGCACAGCTTCACATCATGGCACTGGGGACAAATTCACTACTTGTCTCCAACTTTTGATTACTGTTGTTTTCAAAAGGTCATGTATTAATAGAAAAAGGGAAAGTGGATTTAAACTGAGGGTGGATTTCCATTAGATATTAGGCCGAAATTCTTTTCTGTGAGCGTGTTGAGACACTGTAACAGCTTGCCAAGAGAAGCAGTGGATGCCCCATTCCTGGAAGTGTTTAAAAACAGGGTGGGCAGGGCTTTCAGCAAAGCAGAAGGTGTCCGCACTCATGGCAGGGGGATTGGAGTGACATGATCTTTAAGGTCCTTTCCAACCCAAACCATTCCATAATTCTGTGATTCACTTAGTAAGGTTATGATACAGCAAATCAAAAACAAGAATCATCTTAAGCTGCTGGTTTTGGGGATTCCCCTCCCCCACTTAATTTTATCACCTGCTTTTAACCCAGAAGGCAGAACTGTCCATGCCAGAAACTCCCCACATTGTTCAGTGTTACAAATATTTGTGTTTAGCCTCTTATCAGTGAAGTATTGTTGAGACCAAAGAAAATCACTGACATGAAACAAAAGGAGGAAACAGTGCAGTCTGTAAGGCAGGAGAAGACAGTGTTAAGTGAAGAAGTACAAATACAGACATGTCCCTAAAATAACACAAGGTTTACACAATAGAATCTAGCATAAGTTTAATACAAATACAATAGAAAAAGCATTTACCAGTATCAGCAATGATCCATTCAGTAAGCACACATGGCAATTCTAACAACTTCCAAAATTGATGGAAATTTCTTTTAAAATGAATAAATTTGCAGCAAAATCTCAGATTTTGTCCCAAGCAACTATTTTAGTTTTGGAAAGATCAATAAAGTCTTATCTACTCAAAACAGGCACCAACATAAAGAAACCTTGTGCTTTGGCAACACTAGATATTCAGTAGAATTATTTGTGTTTCTTACAGTTTTTCTCCTGAAATTCAGGAAATGTGACTTGAATTGGACGCTTTCTTGTATGCCTTCATATTGTTTGAATATCCCCTTAACAGTGTTACTATTACCTGTAGTAAAATCTCCTAAAACATCTAGAACTGCTGTCTACTACCCACTAGTCTGTCCCAGCAGCTTGAAGCACAGCTCAATCATTAACATAGGAATACAGAATAATACAGAGCTGGTAAAGCATTTTCTTTGTGTTTTGGTTTTGACAAAGAAAAGAAAATATTTCAAAAAGAAAGAAAAACAGAAACAAATAATAAACCAAAATAGAAACAAACAGATCTCAAGAATGCTACCTTTTGCCTATTATCAGGCTCTGCTCTGTTGTTTTTGCTCAAGTACTCAACTTTTCATCTGTCCTTTCATCAACACCTGAATCCTTTTCCTCATGTTAGAGGCTGCTGTTCAACACAGACTGGAAAAGGTCAGCCTCCTAGAGACCCAACTCCAAACCTCTGCTGCTTCAAGGAAAAGTGTCTCAATTCTATTCATAAGTGCATAATAACTGGCTGTCCTCACAGCTGCATTCTGAATACTCCACATTATTGCATGGATGCCCAACACAGGCAAACCATAATCTCAGGCTACATTCAAGGATACCGATATGTTGCATGAAAATGAGACTGATAGGGATATATGTACCTGCTCATACTGTCTTTTTCCTGATGAAAAAGGAGAAGATAAAACACAGTCACAAGGTCTCCTCTTGCTAGTGGCTTCTTGCAAGAACTACAGCATTTGTCTTTAGGAGCTGGAGGTAGTAAGGGATATACTGAATCAGTCTCTCCAGTCTGGTTATTGTTCAAGTTTGTAGAGTCTGAAAGAGTGGAAGGGCAGGGGTGTTAGGGGTTAGATCATTCAACTCTGTGTTCAACTCTACTATGTGATAGTGTTGGTAAATACTTTAGCAATGCTTGTTTTGAGCAAAACATCCATTCTGTCAAGCTGTCTCCCATTGTGTTGAGTGTCCTGCTGTCCCCTGACAACTCCTCCCATGAGATAAGTTACTGGGGCAACAGCCAGAGCAGGCCTGCTGTAACCTCTGCAGCAGGAAAAGGTGGTGCCAGGCAAAAACAGGCACCTGGAAAGGCGGTTAGCCTGCACGGGCTTGTTCCAACTTGGAGAGGTGGCCCTGTTACATGTAGTTGGGGGATGCAGCTGGTTGGTGTCATGCTGAGTGCAGACACACGAGTCATGTTCAATACTGTCAAGCAACTGCAGTAAAGCCAGGTCCTTGCACAGCACTCCTACTCCAGCACGCACTTCACAACCCCATTCAGAAGAAACACAGGACAAGGACCAAAAAAGTCTTAAAGTGAGTTTTTCTCTTTGCATAGTATATATTAGTCAGCGATACATACAAATCCCTTCATGTAGAAACTTAAATACTGCTGTTAAGGGAAAGCAAGAAAAATAAGTAAGTACTAACTTACTCTCTCTTAGGTAAGTATTAACTTCTCTCTCATAATGAAAGATAGATATGAAGGTGAAAAAAAGTCAGCAATAGAATTTTTAGGAAAAATAGCCAGTCCATGCACTTCTAGTTTCCTATGTTTTCATTCTATTAAAAATGAAGGCTTCTATTATAAAAGCAGCACTGGTTTGACCTGCAGACATATCTGTGCTCAATAAATTGCTGTGGTGGCAGAAAAGTGACTGCTTCCCGTTCATCAGCACCTGCAGTGCATTCCCTCTGCCTCTTCTCCCACACCAGCTGCCAGGTTGCTCGCACAGGTTTGTCCTAACTTCTTTCAGATTGCCAAGACTGACTACTCAAGGCCAGTCCATGCTGTTGCCAGAAAAGGAACATGCTTTTTCAGAACAGCTTTGATTCTGGTTACAGAATCAATCTGTTATTTTTAATGATTTTTTACTCACTAGCAATGCTTAGTTTTAACACTATCGGTAATACAGAAGCATTCAATGTTTTTCCTCCTGAGAAACATGTAGGACACTAAGTGCTGCCTACACATCTTCAGCAATGGGGAAGAAAAGAACAGCACAGAGGTGCATTAAGAATGAACTTTACTCTGTATTTCAATACTGTTGGAGAAATTTTATTATTATGCCATAAAACATCTCTCAAGTAACAGTATGCTAATAAATACTAGAACATCTACAACAAGGACAGTTTACTGGGTGAGATTCTTTAATAGCCAAAATGAGTATTTATTCAACTGTCAGTTGCACCAATAAAAGGCACTGTGCACAGGTAATGACAATTAATGCACTCTTGTCTTTCACAGAGTTATTTGATCTCTATTTGGAGATTGTTTTTTACCATAATAGTAGAACACACAAAGCACTACTGCCATTTGTATTATGAAGCAGCGTCTATATAAGCACAACCATTTTAAGTTTTAATTGTAAACAAATAAAGCTGTAGAACTACTGTCTTTGCCAACCAGGAAGCCTAAACATAGCTTATTAAAATACAATAGATTGCATTTGGGTTCATTTTTTTTTATCTTGACAATGTGCTGACCTTGCACCAATACTTAAGGAATAATTCTGTGCCTATCTTGACCTCTACAAAAAAACTGACTGCTTTTGGTAGCACAGTCATCACACACCTTTATAAGCATACACAGGTGTACATAACCTGTAAAATTAGTACTGCACATGTACTTATCAAATCACCCCGCCTCATCAAAAGGGCCTGGTGTAGAGAAAAAGACTAATATTCATTATTTCTGCTGGTACATTAAGAGAAATCCACAATGTTGTCATATCAAAAGACATCTTTAAAGCCTGGAAACTGATATTTTGAACTGATATGTCCTGCCAGAACTTTGTAGAAGAAAAGTAAGTTGGCAGTGTTTGACAGCATATTGCAGGCATTCCTGAGGGATTTAACTTTTTTTAGCAGCCCTGTTATCAGTCTCATCAAGACTAATTAAGTCTCAGCAGTAATTACTGGGAGTTATCTGTAGGGCTATAGTAGGCATTGGATTAGAACTAAAAAGACTGCTTCTTACAACAGAAGTCATTCACTGTCTTTAGCACTCCAGTCAGTCTGAATTTAAGAGACTGTAAATAAATAGTATCTTATTATTTACAAAGTATGCAGGAAAAACCTTTCTAGAATTTGTTAGGAATCCTTAGTCATACCATTTTCTATAGCCCTCCTGAATTCCCCTTACATACCTTAGTCACACATAGCATGTGAAAAGCTCTTGTGATACAAACCTCTTCTTTGGTCCTTCCAAACACGCCCACTTCCCAGAACAGTTCACTTCAAGCAAGGTTACCACAGCACACCAAACCCTTCCCAGAAAACCAAAACAGCATCCCCTCCCTAAAAATGCTGTGGAGTCAGTCATACTGCACCCACCTGCTCCAAAACACATCTATTCTCATTAGAACCACAGCAAGGTGAAAGGAGGAATGGAAAAGGGACATATGGCAACTTGCAATAGTCAGATACAAGCACAAGTTATCAAGGCTCCAAGCCTGCCAAAGAAAGATCACACATGCCATGGACCACATTTAAATGGATTTGAAAAGTCATCTAGGCTACAACAACCCAAATATAAGCCAGATTCTGCCCATCACTACAATTGCAAGATAAGAGAACATGACATTTTCCCAGCAGTCATCAATACACTCATCAGTGCAAACCACTGACACTATCAAAAAGCATTTACAATTGCAAAGTCCAAGAATGTGCATAATCCTTCTATTGAGCTCTCACAAAGACTTTCCTGTGAACTGTTTAGAGGGAAAAGATTAATCAGATATGCCACAGAATATAAAAACAAAGCATGCAGTTCTTTCTAGGTGAGAAACAAGTTTGTACATGGAGAAAAAAACAATAGCAATATTATTATTATTGCCACCCAGGCTTCACAGAGAGCAACCTGTCATTGGAATTCACTGCTTTACAAGGCAGACTGATATTCTAAGAACACAAGGAAAGGAAGATAGCAAAGGAAGTCTTGAAGCTGGGAGGTAGGATAATATTTCAACTCTTTCATATAACAAATTATTTGACTGAAAAATTCAAACTTACCTGCTGTAGCTTTCAAAAAAATATGAAAAAAATTACTGTTTGTAATATTTGAATCCAAAGTAACTGAAAAACAAATGGAATATGGGGAGGGAGGAAACCAAATGTAACCAACAGATGAAAAACACGGCCAGTGTCTCAAAACATGACTTTTTACTAAATAGTCAGTGTTACTTTATTCAACCCATGATTTCTGCCCAGCTGCCTTTATCAGTCTGTTAAATTAATGAAGCTATGAGCAAGGCAAAATACATGGAATGCTGCTTTTCTGCCAAAGCAAGACCTCATTAAGATTGGCCATGTAACTCCATGGTCACTCAAGGCCGGTAACTTTAAAAGAAATGAATACTCAAGTGAAAAAGATAGAATAATCACTAGGTACACCTTTAAAGAGTAACCCTGAGTTTCTGTTTTGTAAGTCTTGGCACAAAATATCTGAGGCCAGAGGCTACAAAACCTCTTTAAGCTCATCTCCCTACACACCCGTCCTTTTGGGTAGTTGAAATGGATTTTTCTTTTTTCTTGGCTTATATGAAACTCACAAGACCCATTCTAGGGATCCTGCAGACATGTCCTAAAACACAGCACACAGAGATGTAAGTTTTCTACAAACTCTTCCTATAATTCTCATGAGTCTTCTTGGAAGGGAGGAGGTTCATGTTACTCTTCTACCTGCCCAATTGCCTGTTATTTTTGCCTCTGTCTTCTACACACTGGGTCCCACGTCAGCTCTGTCAGTTGTGGAGCAGCAGGAGTGAGTGGCTCCACTCACTGATCCAGAGGGACAGAGAATGGACAGACTACACGCTGTTCAGTGTGAAACTGCACTCCTACCTTTTGGGAAACCTGCAGAAAGGCATCTGCTTCAGAAGTCAGAGATATACAATACCCTGATATTCTAAACCTGGTGAACCAACAGCCAGGACAGGGCTGCAATATTTACCATTTTAGATACACCCTAACACATCTCAGTAAGGAAGGTAGAGCACCCTGCAGTCAATATTGTAGTCATATCCTTGAGGTTTAAGCCCTTTAAGGATTAACCTTTATCAGCTAGGTCTTATACACAAACAATTCCTGATTACAGATGTCTTCTCTTTCCAGTATGTCCATACAGGATTTTTTTGTCTGTACCCACAGAACTATTTTTTATGAGCTACTTTTTATGAGTAACTTCTGTCACTGACTTGTGCTACTTCAGAGGTTTTTACTCTTTTGTCTGTGAGAGGTGATAAAAGTTATTGGATCATCTAATATTGAAAAGGGAAAAAAAGACACAAAGCCAAACCAAACCAAACAAAAAATCACCAAAACCAAACCAAAACAAAGAAACAAACCAACCAAAACCCAAAAATCTTTAATGAACACAAATTATCTGAAAGTTTGATTGTTCCTCCTGCTATTACAGTTGGCTAATATGGACATAATGCCTCTGTACAAACCTTACATCATCTATAAACAGACCTGGAAGTCCTAGAAATCAAAATTACACTATTTTACAATTGATGGCTCCAATAGGTTTGGACAGTATTTGGTCACTTGAAAGTATAAACATTTTCTTCTATAGGCAAACACTCTCAAGAGAAGGATAAGCTATGTTCACTTTCTCAAAATGCACATTACTAAACACAGAAAAATACAGCAAGTTTGCCTGGAAACATTTCTTAACCTAAATAAAAACAATGTGTCATTTGATCAGTAAAATGAGACTCCCTACAGAATGCTGAGACATTACTACTAATTAAATTTATGCATCAGTATTCAACTCAGCAATTAGTGTCATTAAATCATGAGAAAGATGACATTTTCCCCTCTGGCCCTTGCTGCCTAAGTCTTTCACATGACCCAAGCAACTAAGTATGAAGGAAAAAAGTTTAGTACTGCAAGAACTAGAAATACCTTTCCTTTTTGTTAGCTAAAACCGGGAGTGAAGCTTAGAATTACAACTCCCTTTTCCCCATGTTGGCAACACACGAGCATTTCCAAGGTGTTAATTTTTACATATGATGTGTGAATAGCTCAGAGACAAACAGCATAAAAGGGTTAGATAACACGACATACCTTGGTTTAATGTAAAGCTAACTGCAGTAGTGAGTTTGGTTTTTGCCTTCAAAGCCCTTCACATACATGATTTTCCCCCAGGGAAAACTTATCTCTGCTCTACAGGCAGGCAAACTGAGGAGACAGAGCAAGAAAATTTGCCAGGAGTCTGACAACCAGGTGGTCCTCTCTCTTCCCTCTGTGCTCAGGCCATGCCTCACCTACAGAAAGTGGTGCTGTCTGTTATCATCACTCACACAAACTGAGACTTTGGCCTATACAAAAAAATAATTAATTAATCTCTGTGCCAGCTGCTGGGCAAGTTTCTTGAAATGCAAACCTCTGTCCTCAGGATCTGGGCTAAGGGAAGAGAAACTTCTTGCAACCAATTATATTTTTTCACATCCCAAAGAATTAAAGGAAAATGCCCATAAAATTTAAGTGTGTATTTGTGTATGGTGCTGAAAACCCAGATAGTAAGAGGTACTTAGTTTTCGTAAAAGACTTCCACCTAAAATAGAGTAGCTTCCCTAAATATGACAATTTTAAGCTCTAAAAGCTATTTTCTTCAAAAAGAGGAGTAAAGACACAGGCCATAGTTGTTGCTGTTTCTTTTTAATCTTTCTGCATCTTTCCCCTCCTAAGCAGGAGATATCAGTTTCAAAGTGTAGTTGACCAAATCTGCTACTTAGTCTAGTCCCATAGGTTTGCCCTTTGGTGTTAGTCCTGCCTGTGCCATCTAGATCAGCTGTTTCACTAGGGCCATGCTGGTGATGTGCAGAGCTCGAAGCCAGACAGAATAACAGAAACAAAAGTGCTAAATTACTAAACAGCTGCTTAACTGAACTGAAGAGCCAAATGCAAACATCACAAAGGCAGAAATCAGGAAGGGCCTGGAAATCCAGTGACATTTTTAAAGCACAAACTATTGTCCAGATGATCTTGATCCCACTCTAGAAGCTTCTCTAACTTAGTCTTGTAAGAGAGCCTTACATCTCCATAAGCAGAATAAATCCTCAGAGCTCTATTAGGGGTGCTCTGGTCAGTGTGCAATCCCCAGAGAACTCTCAAGACAGAGCCTGACAACAGCACAGAGCAGTCCCTGACAGTCCTTAGGTAAATCTAGGGCCAAAGCTTAGATCCTTCAAATGCATGTCCATCTGCCATCCACACTCCAGCTGAAAGTGTTCATAGTCATTTGCAGAGAATGGCTGCACAAATCTCAGTACAGCAACTGCAAACAGTCCAACGTGTCAGATTCATCCCAAGCAAAGGGAGACTGGACCTTCAGTTCTCCTTCCCACAGCTAATACTTAATAAAATATCAAGACAGAAGAGGAAAAGAAAGTTGGATTGGTAAAGGAATCAAATGCACTAGCTCCTAAAGGAAGAGGTAAGGGGGAGAACACAGAGCCACCTCTGGACTCTCTTAGAGTCCATTCAAAACCCCTTCTCCCAGAGGAAGGTGAAGACTGTAAATACTCATACCAAGACCTTCTGGCAGCTTCTGTCAATCCACAGCCAAGTGTCTGAGGAAGAGAAGGGCTGAAGTTGCACCACTCTCCTTTCTGCCAGCCCTACCTAAGCAACTCACTTTAAGCAAGATCTCTTTTAATATATTATTATTGGTTGATCACACTTTCCTCTATATGATTTTCCTTGTGTCCTCAGCTTAAAGCTGAGAAATCCCTTAGGAGGTGAGGCATCAAGGGGTAAGTTGCTCACTGTCAGTATATCTGCACCTCCCCATTCTCCAATGTGTCCAAACCATCATATGCTCCATCACCACACAGTGGCCTCTGAACAGCTGCTCCCTTCAGACTGTCCTTTTTAAGAGAACAACTGCTCTGGGAGACAGCAAGGAAGCAGAGACTGGGAATGTCAAACAACAGAAGCACTGTCAGACTAAAGCATGATGGGAAGCAGGAAGATGCACAGCAAAAGAAAAAGGGCAAGTAAGGCACAGCCACAAACAGGAATTATGTGTCCTTTGCATCACAAGTCAGGAGAGGAACTTGTGAGGTGGAATAGGAGAGCTTTGAAGATTGCTACCCTGAAAGGGGCACAACTGGTTCAGCAGCTTGTTCAGGATACAGAAACACAGGGTCAGCTGAAGAGGCATTTAAAAGATAGTTTATTGCAAAAGTCAGTCTCGTGGAAGGGTGAGACTGCAAGGTTTTTAAATTCAAAGACATCACATTAGAAGTGTTTTAATTCCAGTTACAATGAATTTATAAATTTCTTATCCAGTGTGTCTTTTTTCTATCCAGTCATATAGCTCTACAGAAACTTTGTGCTGTATCTTCTACTTTTTACCAACACTTCAACAAGTACTATTGTTAAACGTTAGAATCTTCTACTGTCTTGCTTAACATATTTATTTGCTTACATGAGGCATATTTCTGCTTAAACTACAAATCTTTATTCTTATTTCATGTCTGCTTCACTATTCTATTCTACAGCTCCAAGCCTTCTCCAAGGTCTAGGTCAGACACTGTATCCATCTCTATCTCTGAGCTTGTATGTTTGAGGCCTTGGGAGCTCTCTATGCTTGCATTTCCCACATCAGCTCATCCAACAGAAGCCAGAGACAGACCCTCCAGAGTAGCATTCAAGAAATACCCTCAGGTATAGCTTTGCAGAAATCCATCCATGAGGGAAGTTTATTTCTAATTTACATTCTTTGCATCACAGAATTGTTGCGTCTGTGGAACATTGTGATCATGATATCTGATCTGGTCACATGTGGTGAAAATTACTT
This sequence comes from Taeniopygia guttata, assembly GCF_048771995.1. Taxonomy (NCBI): domain Eukaryota; kingdom Metazoa; phylum Chordata; class Aves; order Passeriformes; family Estrildidae; genus Taeniopygia; species Taeniopygia guttata. The sequence continues at coordinate 131,030,212 of NC_133026.1, forward strand.
TATCCTGGAGTAAGGCTTCTCATACATGTGCATTTTTCTACATTAACAGAGTATTTCAAGCAAAATAAGCAGAACAGGATATAATAATTATACACAAGCAACCTCACGAATAATAGGGAAGGCAATTAAGAGACTGCAGTGTAGTTGTAAACTTCAAGACCAAGTGCCGGAGCTACCAACAGCAGGAATGAAGGAACTGAAAACAAAAATCAGCTAACAAGTTCTAAAGACCAGCAGGAGGCAAACTCTGTGACCAGGAATGCAGAGAAGGAACAATTTTGCTGAGAGCACTAATGATGTTAAAACCTGTTGAGCAAGAAATAGTAGGCCTTTTAAAAATGGAAGCAAATGCATAAGCTGATTTATTAGTTCAGATAGACTATCCAAAATGCTCCATTAACCAAAGCAAAATACTACTGTGAGAGGTCCCACAGGGAACAGAATTGCAGAGCTGCAACTCCAAAGGCACACCTCAGCAAACATTTCTTCTCATGGCAGCCCTGCTGTGACTCATCTACCTTTTAACTGTGCTTCTCCAACTGTTTGGGCAGTCACACAGAGTTGGGAGAGATGGACTGATACCCATCCAAGTTTACTGGCTGAAAAACTGCTTCAGAGTGGTCCTATCACTGCAACTGAGAGCACAGCCAGGAAATTGCCAAGAGAAGCACCCACCTAAGCCACCAGCATAAGCGTTCACCAAAAAGGGCCCTAAAATAGGGCTGGTGAGGCAAAATTATGCTGCTCAGAAAGGATAATAGTGTGCACCCAGAGCCAAGGACTGGCAAAGGCCAGCCAGAGAGCAAAGGGAAGGCTAGCAAAGAGAAGACTGACAGACATACTGCTTTCACAGAAAAACTCAGCATCATATGCTCTCCTTCACTTTCCTAAGAAATCCAGAGGAAGGATAGAGGGCAAAAGGACAGAGGCAACTCACAAGGAACAAAGCAGAAGTAGAGATAAACAGGCAGATTCACCCTGAAATCATCCACTTCTGTTGCCTGGGGCAATACATTATTCTCTGAGGCTCACTGTTCCTTGGAATACTTCAAGCCTGTGTTCCAGCTGTTTTGTAACTGTGTGGAAAGGGTCACTCCTGAGGTATTGACTTAGTCAATTCAAGATCCAACACTTGGTTAACCTACAGCCTGTCAAAAAAAATTCCTGCAATCAACTCTGCAATTTCCCTGGACTAACCTCCATAAACTTTCCAGAGTTGTTAATGGGATTAATGACCAAAATTGAGCAGCTGCACCTCTCTCCCAGAGGCCAAGGAAAAGAGGCACTTGGAGCCAACAGCTGCTGCTGCTTGGCCAGTGTTTTCCATTTAGCCGGCTTACCGTACCCTTCTGCCACAAGCCTTGGCTTTTTTTTCCGGATTTGCCTCTCAGTCGCTGCTGGATTTCACCTTGCAAACGCGTGCTCCACAAGCAACGCTCTGCCCCTCTAACAGGACAGCATCGGGAGAACCAGGCGGGTGTGAGGGCCGGGTGTGAGGGCAGGGCTGGGGGTGGCTCCAGGCGCACCTTCGCCTGCTCGGAGCTGCGGCCGAGCCGCGCCCTCGGAGCAGGAGCCCCTCCGCACACCGGGCCCGCTGCGGCCCGGCAGCAGCACCGCGCCCTCAGACCGGGCCCTGAGAGTGCGCCCGGCCCTGAGACTGCCCCTGGGCCTGAGACAGAGCCCGGCCCTCAGACCGCCCCCGGCCCTCAGACCGCGCCCGCGGGGTGACACGGGCATTGAAGCGCCGAGGCCGGGCAGGGAGGGAGCTCAGAATAGCTCGAGGAAGGAGCCTACGAATTGGTAATTCATTATGAAGTGATAGTAATTCACTGTTTCTCAAGGAACATGAACTAGAGACCATCCGGAGAAAGGGGTACACAGCAGCTTTGTAAGACAACAAAATCCTTTTTTCACAAAGTACCTCACTGGAGGTCAAGTGTAGTTAAAGTGGTACATCCATCTCTGGCCTGGGACTTTCATTTATAGCTAATTCCCAGACAATAAGGGTGATTTATTCTTGCTGTTTTTCACAGCTTCCTTTTGCATGTTTCTGGCACCCTTGAGGGAAAGGCATTGCAGGACTGGGTCTTCTCTTGTGAAAGTCCTTGTAGACTTAGACAAGCAGCACTGCTGGAGATGTGGAATGAGCTCATTAACAGGGAAACGATGCCACTGCAATGCCTGCCCTGCAACTGAGGGCCTGATGTAAGCATGTGATGCTAGCCTCACCAAAAAGACCTTTTTCAGAGGAAGAAAATTGCTTTGTAAAGGCTGTGATTGACTGGATGACCTGGGGAAAACCCTTTCCCAGTAAAATAAGGCTTATACATATTTTTCAAGAAACAGGATTAACTGTGGGCATTGTGAAGTACATGGAGGAGAGTAAGTAAAATAAAATTGTATAATGTGTTTGATAACTTGATTTGTTTTTATTTTTCATCTGTGCAGCCAATTGTAACCAGTCCAGTGACTTCAGAAGCACCCCACAACAATCCTCTTATAAAGCCAGCTTTGTAGCCTTGGTGTCACAGTTGCTCTGGTGTACCTGGAGATAAGGCTCCCCGCACCCCAAGGAGCCCTGGAAGAGCTTTTCTTCCACTCCTGAGCAAGGCTGCTCTCTGTATACTTGTTTTTATCCTAAGACATTTTGCCAATCCATATCTCCACTTTTGTAACCTGGGAGCTTAAGCACCTGCAGAATGAGTTTAATGGGAAAATGTGAGGTATAGGAAAACAAAGGAAAGATCTATGCTCTAGGTCACAGGGATTTTCTACTTTTGTCATTCTAGGTTGCTGGTCTCTTCTCATCTGCTCATCTCAGAGGGGACCAGGAGATTCCTACAGTCCTCCTAAACCGCATTCCTGAAAATTGTAGGAGGGGAACTGGACTATACCAGGACACACTGGGTGGCATCCTGGTTGCAGGGTAGGGACATGGTGTGGCTTTGCTGCTGTTCTATACCACCCACATGTCACTGCTGGGGACATGGTTTTTGGGGAAGCAAAGGTGAGTGTGTCACTGAAACTGCAGGAAAAACAGAAACTCTCTAACATCTTTTCAGTGATAAGAGAATTAGCATTACATTATTTTGACCAGGATATGCAATAGAAATAATTTCATCCTCATATGCCTGGGTTCAGCATTGAAAATCACTCCATCACACATAGTTCTTTACCAGACTTTTCACATATTTATACATAAAAACCTAAAGAAATTCTCATTCATTGGTCCTAAATTATACAATTCTTAGAATTCAATCTCCTATTAGTTATTGATCCCTTTGCCTCTGATGTTAATAGAATGATGGTCCTTATTCTGTAGTTCTCTCATCCATCTTCTCCCAGACCAGGTGTCTCTGACCACACCACAGGGTGATGTTTTAGTATTTACCTCCTGTGTATCTTGTGGCCACTCCCAAACTGTAAATGTTAAGCTCATCAGGCTTCATCTCACCCAGCATTGGTGAACAGAGTTGTTTGAAGAGAAACTTCAATTCTCCTTTTCCTGGGCCAGAGGTGAGCAATGTCCTGACTAAAATTACATAAAAGAACTTTAGAAGTTTATAATTTCCAACAAGTGCACCATCTTTGCCTCCCTCTCCCCAGTGGGAAGGCTGTTGGCATCAGCCCTGAGGACCCCATCCTCTGCCATTGCTGTCCATCCCCTCCTTTTTTCTCTGAGACAAAGCAGTGGTAAGAGACAGGATTAAGTAAGCTTCCATTCACAGACATGACAACATAATATGCTTGGGGCCCACCTTTTGAAGTGAAGTCTCTGTCTGAGATCATCTGGTGACTTCAGGTTTAGCCTAGAACACATGTAACCCAAGGTCCCAGTTATTGAAATGTGACACAGCCATTTAGCCTGCCCAGGGCATAATTTTTGGTATTTGAATGCTCAGATATCATGTGGTATATTTTAAACTGTGCTCAGAGCTATAAAAAAGTACAGATGTCTGGCCAGCTATAGGCAGTTGGAACAGGACAGGATTAGGGATGTTTCCTTAGCAGGTGACATGGGAAACAGGAGACCATTCGGCAGATGTACTGCTCTTAGTACTTAATGTACAAAGGGGCCATTATGGTGGCCTAGCTTGTCAATTCTTTTTTCTTAATGACTACTTTCAATCCCAATACAAGTGAAAAATCTAAATTTAAAATTACTTTTCTGAAAATATTCTTTCTTTGTTCTTGTTGCCCAAGTTGCAATTACATGTGTACCTTGTGTTCTTAGTGTAGCTGGAAAACTTTGTTTCAAATTTGAAATCACTTCAAATGCAATATTCTAAGGATTTGTAGCCCCTCCAGATGCATTTTCATTTCCATACAGCTACTCTTTCTCATTGACCATGTCATGTAGAAGAAAAGTGAGACTTGAAAGCTTTCTTTCAGTGAGGTAATCATACCACATGGACTCACATACAACTACAAAAGTCTAGGGAGAATTATGGTCCCAAGGACTGCAACTCTCTCTAGCATATTCGTTTGGACCACAACTCCTAAACCTATAGAAAAAAAATACAGATTGTATTGTAAAAAAATACAAATTGTATGTTGCTTTGGATTTTTTTTCAGTTATCCCAAGCACGAATATGTCTACTAGATGTAGATTTCAGAAAATCTTTTTTCCAAGACTCCTAACTCAAAATGTTGAGTGTCTACCTTTGAACATCCAGTTGTCCATCACAATCACCGAGAATGTTACCAAAGACACTCAAGATGCAAGGACTGAAGACACCATTTATTCAAGGGTGAACATCTAATTAGCACAAACTGGCAACAAGACATTGCCAGACTCTAGACCAGCACCTTGTCCCCTCCTCCCCTGGACTCAGTGAACTCTGAATTTCCTAGACTTCAGCAGAGCAGCAAAGAGCATGCGTGCAATCCAGATTACCTCTTCACCAAACCTTTGATTTAGTTGCTCCCAAAACCACGTCTTGCTTGGGAAAGTGGGTGGCAAATAGAATATCATTCATTCATTCAAATCACCATCCATTTCATGAGCACGCTTTTGGCTGCTGCTAAACTCTGAAGTGTTTGCTGTGGTCAGAACGGAAGACCCAGAAGGACTTAAGGAATGAAATGCCAGAGGATCAGCTTAGCACTGGCTGAGCAGGGTACAGAGGATCAGCGTAACCCTCTGACACATACTAGAGGCAACGTGCAGCAGCAGGAAGTGCCTGCCAGTCAGGCTGCCTATTAACTCAAAGGAACACTTCTCTACTTTTGAAAAAGTTGATTTTTTTGCATGCTGCATTGTTTTACAGTAGTACTCCAGAGATGCATTGGTAGAGGCACTAACAAATGCCTTGTTTGCCATCTTTAAGATTTAGAAATTAAATAGAAGACATATATTGAATAGGAATCTGTAGTATACAGCAGGGAATTACTATGTAAGCAAGACTGTGAAGAAATAAACTAAATCAACCTATGGCTTTGTTTTCTTAGGCTGTCATGATCACCTTAGCAGAATTGCCTTGCTGTTTTCTTCCATCACAGAAGTTACCCAATATTTCATGCTGGTGCAGATGCTAGTGCATGAAACACGTACAGAAGTGTTGTAGAAACTCAAAGACTTCCTGTTCTTGTTTTCCAGCTACCCCATTGGCAAGACATTAACTTGCTCATTCTTACAAAACAAAAATTAGTTTGGTTAACTCCAGCAGACTCACAGAACACACAACTTATCTAGAAAAAGAGCAGAAGTGATGTGGCCTCTTATTTTCCTGCTAGTGCCCTGAGAATTCTGAAAATAGGTTTTTGTAATATCCTTTAGATCTTCCATTAAACCTTTAATATCAGAATCTTCAGCACTCCCATTATGGCACTAAGTAATTTTAGGTCATTAAAACTGTCTCCAAAGTTTAAATGCTTTTATAGTTGACATTACATAAAATCAAGGTTATACATTCAGCCTCTTAACATGGACATATCTTGCTTGAACTGCCTTTTTTGCAGGATTTACCAACCAGTTTCAAAAATTCTTAATTCTAGTCACATACCTCAGCAAGACTGCAAACTAAAGACTATCTCAGTCTGCTGCCATCAGGGCAGGACTGAGTGTAAGAATTACATAAGTTTAACCTAATGCTTTTTACAGCAAAGGATTTTAATTCGATTCCATTTACACCAGACCAATTTCACCTCATTACGCTAGGCTTATTTCTCGAATTCTGTAACAGAAAACCTGAAATTTTCCCCTTTGCAAGAGTGGAAAAATAAGGGGGCTCCTGAACTGTCTTTTAGGGACTTCAGAAAGCATACTAAAGGACTTTGACTGCAATAGAGAACACTGGCATTCCCACCACACAGATTTCAGAGACTTCCAGAACAAACTAACCCCTTCTTGTGAATTCCATAGAATCTGTATTCTTTACATATAGTAACTGAAACCTAGCAGACTGCAGTAGCTACCAGTCATGCCTTCTGGTCATGCCTTCCTCCACAACTAACAGATCTTTGTGCCTCTTCCCCACCCCAGCCAGCCAGCTTTTACCCTCTTCTTTGTAAAAGCAGGACATGCCACTTTCACTGCTTCATTTCTCCTTCTGCATTATCGATTTTGAACAAGCTACTTATAGAGTCAAATATGGGCTAACTGCATAGAAAATACCCTTTTTTTATTCCACAGGTCTGCAGAAAGGGGAAAACAAAAAAGCAAGGCAGCAACTGTAGGATAATCCATCTGTGGATGGACAAACTTCAGTGTATCTGCTAATTTACACAGTGAAAGCTGTTTTACAACAAAAGCAATTTTACTGTCTCTTGTTTATGCATTTAACACTTAGCTTGATTAAGCATTTAAGTATTAATCCCGCAAAACTCCCAACCTCAGTATGGTTTTGTAGCAAATGAAAAAGCTCATGTGTTACTGCTGCCTCTTCCCACTTCAGTGCCATTGGCCATTTCACTGCAAACCCCTTTAGGGACACAAACTGACTTGAAGACCCCCATCAGCCCTGAGTGAAGACAGAATTATTTCTGTGCTATTGTACACTAGACCAGATTCAGATCAAGCAGCAATTTATTAAAAAAAACCAAACACTTCCCCCCTCCCTTCACTTCTATTATTTAGAAGACAGTCTACAGGTGTAGTCTCTACAATCCACTAAAACATACTATAGAATGACAAGTGAATGAAAAGCACACTGTACAAAAGAAACCATCACAAGTAAGTCAGTGTTTAAGGAATTTTTATTAAACCAAGAATTTTATAATCCAAATTATGTTTCTTTGCTCAGCTATCAATTCTCACTGTCAACTAAAACAGTGGTGATAATCTGAGCTTTTCCACAGTAAAGAATTACAAAATTAAAGAAAGGAATGCTTTAAATTTTTGTACTGTGCTGAAAATTCTTTTCCCCTGGGTTTAAAAAACATTAATTTGTATTTTTTATTTTACTATTTTTTTTAAAAATTTTAGATCAATAAGTAATCTAGGACTAGCATCTGTTTTGCTAGCCCCGGCGTTGCTCTGTACGTAAGCTTCAAAGTTTCCTTTCCTTTTTTTATTTATTTTATATTTTGCAATGTTTTTCTCAATATTTAATAGTTTTTCCATGTTTAGATTTTTTTTTCTTCGGTGAAGCGAAGTTCTAGATTGTAGTCCCGGATAGCTCTGTAAAGAAAAACAACGCTGTTATGCTTCAAAAGCAGTACCTTGTATGTTTTCTGACATGTTTACTACTGCATACCATGCAGCACTCTGGGCTTTCACTGTTTCAATGATATCAAAGTTCTTTAGAAACAAGAGTATGAGAGGTCCTCACACTTTTTAGGGGACACAAAGGTTTTCAAAAGCCTGTGATCCTTGACAAGACAACACTGACTCTAGAACTGGACAGTCCCTCAGACAGCACTGCTTTAAGCACAACGTTACTGTGATTGACTATGGGGTATCTCTACTTTTGAGGCTCATCAACTAACTACCCTAGCAATATTTTCAATTTCCAGTTACTAAAACATCATGGAGCAGATGGAGTAATGGTCTTAAAGTATGGGCATCTTAGTTCAGGAGAGACAATCTATTCAGCACTTATTTCCACAAACACAAATGTGTACAAATCATGACTTGAATTCTTCCTCCAAAAGGAAAAATGTTATGTGATTAAATGTTAAATTAGGCACCCTCAAATGCTATCTACAAATGTGGAAAGTAAGTTCACAGGCAAAACCTAACTAGACAAAAGAGATAACAGATTCCTTTTTATCCACAACTTCACATTTTTTCCCTGTCAAAATTGTTAAGGTACCACCATTTGCTTCTGTCATGCACAGTTAAGATACCAACCCGCAGAAGGCAATGCAGAAAAATCACTATTTTAACTGACATTAAATTCACCCAAATGTGAAGTTAAGACAAGATACAGTTTAGTTTTCACTTATTAGACAATTTTAGAATTTGGTAAGTATATACAAGCTACAGTGTAAATAAGCTCTTTTAATTTCTAAGGAAAAAGGGGTACCATTTTAAGCTTATTTCAATTCCACAAGTTGCTCTTAATAGTATGAATAGCAGCATTTGACAGAACTGGCTATTTTTGCACACATGCCTCGAACTAACGCCAGCTAAATATATTGTTAGAAACAATGCTACGTCAGTAGTTTTTGCTAACCAAGTGAGCACAGAAGTTTGTTTATCATAGCTGCTACTTCCTCTGGCTGACACAGAGCCTGGACACAGGCTGCTTACAAGGCCACAGACAAAACACCTGCCTTAGTCAACCTATGGAACTACAGCAGCCAAACTTACTTATTAAACACTTGGAACCCCAGTGGGATTATTAACTGCCTTTTGAGCAGCCTCTTTAGCTTGGTGGGCTTGTAGTACGGCTACAGCTTCATCAACCTGTTAAGTACAAATGAAAACTTAATTAAGGGAAGCTCAGCATTTTTTGTATATTTAAGTTAATAATACAGTGGAAATTATACATATAAACAATGCCTACATTGTTGAAAAGAAAAATGAGAACATTACAATTCCAGCTGATGCAATATAAGTCACTGTCACCCTCTGAAAGAGGATACTCTTGCCCTGAGCCACCACTGCATTGCTGTTACTCCACTGTGCCAGCACTAACAACTGTTAGATCAATGTAGACTTAAGCACCTACAGAATCAGTGCAAGGCAAAAGTCCACCTACCTTCGAACGAAGAGACTCAGGAGACTCCAGCATGTGGAGGAGTTCAGAGTTGTCAATCTCCAACAACATACCAGTGATCTTACCCGCCAGAGTAGGGTGCATGCTTTGAATAAGGGGGAATAGACGTTCACCTAGAAAGAAGAAAGTTAGTCAGGGACAAATCCAGCCTAAATTTAAGGGATAAAGGAAACAAACTTGTTCTACTGTTAAAACCATTTACTCTGCATTTCAAGACTGAAAAAATGTACTTAAAACTGTCCTTCTACAATGCACAGAGAAAGGTATCATGTACGTACCTAACATCTGCTTTTGTTCTTGTGGAGGGGCAGAAGCCAACATGGAAGCAGTCAAGGGTTCCTGACCTTGCACATGGACAGCAGGCTGCAAATTAATATTTGCAAATTAAACCCTGACTCATAATTAGGTGCAGCTTCAAACAGCCAATATTTCACAACTCAGCATACACAATGCCTACAGTGTCAGAAACATCAAAGAAACTAACAACTATGCCTGTTGAATCAAATATTACTAGTTAGAGCTGAGTGATGATGCTGAAGATTATTAAAAAGTGCTCCACTGAGGAGCAAACACAAGAATTTATGCTAAGGTATGAGGGGACTGAAAAGAGCAAAGCAATATGGGATCATATCCTGTCCCAGGTGGACTTCAAATATACTTAAAACTCCCTAGTGCTTTTACTCTACTGCCATGATGCAGAGCCTGAATTGCCCTCCCATCACCCTCACCACCTTCCTCTGCAAAGAACATCAGTGAAAGCACGGAGCAGTTCCCCAGATCACATACCTGCTGCATAGCAACCTGCGGCTGCGTGTTGAGGTGCTGCTGAGGATTGCGCACACCCGCAGCGTATTTGTACTGTGGTACCGTGCGCACGGCAGGAGTGGCCGCAGTAGCTGCTGCTGCAGGACGTGGACCCATCGTTTGTGTTGATGTATTAGCTGAAAAAATAGTAACAGAATTCCATATGTGAATAATTATTATTATAATTATTTTGCCCAACAAACCAATTTGAATCAAATACCTAATTAAGGTATTGTGTTACAGATTCATCTTAATAGTATTGTCAACTGTCACATCACTGGTCACATACAAAGGTTCAAACTTGAAATTTACTGGCTGCTGATTTCCAGTCACCTCATTCATGAATTGCCCTTTTTACATGCTACTGCAAGAAGATCCATGATAAAAAAATCTACTTTGTTTGAGTAGTAATATAATTTCATTATAAGCTAAAGGACATTTGATTTCCTGAGCACATTATGTCAGTCATTCTAAAAGAGATACTTTTAGGAAGTAAATGGCTGTCTGATAACATTCTGTGAGAATTATGCCTTCAGAGAGGTTGTGGACTCCCCATCCCTGGATATGTGCAAGACCAGCCTGGATGGGGCTCTGAGTACCCTGGTCTAGTGGAGGGTTCCCTACCTCTGACATGGGGGCTGAACTACATACGCTTTAAGGTTCCTACCAACCCAAACCATTCAATGATTGCAGTCAATTCTGGTTCAGTGATATGCAGATTTTGCATTCATGATACTGGCTCACAATAATAAAGTATGTATATGTAAAATATAAAAAAATTACTAAGAGCTAAAATTGTGTCATCTCAATATTTCTACATGCAACGTATTATTACAATTGCTACAACTATGTTTAGAAATGGCAGAAGCCATCTTACAGTATTACTGAAGTACACACAAGAATAAGAGCTTCATCCTGAAGACATAGGATCATAGCTGGAGTTTTTGCTGGGACAGTATTTAAAGCAATTACTAGAAGGTGATATTAGCTTATTCATTAGGAATATCACACGTGATATTAAACTTACTAATGTTTATTTTGCGAGACCATGCTGAACCAGCAAAATTTGAACAGAAGCCAAATACTTAAAGTTTGCACAAATGAAACTCACCAACACGCTGCGTTGACATGACTCGTGGAACTTGGGAAGAAGCTGGTCTCATGGTGCTGAACGGTGGTCTGGGTGCTGCTGGGCGGATCGCACCAGGCATGTTTTGGAATGCTATTGTTTAAAAAAAATATACTGTTACATGCTGAAACACTGAGTGATGACAGCATGACAAACAGAAGACTAATACAGCAATGCCGTGAAAATCTATCTGGAAATTTACCGCAATCACTGGAAAGAGCTAAAGAAGTGACTTACGATGAGGTCTGGCACCCTGAGCAGTCCAGCGAGGACTAGGTCTAGCAAGTTGAGCGAGCTGATTAGTAGGATAGTACGCAGCACGGTTCTGAGTCTGCCAAACACAACAACATCCCTTAACTTTGCTGTCTGTGAAGGGCATGCTGAACAGCCCCACACCCTCCCACTAAGAGATTAAAATGCTGAAATCAGACACATGCTAACCATTCTATTTACTGTTATATCTAAGCAGATTTTATATGTAATACAAAATATTCAGTTACTCATCTCTACACGTACCTGAGGAATAGCTGCCATGAAGTATCCTGAAGGAGGTGCTGGCTGGTAGGGGTTGATTACAGGATTAGGTACTGCTCTTACACTTGCCATCCTCTGCATGTACTGGTTGGTGAGATGAGCTTGGCGCTCCTCTTTACGTTGGGCTAGAGCTACATATAATGGTTTAGTAGCCACTATTCTACCATTCATTTCTGTGACTGCTTTGGTGGCTTCTTCTGGTGACGAAAAGCATACAAATCCAAATCCTTTGCTGCGGCCACCTTCCATCATCACCTGACAGTACAAAACTTAGTTTTAAAACTAAATCTTCTGTGTCACACCTATTCAACTTGCATGAGTTTCTTATTTCAGCTTATTAGAAGTGAGACCACATGTTTGTTTTACTGAGTATTTTATTAAAATGAATATTATTGTGTTTAATAGCTAACTGTTACCTGAATAGAGATAAAAATATCAATAAAATAATAATGAGCACAATATTGCACTGAAAGATGTAATTTTTCTCACTTTAGTCTCACTACTTAATTTCAAGAAAGGATGATCATATGGCATTTAACCTGACATGTACAATAATCAAGAAAGCAGATGCCCACATTTACAGTGCGTCACATCTGTTACTGAATGAAATTAACTTTTCTTTGGTGACAGATCACTACTTATTTTCAGAGAACAGATGAGCACAATCTATGAACTTTACCTTTGCACTAGTGATTGTACCAAATGGAGAGAACTCTTTTCGGAGACGCTCATCATCGATCCCATCATCAAGATTTTTCACGTAAAGGTTTACACCCTAAGAAAACAGGCAAGTTATTTTTAAAACCAATTGTTCTGTGTAAATCTCAGAACATCATATAATAGAGTTAGCCCTCTTGATTTAAAACTGAACCTGGTATCTGGTGATCCTGTCCTGCTTCATTTGTTCAAACTTGCGCTTCAGCTCCGTCTGTCTTTCCACCTTTTTCTGAGCCCGGCCAACATAGATTTGTTTTCCATTGAGCTCTTTCCCATTCATTTCATCTACAGCCTTCATTGATAAACAAGAAGTTAGCAGTGCTTTGTACTCCAGCATTTTTCAAACAAACAAAAAATGCAATTCAAATTCAAAATCTACATAAGTATTCTAGAAAAAGAGCAACTCCATCTTAAAATACCACTAATTGAAACAAAATGTCCCAAGACTTCCTCACTTATGGTAACATGAAAACCGTTTTCCAAGTATGCTTCTGTCCTGTTGAAGACAAGTCACAAGGGATGCAAACACTTTTTTTTTAATATGGAGCTGGAGAAAAAAAATCCAAGTTGCAAGAACTATTTCTCCAGCCTTATCTTGCTAATGGCAGAGAAAAGCAAATAAAGAGTAAGCAAATAAAGTTGAAAATCTTTAATTCACCTAGTTCTGTCTTTAAAAGTAACACCTGAAACTGTAATAGCTACCAGATCTTTCTATACTAAATGTTAAGCTACAGATGATATGTACACTTTTTTTTTTTAGTCTTTCATTAAGGAAATAATTAGAAGTATGAAAATGTGAACTTCTTCCCTTCATACTGTTTTGAGTTACAACTCTTCAGATGTAAAACTCTGGCATGTATTTTACTCAATTAATTTAAAACCAGAAGTTGCCAGTTTATTGCATATGTTTATGATCAAAGCCATTAGACATTTTTACAGAGATACTGGAATTTTATGTTATTCAAAACACCATGTGACTGACTACAGTAAGAGAAACTATTCATCAATTAATGTGTGCAAGACTGAAAAATGAAGATGTTCTAAAGACAATCAGGATTTGTTCTAAAATCTGGCTTGTACACTTGCAGTATAGACAAATCACCTTTGCTTTTGAAAAGCAAACTTTGTTCTGTACTGCATTTTTTTCCTGATGCCATGTCCCTGCTGTCACAGTAAACTGACATATCAAACCAAACAGTTGACAAAACATTAAGTTAAACAGCATACTGCCATGATATAGACATTTACACGAATAAAAAGGACCCTTTTTCCAAAGTTACCCCTCAGAGTAAAAGCAACATTACAGGGCTCTATGACTATTCTCTCACCGTTATGCCAAACATGCTTTATAAAACTAATAGCTTTCCTGATGACTTTGCAGAAAACACAATTCTTTCTGCCTTTTGTGCAAAAGGCAGAAAGGCACAAAAATTTTGTGCAACCAAACTGGATGCAGTGATTCAGAGATGTAGTAATTCACTATGCTGTATATTGCTCAGCATGCAAGAGTCCAAATATATCACTAAGACCTTTAAGCCCAGCTACAACAGGTTTTAAAATTATTTAAGATTTACCATTTTTACACTAGTTCCAGCTGTATCAGAATATCTTGACTTAATAGGCTTCTCAGACCAATTGACATTTGCTCATAGGAAAGCATTCTAAATGACAGAAACTCTGCTAAGTAATTTAGGCAGTGAGCACCTCTTTTTGCAGTGTCCTTGACCAATTAAAAAAACTTAAGCACTCGATGAAACATATTATTTGGGTCTCAGTGACAGGATTCCTAAAATTAAATCCAAAAGCTTACTTTTTGGGCATCTTCATGTCTTTCAAAACTAACGAAGCCAAAGCCTTTGGATTTTCCACTCTCATCAGTCATAACTTTCACACTTAGAGCAGGACCTTAAAAGAGAAATATTTATGCTTCATATACAGTGTATTCTTCTCACCTTTTGAACATCCTCTTTAGAAGATAGTATTTAGTTTATTTCACTTGTATTACAAAGGACTCCTGCACTAATAATAGTATCAAGTAAATGTCATCCATTAATATGAAATTACTAATTTACCCTGATGAAGTTCAGCAACTATGGCTGCAGTTCATCATGCTGAATTTATTTTCTAATGTATTTTCAACCAACATTTCACCTCAAAGTGAAAGAAAATTTCACCACAAAGTGAAAGAAAATTGTTTCATCATTAAAGATTTTGATACTTGATAAGTATTAGTGTTTCCATGCTTTGAAGCAGGTACTGAAAAAGCCAGAGGAAGGCCTAGCAATTAGGTACACGTTTCACTACTTATCCTGGTGAAAGGCCATCCTAGTTCAGCAGTGCCATAACCTCTGAAAAATTGCAGTTCACAGACTCAATTGGAAATAGCCAATTTAGCTGTAGCAGCTAAATTCGCTACTGTTTTTCAACCCCTGATACTTGAATAGCAGAAAGGAATTTCCTTTTGGTGTTCTTTAGGGCTGCTACAGGGTATCTGTTGTACGAGGCTTTCCCTTGTTTTACATAATAGCCACTGGAGAACAGCAAAAACAAACAGGAAAGAAAATTTTTAAAAAGTGAGATTGAAAATAAAACGTGAAGAATCTCTAATGGCATTATGGGATTTTCTATTCTGATGGTAACACATCATATACATTACTACATCATGGTCATATGTCCACCATAATTTTGCCCTGTGTGTAACTGAGGATCGAGGCAGAATCTCATAGCTTGGTGCTGGAATAGCCCCTTATAATTTTCTATTAGGTCAACCACAACAACGCAACTGAATAACAGGGGTAAGTTTGCAGGTCAATGAAGGCAGTAGTAAATTCATTAGTCACACATCCTGTAAGTGCATTTATAAAATCAATCTGTACTAAATCAGAGAACATTGCAGAACCCATGGACACATTACTTCCAGATTACTGAAAACAGTTCTGATGGCAGGATTAAGTATGATATTCTGCCTACTTAAAATTCAGTTATTACAGCATTTTTGAATCTGAAACTGGAATTAAGTACCAACTTTTCAGTAACCCTTATTACATTTCTACATCAACAACAGATAGCCCTGATTTCTTGTATTTCAAGGCACTGTACAGATAAGATACATGTAGTAAATTTGAGTTCATGTGTGTTTATATAAACATTAAGACATTACCAAACTTGCCAAAGAGTTCCTTAAGTCTCTCATCATCCATGTCTTCTCCAAAATTTTTGATGTAAACATTGGTGAATTCTTTTGCTCTGGCTCCAAGCTCTGCCTCACGCTCCTTGCGGGATTTAAACCTTCCAACAAATCTGGTTGCAAGAAGAACAGAGTAATACAGATTAAAGCAAGTGTCTCAAGGTTTAAAAATTTACTTTAATTCTCTGGCATTGTATTTTATTCCTCATCAGTCTTCTTCACTATAGGTATGAAATTCTTTAGATAAAATATTTATTATAAAAGTCAGAAAAACAACTCCACTGTCCTTTGCTACACCAGCATGTTTATCCCAGTTACAAGGCATGAAAATGCTTTCAAGCCATTGGTGAGATTGTTCACTCTTACAAAAGAGCCTTTGACAACAAGAGCTCAACAATGGAAAGAGTACTAAGAGGCTGAACAGAAATTCTAGATAACAGCATAATCCCTCTGCCATGCTAAAAGCATGGCAGCCTAAAAGCAGTTACTGGTCTCTGATTCAGTTTTTAAGCAAGAGATATTTAACTAACTGTCCCTCCCCTCCCTAACACACCTCTCCAGCCTGTATCAAAGACTTTGTTTCTAGGCACAGGGAAATAAATAGTTCTACTTGCTCTTGAGTCAAATACCATTGTGCAAATTGGCTGGGAACACCAGTGGTTACTTCATACTGGCAGAACATGAACATAACATTCTGCAGCCCAAGGACATGCCCTAGCACAGACTGTACATGGCTGACACTGATTTCTGACTGTAGCAGACTCCCACTTTCAAATTCTACTGTAGGCGCTAACTTTATAGTCACAAATTTGGCAAATGCAATACAGCAGCACACAGTCCCTCAGTAATTTTTAAAATTTGACAATTTTACCGAATTTATAGCAATTGAGTATAGTAAGAATGAAAGTGCAATGTGTTCAGCAGATTTTGGTAGTGAAGTGTTTAAATTTATTTCTAAAAGACTAGTCTGAATAGAAATTCAAAGCAAAATTAACTCTCATGATATATTTTACTCCTGTGCTCTTATGACTGCACATTGATCATTTTTACTAATTTGAACTTGTATAACAATGGACACTGAATAAAAACATCCACAATATGTCAGCCAAGAATAGAACAAGCAGGAAAACTGAAGTTTCAAAACATGTGTTTTCCCTGTCTTGATCTATCCATCTCTACATATAAAAATAATCCATGATGGTAAACTGATGCTGATTTCCTCTTTTCCTTTTTCCAAACCCTCCCAAGTATCTAGAAAGCTGTTTTTTGCAATTATATCAAACACCATAATGATCCCTTAGGCATAGCTGTGAGGCACAGTCACTTCCCCAGCCTAAATATTATTAAAGAGATTGCCAAATAATATTTTTCCTACAATGCAGAATAGTGATAATTTTTAAAATGTTATACTTCTCTAAGTTTTATTTTCTACTCCCTAGATATGCCTACTAACAGACATTAATACAAAAATATGAGTCTAATCTGACCACTCTTTAGTGCCAAGTAAGCACCCTTTAGTGTTAGGTATCAGCTGTCTCCAAGCGTATGGATAACACACTTACCTCACTACTTTTATAAAGGATGTATTATTCAGAATACTCAATTGATTGTATTTTATCTCAGACCAGTAAGATCAGAAAACCAGGGAAGATCCCACATCCTCATTACAGTACTGGCTTGTAAGAGAATTAATACAGTCACTTTTTCCTCCAGAGTCCATTATTTGTCTTTTTGAACTTTGACAGATTCCAGAACAAGCAGGTGACACAATTCTTAAAATTCCTAGCACTAAAACTCTACATCTTCTTAAAATTAGAAATTTTCAGAACAACCTTTTCTTTCTAGGTAAGCTTTTAAATCTTTGTCTGCCCTAAACTGAATTTCAGTTTGCTGATCCCCAAATACTTATTTATGTACTTACACTTTGCGATCATTAAGCAGCATACCATTCATTTTTTCAATAGCTCTTTCTGCAGCTTCTTGTGTCTCAAAATGCACAAATCCATAACCCTTGGATCCATTTTCATCACACACCACCTATTAATGAAAAATCTTGTTGTAGTACCCATGGAATGTTTCCAGCATAAACTGAGGAGTTTCTGTGTCAATACATTTTATTTTCCACTAACCTTACAAGACAGGATGTTCCCAAAAGCAGAAAATGTGTCATACAAAGCTTTGTTATCAATTGATTTGTCCAAGTTTTTGATGAAGATGTTTCCTACACCGCTTTTGCGTAGAGATGGATCGCGCTGAGACCACATGATGCGCACCGGTTTGCCTTTAATGACATCAAAGTTCATGGTGTCCAAAGCTCGTTCAGCTGCAAAAAACATTATGGAATTAGTACAAAATGCTAGTTATCTTAATAAGCACATAAATACCAGCTGAAGTACTATTCTTAATAATATTTTTATTATTTCAAGTCCAGTACCATCACCAAGCTACAAACCCAAGCCTCCAGTGTACCCTGCTGTCTGCAAGGAAGAACTGGCAGAAACTCATCAGCAAAAGCTGCACTTTGGAAGGAGCACAAGTCAGCTGAGAAAGCTGCAGAAATCTCATTAACCCATAAGACTAGATCTATGAAAAGATGCTATGGTGACAGGAGAAAAAGCAGCAAGTGGCAGCTGTTATAAAGTTTTAACATTTGTGAAAATCAGCTGGCTTCTCCCATATCACACAGATGTATACTGTGTCAATGAGAATGCTTTTAGGGGTACTGCTTGTGCCTATACAAAGTCTTTTGCAAATATTAACATAAGAACACCTACAACACCAATTCCCCTAAACTAACAAAATTTCTTTGCTAGATGGACATTCAAGCTTCATTCAGGCAGCTATTCCATACAACTTCCTCAGTGACGAAAAAGATCTGTAATGAAATTCTGGGCAAGAGACAGTTCAAAGAGATTCAAAACTAGCACTTACTTAGTTTAGAAAATCTGAAATGATGCATATATTTTAAAAGCTCACAATGAAATACATATGAGCTCAATGAAGGAGCAAGCATTAAAACATCAAACCAGGGTAATGTAAACTAGGTTTTGTTACTCCAATTGAGTAGTTTTTCCAGTAGAACTCCAAAACTAACTTTTCAAATCCTTCATGTAAAATTGCTTGTGTATTTAGATGGGGAAGTATCAAGACTTGCACATTTTTCACATCTCTCCAAAGCCACAAGACATGTCTGTGATGTTATAACTCATCTTGTGTATTTAAGAACAAAAGAGCAATAGTTCTCAAGTACAGAAGTTCCTTTTCATCCTTGCTCCTGTAAGTCCGGAAGAACACTGAAAAGAGTCCCAATAAATACCTGAAGTCACTCCCATGGGTACTAACTCACTTCACTGTAATTTGCAAATATCAAAACAATATGATGTTAATAAGACTGAAATCAGCTTAGTGATAGTTTAAATACAGCAACCATGTCAGTTAATTTTTTTTTGGGGAGGACCAAGGGCCAATCACATAGTGAAAATCCTTATTTAATGTTTTTGTTCTTTAATTGCTGCTTTTGTCTTGAGCTGTATTGTTGCATGCCACGGCCAAAGACAATTTGCAGTGAGCCTGGGATTCAGCTGATATACCATGTTTTATATCCTTTCTTGAGACATTTTAATATTAAAAATAAATCTTAATATTATATTCTCTGAAAGACATATAAAGAGGTGGTCATCTAACATTTTAATGGGAAAAAGATTATTGATACTATTACCATATTCACATGACAATAGCAACTCAGCAACTTATTTAAACTGAAGCCAAAAAATTACATGCCAGTCTTCTAAATAAGTTAATAAAGCTTTCAAAAACTTTAACATAAATTAAGCAGGGGAGAGAAGGCAACCTAGATGGAGTTAATGAGAAAGAAAAATTATTGGAAGGCTCTATACTACAAAAGGGGAGGGGGGAAGAGACGAAAAAAAAAAAAAAAAAAGGAAAAAAGAAAAAAAAAAAACTGTGGATATCAGACTGGCCACAATAGAAACTTGTAAGACTTCACTACTGCCCTGAAAGTCATTGGAGTTATTACTGCCAGCATCAATAGATGTGCCAGCAACAAATAGTTCATTATTTCCAGAAGTAGTAACAGGGCTTCCTTTACTTGAAAAGAGGCTTTTCTAATTCATGCTAATTGCTTCTAGAATAATCCTGACACTCCTCATAAATGTGTGTTCCTAGACACATTTCCCAGCCATCTGACTGAAAGCATGTCCATGGGTCCTTAGCAAACATTACCACTCTTAACAAATAGTGAGCCTGTGTCTTAGACCAGCACAATTTCTCCACAAGGACAGCATGGAAACTTCCAACAGCTCTCCTCATCTCTCTTTTGGAGATTTTTAAGAAGAAATTTAGTTTCTTCTGCCGAATCGACACCACATTGTCTTTCCATTGTAGATTTTTAAACACTACTAGACTCCATCTACAACCAGGTACAAGCTACTCTCATTAAAATTCCCAACGAGTGAAACTGGCTCACTTTCATTACATTTCAGTCATAAAAGGCTGCGCCAGTTGCAGGAGGCAGCTCCATTCAGCAGTGAACTTGTTACCAATGGACACACCTACCCGGGCTGTACTTCTGCTGATTCTGCTGAAGCTCTCATTGAATGACTCACCAGCTCCCATTTTAGTCGTGAGCAACTGGACAGTCCACTTTAACAATTTCAAAATCACTCAGAATATACACATAATGCCAACCTGTGCTAAAGGTAAACAGCAATAACTATGAAACAAAAAAAACCTCTGGAAACCTGACTATTCTAAAAATCCAAAGGATTCTGATGCAGTTTCAGATTACTCAAGAATGTTTCCAGTTTAGTGATTAAACAAGATTGCCCGAGTTTTACTCCAGACTATGACTCAAATTCAGAAAAGTCACAACTCTGACATGTGTGCATACCTCACACATGTGTCATCAGGCCTAATTAGTTTTTAGAAGGGCTTTGAGATCCCTCGTTTATGGACAGCTGATTATGTCAAGCACACCTTCAAAGCTATTTTTGAAAACCCAAGGTAGTTGTTACTTGCTGTTTAATAAGCACAGCCTGAAGTGTAGCTAAAAATTTGGCCAAACCAATAAAGTGTATCTAGTTTGGAAACAAATGATGATTGTAAGAATAACCATTCATCCTCAAAACTCCTATTTCAAGATTTCTGTAAATGGACATAGTGACCTAAAAAAAGCCCCCAGCAAATGCTTTCTAGATATTTGCCAAGAATACAAAATTCTGAAAAATCTTGAATAAGAACAATCGTGCAATACTATCAAAGTATATTTTAAACAACTGCTTCCAGATATGTACTAGACGCAGGTTTGATAACGATGATAAATACTTTTAGCTGAATTGGACTAGTTAGAGTAAAATATGTGTACCTCCCAAAGCCTGAAAAACACAACATTTGGAGTAACAGTACCTTTCTAAGAGCCATATTCAAAAACTGAAGCACTGCCCAGGTGAAAAAAGCTGTTTGTTCCCACGTTTGACAAAGTACAAACCAAGTCACAAAATGCACTGGTTGCTCAACTAATGACAATGATAAAAGTCAGCCCTTATGGAACTCTGTCAATACTAAGGACAAGCAGCATCTGAATCACCTTTACCTTATACCCCGACATTATTATATTACAGTATTGGGCTGTGCTAACCCCTTATTTTTCTGAGAAACTGTACCAGACATTTTTATTTAATGAAAGTAAAGTATGTCAAAACAAACATTCAAATAGTCTCATCCTAAAGAACGGCTGAATAAATCAAAAGCTCACTGAACTAAGAGAGCTGATAACAGGTGGAGTATACGCCTATTAAGAAGATGAGGCAGTAACTTTTACTACGTACATACAGATACCATCGGTACACCGAAGCCTGATCTGATAATGGCTGTATGCTAAAGCTAACTCTGAAAACCAGTTAAATCTAATTGCTTGAAATGTTTGCAATTTAAGTATCTCACTTTCATATGCTTGAAAATAAAACCATTATAATGGAAAACTGTTTACTTAACTGTACTTGAAATCACATATCTTCTAGCTGGCCAATTTTTTTTATTGGACTCCACAAGATCTAGAACCAGTTACAGTAGGTTCTTTTAGTGAAACACCCTCCAAATGGATCACACTATTTCCCAACATGACCGGAACTGAACAGAAAGTTCCTTTACTGATATAACTTTGGAGAAGCAGTGTGAAAACGCTTCATGAAAAAACAAGTTTCATTAAAACGCGACTTGCTAGAAGTAATGTCAGAGAATTTTCTGCGCGGAGACACGAATGGAAGCACAGCTCAGGCTCCAGCTACATAAGGAAGAAGAAGCACAAGCAGGCCCCAGTAGTTTAATGTCCTCCCTGCACGTGACAGACCTGCCATGGTGTTTTAACAAACGCTTCGGCCTGGACGCCTGTGAAACTACCCAGCCACGCCAGTGCGTCCTACTTCCTTTTCCCGGCCTCTTAACCACGCACTCACACACACCCATCTCCTGCGTGGTTATTAAAAGGTGTTAATAACCGCGATGTTTTCCTCAAGCTAACCTTCATCTCGGACGGACGTGAAGAGCCGCCCGCACTCTCATCCACAATCCCCTCCCGGGAGCGGGGGCAGCCCCGCCGGGCCACCGGGGCTCCCCCGCCCATGGCCGGGGCCCCGCGGCCGCTCTCGATCCGCGGAAGCGCCTCCCCCCCGCTTCTCCGGCCGCCACGAGGCGCGGGCGGCCCCGCCGCCAACTTCCCCCCGCACCCCGCCGGGTCCGCCCCGTCCCGCGCGGCAAAATGGATGCGGGGCGGCGGCCGGGGCGGGGGGCAGGGGACAAATATGGCTCCGCCGGCGCCCGCGGCCCGGCACTCACCGTCGGCGGGCTGCTGGAAGTTGACATAGGCGTATCCGAGCGAGCGGCGGGTGATCATGTCCCTGCAGACGCGGATGGAGAGGATGGGCCCGGCCGGGCTGAACTTCTCGTAGAGCATGGCCTCGGTCACGTCGGGGTGCAGGTCCCCCACGTAGAGCGAGGCCATGGGGTAGCTGGGGGCGCTGGGGTTCATCCTGCCGCCGTCTCCCGGCGCGGGGGGGGCGCTGACGAGGCGGAGGCCGCGGCGGTCGGTGCGAGCGGGGCCGGCGAAGGCGGCGCGGGGCCGCTCGGACTCAACGGCTGCGGCGGGTGCGGCGGATGGGCGGGCGGGGGTCGGGTCGCGCCGTGCGGGCCGGGTGGAGCTGGCGGCGGCGGGTGCTGCGCTCGGCGGGGTCGGGCTCGCTGTGTGTCTCCTCTCGGCTGCGCCGGGTCCGGGGACTTCGCTTCACCGGGTTATTTTATATCAAACCGGCCGTTTGCGGAAAGGTTGTCGGGAAGGTTGGATGAGGAAAGAGGATTATTTTTTTAAAAGGTTTTTTAAGATTTTTGGATTTTTTTTGGCTTTTTTAAATATTTTTTTAGTAATAAATGGTGCTGCGGGGCCGGGCCGGCGTGTCCGGGTGGTCCGGAGCACACGCACTGCGCACACAGCTCCGACGGCGGCCGGGGGACAAGGGGGCGGCCGCCGCCCCGGCCGCGCTCTATATATACCCGCCCCGCCCCCCCGCCCCCGCCGCGCGGCACGCCACGCACCGCGCCGCGCGCACCGCGCACGCGCACCTGCGGACGGGGGTGGGGACACGCGCGGCAGCCGGCGCGGAGAGGCGGCTTCGGCGCGTGCGCGAGGGCGGGGCGGGGCGGGGGGGGCGGCCGCGCGGGGAGCGCGCCTGCGCCCGCCCGGCGTCACGGGGGGCGGGGCGGGTGTGGGGGCGGCTCGGCGGCAGGGCGCACGCGCGGGCGGGAGCGCACATGTGCGCGGCCGGGGGAGGGCGGGTGGACGGAAGGGCGCGTGCGCGCCGAGCGGACCAACGGCCGGGGCGGGGCGGGGCGTTAGCGGCGAGTTCGCGAGCCCCGCGCGCCCCACCCACCGGCCACCGGCCGGGCCCCGCGGGGAGCGCGCGCGCGCGCGGGTGGGGGGAGGTCGCGCGCTCGGGGCCAGAAGAGGGCGGGGCTCGCGCGGCCGCCCGGCGCGTGCGCGGGGCGCGGCGGGATTGGGGGGGCGGGGGGGGGGAAAGTTGGGAGATGCTGCGGATCCCGGAGGAATGTTGCCGCTAGGCCGGGAATAAAGCCTTAGGGGTTAGCCTTTAGGCTCTGCTCTGGCCGTTCCTTCAGTGAGGCGTGTTTTATCGCTGTGTTCCGTGCTAAAGGAGCTCGGGCTGCAGGTTGAAGGGTGTTGGGGTTGACTGGCGTCTCTGCAGCTCCGTGGGTGGGTGCGTGAGGTGACCACCGCCATGCCGGGCAGTCTGGGGAGCTGCTGTGAGGCCGCATTCCACACGTGCCTTTGGAAACTTGCCGACTGAGTGTCGTGACTTGTACCATACGCAGGATTTCTCAGGGGAATCACACACAGAATCACAGAACGAATTAGGTTGGAAAAGGCCTGTGGGATCATCGAGTCCGTCCTTTGACTGACCACCGTGTCAATTACACCGTGGCGCAAAGTGCTGCCTCTAGTACTTCCCTAAACACCAAAGCAGTCCTGTGGAGTTTGGAAAACCTTGCTTTATTTTTAGCTGCCTTCTCTAGTCTGAAAAAAATACTAATCCCGTTGTGAGGAAGGAAAATATTTTCCTATCAATTAGAATTCTAGGGGCCTTTTTAATTAATCGTGTTTCAGATGCTCACAAAATAATAGAATCAAATAAAATGTGCTTCATTTCTGCTAAACAAACATAAAAGTACTTGCACTAAACACTAAACATTAATGCCATTGTAAGGCAGGAAGCCAGATCATGGATTTGCAGAAGTCTTGGAGGTAACTGCTCTTCTATATTTAGCATAGTTTATCTTACTGTTTTCTCACTGGTCTTTACACAGTTTCAACATTAAAAAAAAGAGAATGGTCTGCAGTTTTTTGCATATTGTTTTGCTGTATTTTTTTATGATTTATTTTTCTTTGAGTAGCATTTGCTATTATGGGTTTAAGTAGAGCCGTAGGGGGGAGTACTTGTGGAATTTTGCTGTCAAGTGTGAAGATTGCACTTGCACTCAGCAGCTGCTGCAGTTTCACAGACTCTTGTTGTAGGTGACCAAACCCCCGGCAGAGCTGGCATCTCCCCGTGTGTTCCATGGCAAAGCCTGACGTCTTTGTTCAGCCCCCACCCTGCCCTGGGGTGGGGTAAACCGAGGTACCCTCTGGAATCTGTAAGCAGCTGACAAATGAACACATCCTGAGGTGGCAGTGGTGGCTTATGTCAGCTGAGTACAGCAGATGGCCTGCACCAGCACTATCTAATAGTGAGGTTTGATGTGTTTGTTAAAATTTAGACAGTGATTTTCACAGAAAAATAAATTTCTCTCGTTTAAATACTGGTTTATAATGCTCTCCCTAGGATGTACTATGTACTGTTTCTGATCTCTCATTTCCGTACATTGTTCTTCTGTTCTTTACCTTGTCTCCTTTCCCCAAACTGTTCTTTTCCATACTTGCTTCTTCTTTCACACTTTTCTGTCATTGGCACTTGGTTACATTATTGCATGTTTTTTCTTCATCTGACATGTTCCTTCTCTTTCTTGTGAGTTAAGTTCCTCTGTTTCTACCCTTGGCACTCCAGGACAATGTCAGGATAGAGCCCAGAGCATGGGTAGGGCATTTCTCTTTTACCAAATTTAAGGAATCATGTTTGCAAGTTTTGTTCAGCACAGAGAGGGACTTTCTGGAGATCTTGTCTCTTAACATGGTATGATTTCAGAGTTTTCTAACACTAAATGTGATTAAGGCCGTAAAAATGCATTCTCAGCCTTATATGGGTATCCAGAGGAGTTCAAATTATTGTTTAAAAGCACTGTAGCTTTCTAAGTAAACTTGTCTGGTGTTTGTTTTCAGCAAAATAATACATTATTTGGTCTTGTCCTCATAGATTGCACTCCTTTGGCTTTGAACTGAAGCAAGGATCTAACTTAGTTTGAAGATTTACTGTGTATTCCCTCCCCCCTGGCCTTCTCAAGGCAGCAAATGGAACTTTAGATAAAAGCCTTGTCACAGTAGGAGGTAGGTGTAGCCCCTCTGAGGTAGGTGTAGCCCCTCTGATGGTACTCAAAACAAGTATCTTGTTCTCCTCCTGTAGCAAACTGACTTTTCAAGATGTGGCCTAAGTGTTTTAAGGCAACAGGAAAGAATGCTTTCATGCTTGAGGCACAGAATTTGCATTAACGGGCCTTTGGAAACTTGGACAGCCCTTGTTGAGGATTACCTGATATTCTCATCTGGGTCTCTCCAAGATCCATTTTAGCTCTGCTGCTCTCAAATTCTACATGGTGTCTGATAAAAGTTGCTGTAGAGAGCCTGTGTTGTCAGCTGGGCTTATTGCCCAGACCTGGTGCATGTCCTGTCCTTGCAGGTGTTACGTGTCGGTGACTGGGCCTGGAGGTGGGCCTTCTTAGCAGAAACCACTTCTTTGAAACCCCAGGTTTGAGATTTAGCTAGAATATATAACTCAGTGTTTCCTTGTCTGCTTCAGGGAATTGCAGTCAAACAGGAATTGAATGAATTTCTTTAATTCTTTAATTATAAATATTTTAAGTATTTTTGCAATCCAGGTAACTTACCTGGACCTGTTGCCTCCTTTCAGTTCTATATTTGTGGAACTAACAAATAGGAAAAAAGTAAAGTGTAGACAGTGTTTTTCACTGACAACAACTGAGAAATATTTCTGAGTTCACAGATACATTATTTATAAGCATAGCCTCTACCAAAGTTAAATAAAGATCCTTTGAAACTTAAAGCTCTAAGCAGATACAAGATTTTTCTTTTGTTCCAGTGATATTATGATTTGTGAATGCAATTGGTTTTTATTCTAGGCTATCATAGAAATAGGGACGTTATTGAATTTCATTCAGACTTCAATAAATTTTCTCTCTTGCCTAGGAATTATGGCTTTTTGATACATGATGGTTTGCACTAAACTGTTGGACATTATGCAAACCCAATTCTAGTTAGCTACAGGAAGCATTTTAAAATAGTATCTATAAAGTGCCAGTACTGAAGATTTTCTTTTAATTAACACAGCCTGAATGTCAAAAAGTTTTTATTGTTTACCCAGCTTTATAGTTAGCCACAGGAAACATTTTTAAATGGTAGCTGTAAAGTGCTAATATTGAAGATTTTTTTTTTTTTTTAATTAGCACAGCTGATAGTTAAGGTCTTATTGTTTAGAATACACACACTGTTTGAGTTCAGGAACTGCTTGATCATTTTCATATCTCAGCGTTTTCTGTTCAGCTGCAGGGCACTGCCACAGCGCTAAAATGGCACTGTGAAACCTAAAACTTTGATGGTCTGTGTTAGAGAGATAAGGAAGAACACGTACCTTTTGAAGGGGAGTGCCAGTTTCTTTAAACTAAGTGCCTGACTGATAATACTGTTTGCTTTTGGTAGCCTGCTTAGTCCAGATAGTCTTTTCAGCGCTAGATAATCTTTTGAGCTCAGCCAAACCCAAGTTCTGAGTAATTTGTTTAATAAAAAATGGGGAAAAAAAGATATGTCAAGACCTCAGAGCTCTGTATTTTGAGTCTTCTTGAATGTGGACAGAAGCAATTTTGCTTTCTTGTTTTTGGGACTGTTCTTCATTTGTACAAAGAACTGTACATCTGTTTACTGAACTTGTGAAGTAGAAATAATTTTGGCAACAAAACAAGGAAAGGAGTGTCATTCTCAGGCAGTCATGACATGGGAAAGGTAATAGTTAATTACTTTGTAATGTGCCTGAAGCAAACAAAGCAACAGGTTTGTGCAGTGGGATTATTTTCCCCAATGCCAAGCGCAGGTGAGGAAATAGGAATGTACTGAACCAAGTTTGGTCAGGAATATTGCCTTGAGCATACTTTGTCTCCCCCCTCCTCACTCTGCTGGTTAATTATTGAGTCTTGGGAGGTACTGTCAAGGTTGGCAGAGGAAGAGGTACTAGAGCTGGGGCTGGGCAAGGAGCTGTTCTGGGAAAGCTCTGTCTGGAGGAGAGGGATAGTGCAGGGGGGCAAGTCCATGCTCAGCTGTCACTGCCTGCACTGAGGGCAGGCTCAGCTGCTCTGGGTCTTCTGACAGTTCTCTCTCACCCCTTCTTCCTTCCCAAGAGTGAGCTTTGTGCTGCTCCATCCCTGTCCCTAATACAGCCACATCCTCTGCTCCATTTCACTCTGCCTGATGCAATCCACCCCCTTCACTAAGAAACCACCAAATCAAGGTATTGTGAAAAACAGATTGGTGTTTCCCTCTGCCCTTTATTAGCTACAATCAGAGTTTGTTATCTCTGAGGCTTGCTCCCTTCACCAGTAGTTGCAGTATTTCTTCCTGAAGAGCTGAAGTACTCTAATAAAAAACATTTGAGTATCATGCTGCCGTTTTAAAGTGTCCTCAAAGTGCCACACAGTGACTGTTAAATGTTGTATACTTGGGGAAACAAAGTTATTGCCATATTTCTATGCAAGCACTAGATTGTAGACTGTTAAAGAAGCAGAATTTTGACACAGGGGAGAATGGTGTAGGTAAGAGACAGGAAGAAAGTATGGTAAGTATCCAACTCCATTCTCTCCCCAAGTGAGAACACGGTATCTTCCCAATTGAGATTTTTCAATATTTTTTTCATGTAAATCCTCTGAGGGTGGCAGTTCAGTCTTCTCTAAGGCAGCCTATTCTGGGGCCTTACTCTCCTTAACCTGGAAATGATTTTTCTAATGTCTGACCCAAGTTTCCATTTTTGCAGTTCCTTCTCATTCCATCTCCAGTGGCAGTCTGGAATATTTTTTTTCCTTTGGTTGTTTTTTCTGTTTTTTTCTTTTATTTTCAAAGTGCTTTTTTCTAGTAGAGCCATGCTGCTCTTCCAGGGTATGTACTAGAAAATGTTCTGGTGTGTGTGCTGACTCAGGGAATGGGTTAGACTGGAGTGACCTCTGGCATGAACAGATAATCTGCTTCAGATGGACATTCTGAATTAACATGTGTATGGGACTGTGATTCTTGTGCCAGCATGTGCCAATCTGTGATTCCCTATTCCAAAGGAAGCTGCTATTGCTGTGCTATGTGCACACCTTGTGCTTGATGAAGTGCCAGATCTTTCATGTTGTGGGGATTTTTTGTGGATGTTCCCTTTATAAAAGGCTGATGGTAGAACGATAAGTGTGTGTTGCTAAAGAGAAAACGGATTTTCACTGGACCAGCTGCAGGTCATTCAATTGCCAGGAGGACCAGAAGGACCAAATATCAAAGGGTACTTTGGTCAGTTTCAACAGAAAAGTCCTTCAGCTGTTCACTGTGATTTGAGATTACCCATATACAGGACAAATTTCTGTGTTCCATGGATAATGCTTTGCCCTGAAATTTTCTCACAGGTCTCAGTCCAGCCTCTTTGACCATTTTATTATGGTCCTGCCACCCTTTGTTCAGTAGCTTGTAATATCCCCAAGTGCTGCAATCCTGCTGGTCTGAGACGCCAGCCTGCAGCTCCTCTAGCACAGCCCTGCAAGCCCTGCCAGCCTGTGATTAATTGTCTCAGTTCACACAGTGAGCCAAAGAAAACTGCAGGGACCATCTGAAAACCAAGTGCAGAGAGGAAAGTCAAAATGAAACTGAAGTAGAAGGGGATTCACAGGCCTGTGTGAAACTGAGGGAGGGCAGAGAGGCAGAGTGGGTGGCAGGGCTGGGCTTTGTGTCTCCTGCAGCCTGATGCTGAGCACTGGGGTGGGTCTGCAGGGGCAGCATGGCATGGGAGGGATGCTTGCTGAGGCAGGAGGGTGCAGGGCTTGGAGAGACATACGTGAATGAGATTTTGTTGGCTCTCCGCTGGCTTGGTTGAGCTCTCTCACCTCATGTTGGTCAGTATGTATTGGCTCCACAATGCTGTACTCACCCAAGGATTTTGTGGGTCTCTTTGGCAGGCTCCCTATTCCCACTGCCAGCACAATATCTGTGCACAATATCTCCCATTTCCAGTGTGACTTTGCATCAGTGGCAGGAGGATCTGGGCAAGCTGATTACGGACCTGCACACAAGACCTGAGATCTGAGGCAGGAAGAGACCTGCAAATAGTAGAGAGAAAGTGTAAACAGGATTGAAAGGATCTGTGATTGAAGGGAGCTGGTGACATGGAGGATAAAGAGGCAGATGGACAACAAAACAGAACGGGCAATAAAACCTCCAAGGTCCTGTGCAGGACAAGGGGTTTTACTCGTCGATTCTTGTGGGTCCCTTCCAATTCAGGATATTCTAACATTCTGTATAGGAAGTGCTATGAAACTCTGACCCAGACACAATGACAGAACCTGCATAGAGCCCCTGCTTATGTAAATGAAACACAATTGTTAGGACAAATATGTTCCACCATGAGAAGTTTATTTCAGTGAATGCTTCTGGCTTTAACCCAATTTTAGGGCATTGCAGCTCAGTTTATTGTGTTGCCAAACTGTGGGCCTTGCTTGTGAAAGGAGCCAGACTGCTTGCCCATAGCCTGTGACATGGGCTTTGTGGCTAAAGCTGACCCTGTTCCCCTCTCCACTTCTGACACCACAGCAAAGTTCTCTTGGCTCAAAGGGATGCAGCTGGCCATCAGCCACTGCCCTGTAATACCTCAGCCACAGCTCTTACCTATGTGAGGTGTGGAGCAGGGTGCTGCCATTGTTACATACTGTGATGTTTGTTCTATTGGCGTATGTTTTGTGGTGTCTCTGGCTTCTGATGCATGGGTTACAGTTAGAACCCATTGTGGCCAAATCTGGTGTCCTCACAGAAGAGGACTGTGGCCCTGCCTGGCCATCCTTTAGAGGGCACTGACTGACTGTTTGTGGTTCCATTATCTGCTGAACATACCCAGGGACTTGTTGTCACCAAGAGAAGGACCATTCCCCTTTCCTGCTCCTTTCTTCTGTTGTATTCAGGGCTTTCTCACATTTTCCAGCACATGCTGTCCTGACTACTTCCCTTTTAAGGGCTGGTTTGTTGTAGGGTTGGTTATTTTGTGATGTTTTAGTGATTTAGATCTGCTCCCAGAGTCAGAACTGACACAAGATAGCAGCAGGGTGTGTGACCCAGAGACAAAGGGAAACTACTCCAGTGGTGATAAAATGCTGACCTTATGGCCTCCTGTGGAATTATGTCATTTGCAGAACAGTTCTGGAGAAATAATTAACACTAATTTTTGTCACCCTGTTTTGCCTAAAAAAGGGGGAGAGCAGAAGGAAAGGAGATAGATTTGAGGGATGAGTATTGGTGAAAGGACTGAAGAGAGATGATGTGTCATGAGGGGCTTCAGGTCCTGGGGCTGGGGATGGGAAGAGGATTTCAATGACTGTCCAGAGCAAGGGGGATTTCACTAAGAACTCTAAGAGGGGCCTAGGGCAGGATTAAATGTTTGGCTCATGTTCCCTTTGTCCTCACAGAAGAGCAGGGCCCAACTGGTGGAGAAAACAGATGATGTATCTCTAGCTAAGCACCTGGGTCTCTCTCAAGTCCTGAATTCCTCTCCCCCTCCTACCACATTATTGGTGTTAGATAAAACACACTTAGTTTTTTTTGTTGTGTAAGGTAATCAATTTAGACTCCTAGAACTGCCTCCATCCCTCTTGCCAGGTATGCACCTTTCCCCTTGGGCTTTATATGAGTCTGCAAAGAAAGAAAGTCAGTGAGCAGAGGAAGAGGAGCACTGGGCTGGAAGTGGAGCAGGAGCTCTTCTTCCAACCAAGATAACTACAAACCCATCTGGAGATGGTCCTGGGCCCCTCAGCAGCTGGGGCTGTTCTCCCCAGCTGAGAGTGACTCTGCTTCTCCTGGTACAAGGGAGTCAAACCTGTCCAGTTACCTGCAGACCCAAGGGGCAGGTAACAAAATGCCGGGTAAAGCAAAAATTAGCAAAAGATGTAACAATATACAAATCCCCTTCCTAGGCAAGATGACAATTCACTGCCTTTGACTGTGGAGCTGAAGCAGTTGGACTGTTATTTTAAAGTATGTGTTGAACTGGGACTGCTTGAGTCTCAGCCATCCCTGCAGAGGAGCCAAGCAAAAGCACTGGCTGCTGGAGCCTGTGGCACATGCTGCCTGCTTGTGAGCGGCATCTGAACATTTTGATGCTTTTCTGCTTCTAGAAATGTTCAACCTGCTCTAAGCATCCATACCTCCATGTCCATCCATAGGTTGCATGCACCTGCCAGCTCATGGGTGTTCTAGTGAGAAATCCCAAATCCTTAGTTATGATTGTTTGTTGTTCCCATGCAAGCTTGTTGGAGAGCATAATGATGAATGCCTGGTGAGGCTGATGCATTTGGTGGATGTTGTAAGAGAGCCAGGCACTGGTGACTGGGCCCAGAGGAGTGAGTTACCAGTGGTTCATTGCAACATCTGCCTTGCTCTGCCCTGGCCAGGACTGGGTGCCAAGGGTGTTGTACAGAGCAGCACGAGCTCTGCTCCACAATGAGCTGATGACTGGGAGGAGAAGGGGAGGGCAAGCCATGGCACCAGGGTGTGTGTAACCCATCCAAAAAGGGGTGGAAGAAAAGGAGCATGGAGGGAATTATATCTAGCCCAGCCTTACAGACTTCACTCAAAGCAAGAGCTTCAGAAACATCGCTGATACTCTCTTTGCTTGGTCTGCATAGTCTGAGGGACATTCTGAGTTGTTCTGAGGCAAACCCTTCCATCCTAGTTCCCACTACAGTCGCATGCAGCCTTCCCCCCAGATCTATGCTTGCTCTGTCCATGCAAGTGACAGCACCCTCTAAATAAGCACAGGATGTTAGCTGTCATCCTCTGAGGATGTGGAAAAGGCCTATAGGCAAGCAATACTTGAAACATTCCTTAATGTTTTATCTTAATACTGCTTAAGATGAACCATTGAAAGGCCGGCATTTTTTAACAACAGTAGAATGAGCACAGTGAAACCCAAAACAAAAGGAAAATGAAATAGAAACAGCTACTAAAAATGTCATTGCAAAGACAATCCAAATGAATATATAAATGTAGAAAAAAATAATGGTCTTTTTATATACTGCAAGTTGCCAGTTTTTTAAAGCATCACGAAACAGGTTGTTGAGCAGTGGAATGGATAAAACCAGGCTTCCCAAAATGCAGCTCTGCTGAGCTGCCTGGCCCATTAAATCTCACTGCTGGTGATGCTGCTGCTGGGCCAGAGGAGGCGTGGGCATGGCCACCCCCACTGTCCCCACATGCTTAGGAGTGGCTGGGGCACATGCTGAGTGAAACATCGTCTGCCACCAGACCAAGCTCCTACCAGGTGAGCTCAGCGTCCCTTCCATGGGCAGGGCTGCTGCTATCTCTTGCTGCATTATTTTCTCCTATCCCCAGGTACCAATTTTCAGTACATTTATCAGGACTCCACTCTATTTGAGGTATCCTGGCCAAATTTGATCAAGATTACCTAGGGATACTGGGGAAGAATACCACAGTCAGGTATTCTAACTGTCAGAATACTGGCAGTCAGGTATTGGGATTATACAAGTCTCTTGCCTTTATGACATGCAGACTGAAAATACATCCAGAGCTCAGAAGACTAGGAAATGCCTCTGGCTGTTACAGAGTGCCAGAGACTGAGACGAGCGATGTGCTTTGTGCACAGAGGCACCCAGTACTTTTGCCAAACATGACACTGAACTGGGCATGCAGCACTAGAGGGGATGTCCAGCCAGCACAGGGATGGACATCCCAGATGCCCCAGTGCTGAGAGCAGGGATGTTCAGATACTTCAGTGATCTTGAGTGTGAAAGTCTTGATGAACGTGTGCTTGGATTTGGAGAGGCAAAAATGCAAAGCCAAATAACAGGTCTGTGCTCATCACAAGGATCTGACTTACTCATGGATATAGACTGGTGTCTTCTAGTTGGCTAGGGTTTTTTTCCAGGTATTTTCTCTGTAAGAACAATTATGTTTCATCCAGCTGCACCTTTCAGCTCTGCTGCTGATGTTTTTGTGCTCTCTGTCTGTGGTACATGCTGCATGGGCATGAATAAGCAGGTACAGCACACTGGCAGCCTCTCAAGGGATCTGCAGCAAACAGTGAGCACGGTGATCCAAAATCATCTTCCATCTCATGTTGGCAAAGATCAAAGCCCAAGGACATTGATGCCAGCTAGCATAGCTGGGCAGGGAGGGATGGGGGAGTTCTAACTCCTCCATGTCTTTTCTGACATCACTGCCCCATGGGGTTTATGCTGGGTGTTGTTCAGCAGCCCCTGTGCTCCCCAGTGTTGCAGCCAGCTTCACATGGCAGCACCACAGCTTCCATGGAGTGAAAAGAAAGTTAACAACAGCCTCTGCTTCCTGCAATAGTACCACTGCAACCAGGTTAGTGGTATTCAAAAACAAGTTGTCTCTTGTTCAGCTGTTTTGCATAAAAGCAATTCCCTGTCCATCTTCATAAGAGCTGGCCGGGCAGCTCAGACTTAACATCTTCAATTTCTTCCCTGGGGCACAGACAAGATATTGCCAGATTATTATCCAAATATTTCCCAAATCCAGGAGGAAACCTTTGCACTGGGGGTCCTGGTGGACAACAAACTATCTGTGAGCCAGGAGTGCCCTTGAGGCCAAGAAGACCAAACTTGTCCTGGAGTGCATTAGAATAGGGTGCCAGGAAGTCAAGAGAGGTGATCCTGTCCCTCTGCTCAGCCCTGGTGAGGACTCACCTGGAGTTCTGTGCCCAGTTCTGAGATTCCTAGTTCAAGAAAGATAAGGAAATACTGGAGAGGGTCCAGCAGAGGCTGATGGAGGTGATTCACAGAATCACAGGTTTGGTTACGGTTGGAAGTTGCCTCTGGAGATCATCTAGTCCAATTGATTAGGGGTTTGGAGCACCTCAGTTATGAGGAAGGGCTGAAGGAGCTGGGCCTGTTTAATGTGGAAAAGGAAAGACTGGGAGGACCTCATCAATGTCTGTATCTGAAGGGAGGGTGTCAAGAGGATGGAGCCAGGCTCTTCCAGGTGGTGCCAAGCAATAGGACAAGAGGCAGCAGGAAGAAACTGGTGCACAGCAAGCTCTGTCTGAAAATGAGAAATAATTCCTGGCTGTGAGGGTGACAAAGCACTGGAACAGGCTGCCCAGAGGGGCTGTGGAATCTCCTTCTGGACTGATTCAAAAGCTACCTGGACACAATCCTGAATAATGTGCTTTGGAGACCCAGCTCATGCACAAGGTAGAACTCGATGATCTCCAGTGGTCCCTTTCAACCTTACTCGTTCTGTGATTCTATGAAGAATCCACAGCTACCCTTGGGCTATGGAATGTGGAACAGAAAAAATAGGGCTGGTGTCCTATGGCTCTTCACTCTCACTTTCTGAGTAATTCTGTCATTTTGAGAGTGCAAACAATCCTGTATTCTGCTTCAGAAGGATCAACCCCAGGAAGGCATGAGTGTCCCAAAACAGACCACTCCACAGGAAATTCTGCTGCTAATTAGGTTTGGCTTTCCTGATTTTCTGTATAATTTTACGTTTGTCCCACCTTCATGGATGAAGCCTTCTGCCACTGTAGCCAAATGTTGGCTATTTGGGACTGGAGCACCAAAATGAAAGGCTTACTTTTCTGCATTTTGTTCTCTTGGAAAGGGATTTGCATCCATGCTTTACCCGATGTTCAGTTACTTGTCCCTGGTACTCATCTCTGCTCTTCAATTTTCCTGCCTATCCCCTTTCCATCTTTGTTCTTATTGCTGGGTCCACATGAAAGCCAGTATTTTTTATAGCAGGAATGTAGCACTAATTCTGACTGCCAGGGAGCAAACAGGAGCCCTGACATGGATTGCTTGGCTTATCAGAAAGCAGGGTTGCAAGGTGAGAAACTGTATCAGGCAGGAATACACAACCGGTTGTGCAACTGCCTTCCCTGAAGGAAAGAGTTTGCTGTTACCTAAATAGAGCAAGTCCAAGCAGCCAGCGCCCTGTGCTCCTTCCACACTGCTGTGCCATGGGGGAGGAAAGCAGGGGGAAGGAGATGGCCTGGAAGTGCCGAGTCCTGGCTAAGACAGCAGGCTGCCAGCGCATTGCGCAGGCAGGACACAGATTTGGGCCATCTCCAAGCACCTCTGAGCAAGCTGCAGGAAGTATTTGATGCCAGCTGAAGAGCCATGGGGAGAAGTGAACCCAGCTGAACCCAGCTGCCTGTGTGGGTGACCCCCCTCCCTGGTCTCACTGCCAGGCCTGCTGCTGGTGGTGAGGCACTCTGCAGCTCCCCTTTCCCCTGTTGCACTGCTTACACCACATGCATCTGCAAATTGCTTCTCTTCATGCCCCTTTTCCCCCCTTTTCAAGATGGTCAGAACAAGAGTTCCATCCAAAAGTTTTCTGTTCTCAAAGTTACTTCTTTTATTTATTTATTTATTTAATTATTGTATTGTTTCTCACTCAGCCTCCTGACAGATCCCTAGCTGTTTGCTTGGACCATTTGAAGCCCCTTGATTGCTGCCCCATTCTTTGCTGGCACAGACATTTGTGGCCAGGTTGTGGTTGCTGAACATGAATCACCAGCTCTCAAGAGTCTGGCACAGTTTCCCATGTCCCAGTCCTTCTCCTGCAAGCAGCTACCATACAGGTTGTTTGAAGCCACAGCCTGGTTTTAAAGCACTTCCTATTGTTATTGTGGAGATTCTGCAAGACTTTTCTCTCAGTCACTGAGGAAATCACCTGAAGGACAAACAGGGAGCAGAGGGGTTCCAGCTTAGTCTTATTTGGTGCAGAATGCCCCCTGCCTCATCAAGGTGCTGGAGCACATGCTGCCTCCATGTGCTGCTCATGAACTAGATTGTGCTTTGGATCTCTGCCTGGGGATGATTTCTGGACTGAAAACCAGTAGGTATCACACCTACCTCCTTATGACCTTCACACAGGTGGTGGAGATGAAGTTTGGCTTGGTTGTGGAGCCAGGACTGAGTATCTTAGGCTAGGGACACAGGATTTGAAGCAGTCAAGTTAGCAAGTTAGAATCACATAATAGGTTGTGTTAGAAGGAACCTCTTATAATCATCTTGTCCAGCCCTGCTGCCACAGACAGGGACATCTTCAAGTATATGAGGTTTCTCAGAACTCCATCCTTGAAAAGATTCAAGGTATGAATCTTTTCAAGGATGGGGTACCCATTACTTCTCTCCACAATTGTTCTAGTGTTTCACTACCCTCATCATTAAAAAAAAAAAAAAAAAAAAAAAAAATCTTATTTATATCTTTAGTTCCATCCCATATGCTGAGCTGGGCTTGACCCTACACAAGGTACACAAGGTAACAGATTTCAAATTACCAAAGCTCCCAAACTGCTGTCCATCAGCTGAGCCATCAATTGTGACTATTGTGCTCTTCATGCTGTCAGTGATGTGTGCTAGTCTGAAACCCAAAAGAAAGTGGGAATCACTCAAGAGTACTGGGCTGGGTCTGGATCTGTGTTTGTCCCTTATCTTGCAATTAAGTGCTCATGTACATCCAGGTCTCCCAACATCTTTGAACAAATGTGGAAGTAATAGAATGGTGCTCAGGCTGTTTCCTTCACTAATCTCCATGAACATAGTTGCACCCTTAACAAAGCTGTCCCAAACTAAATGAATAGTTGGTACCCTCTGTTCCCAGCTTTGGTGTGAGAGCCAGCCCACAGAGGCTCTCCTGGCTCTGCTGGCTCCCTCCCTACCATTCTTTAGTGCACTAACATGGTAGTGGCACAAAGGCTTTCTCCCTGCTGTGAACAGGGATGATCACACCCAAGGCTACATTTATATACCATTATCTCAAGTGTCAGGTTAATCAGTTAAAAACAGTTACCTTCTCCATCTCTTCCTCTGTGCTTCTCAGGTGTTGCACCGGGAAAATCTGTGTTTCTCAGTAGAGCCTTGTTCCCCACTGCTGGTTTGATCAGGAACAGGTTGGTGGTAGCTTGCCTGCTGCAACCCCCATGAGAGTCAGCCTGGGACCTGCCCTGCCTGAGCAGGGGCAGAGGACTGACAGGGATTTTCCAGCTGTGCCCTGCCCTCTATGTCACTGTCAACCACTGGGAGCCTGAAGGAGGTGGCCAGAGGCACTGGTGCCAAAATGCAACTCCCAGGCACTACTGCTGCTGCTATTTATAATTTCCCCTGGTTGTGCCATGTGGATGAGGTAATAGGATAGCTGGTCTGCTAGGCAAGCTGTATTTGTTTTTACCAATGATATATATTGCTATGTCATGGTTTCCTTACTTTAATAATAAGTTGTTTTTTGTTTTTTTTTTAATTAAATGCCTCATGGATTTCTGTAAACAAGAAGTCTGAGGCCCATGTTGGAGAAACTTAAAATGTTTTCAGGGAAATCCAGTGTCAGAGAGCAGAGGTGTAGAGACTGGAAACTGACCATGACTCACCACTTCATCCCTCTGAAGAACCATATCCAGAGATGGCAGTATTTGCCACTTGGTGGCTCCTCCTTCGTGCATTGTTGGTGGCCTGATCCAGAGGTTGCTGACTCCTTACACTGACTCTGTGGGAATGTTTATATGCTTTTTTGTCCCTTTGCTGGACCAAGGTTGGAGGGCTTCATCTGTTATATGGCAGAGCCTGCCAGGTAGACCTGTCTAGTAATTCGTTTCTCTGACAGCAACAAGGTTTGAAACATTTTTCTGAAATCCA
Organism: Taeniopygia guttata; assembly: GCF_048771995.1. Lineage (NCBI taxonomy): Eukaryota > Metazoa > Chordata > Aves > Passeriformes > Estrildidae > Taeniopygia > Taeniopygia guttata. Next base: position 131,068,397 of record NC_133026.1, read on the forward strand.
GTAACAATCCAGAAGGGAATGAGATCCTATCTGCAAGAGCTTGCCTGGAGAGCTGAATGGAAAATTATAGCCCTATAACACCATTTACAAAAGACTAGTGCAAGAACTTTTTGGCTAATTAACACTCCCTACCTTGTCTTTTGAAAAGCAGAACTATAATTTACAGGGAAGCTTGATCCGGAAGCTGGGATCTCAAAAATTTCATATGTTTCTGTAAACATCTGATTCATGTCCAAAATTTGCTGCTAGTTTCCACTTCACTATCTCAGGGCTGAATGTGGGAGGATGGGCTCTGCTTCCCCTGAAGTTCAAGTTGTGTGGCTCTGGACACCTCTCTTATTTCACCTGTATAACTATTACTCCAGCTTGAATCCAACCTACGTTTATTTGACAGGCTGAATTCAAGCTGATGGTTACAAGTCCTGAGAGGACCTTTCTCCCAGCAGTGGCAGAATTCTCCCTGCAGACCTGGGTAGCTTGTCACCCCAAAACAACATGGGGTGGAAAGCCACATTTAGAATGTGTAACAAAAAAGGGAATTTAGGAAAGATGTCACTCCTAACTTGTTGCCCTGTGATGTCTTGCATGCAAGTGACCATAGCAATCCAGAGGAGTTTGTTTTTGTTTTGTTTTGTTTTGTTTTGTTTTGTTTTTTTTTTTTAAAGCTGGTCACTGCTTTCATGAGCTCTCCTTCAGCTTCCACATTTTTCACTGTTGATTGTTATCCCTGTTCTGTGAGTAATGAATCAATGGCACACAGATGTCACTGCCTTTACTTCTCCTCTGGCTTCCTTCCTGTTGCTTCACACCCTTTAGAGGTTTTAGAAAGAAGGTAAAAGCAGAACAGGAAAGGTTGCCCTTAAATGCTGATCTCCTTTTGCTGATCTCCAAATGGGCATGTTCTGCAACCTTCATGGAGAAAGGAAGATGACACCAGGCTTTTAAACTCACTTCATTTTCTGGCAGCACTGTTCCTCTGCCTAGGGGAAGCTTACATCTCTTGGTTCTCCTGCCATCCACTTTCTTGTGGCAGAGGGTTGGGGGCTGCTCTTCTTTCTGTGTTAAAATGTGCAAAATTATTATTCTTGAGGACAGCTTCTCCTCTAAACCATGTGGTGCCCTGAAGGAATGTCCAAGATTGCTCCCAGCTGGATAGGAATAACTGAATCAAAAAGCCTCAGCCGGCTCCCACCAGCCCATGGTCCATCCCCTGAGATATGTTCCCCAGGCATGTCCCCAAGGCATGTCCCCAGAGCACAGCCCCTCACTCTGCAGGCTGCCAGTGCTTGCAGGGCACCTATGCCCCTGGGCCAGGGTTGGGCTGGGTGCAGGTGAAGGAGAGGCTGACATTACCCCTCCTGTGGTGAGAGAAGCTCAGCACTGCATGTCCCCTGTACCATCACACTGCTGGGGATGAGAGGGAATGAGGTGTGTGGGAGCAATGACAGCCTGTCCTCCAGGCACTGTGCTGTGAGTGCTGGAAAGTCGCTGTGCTCATTCCCTTAATTCCATCACCAGCTTGTGGCCAGTGCATATATAACCCCATAGTCAATTTTTTACTATTCCAGCACATGAGCTCCTTTTTCAGCAAGGCAGTGTGGTCCCTGGGAGGCTCCAGCACTAACGAAGCAGCTGTCTTGCTGGATTTCCCCTCCTGCTGCTGATGAAAACCACTGCTTCCTTCCACAACCTCCTCCGGCCCCGCCCTGTCCTGTTCCCTGGGGTAGCTGGATGCCTGCTGAACTCCCCAGCGCTACCTCCAGCCCCTGGTAGAAATACCAAGTCCCCACACCGTTTTTGTGCTCCCAATCTCTTGCATCCCCAGGTGAAAGACAATGGAAAAAGCTGGTCCAGAAGGTAAGTGCTAAATGCACTGAGAGAAGTCTCGCTGTGGCACAAGGGGAAGAGGGTTTCAGGGCACTTGGGCATCATACCTGAGCAGCACTTGGGCACCTTGCTGCTGGTCCTGCTCCAAGCAGAGGTGCTGGAGTGATGGGCAGACACATGGCAACTCTCCATCTCTCTTACATGATGATTTCTTTTTATGCTGGGTAACGTACCTGGCTATGTTCAAAAGGATGCTGGTGGCTTTCTAAAAGCAAATATGTGTGCTCCATCAAGAGTGATGCTGCCTCTCTTCTTCCAAATGTGGGGAGAGTGAGGCCAAATCAATCATTCAGCACTGATTAACGAGGAAGGAAAGGAAAGCTGGCTCAGATAACATGTCCATGCACTCTGAGTAGCTGAACACAGAGTGTTCAGGTCAGGGTGCTCCTCACTCAGGGCCTCAGACACATGGAGTAAGCTGCTCCTGGCTGCTTCTAAGTAGACAGCAAGTACAAAATCGTCAGGGTTCGGCAGGGTTGGGCTTGGGCAGGAAGGGATAGGGACCAGGCGCAGAGGGCCAGGGTCAGTGAAGCACAGTCACCCCACAGGTTGCTGGCTTACAGGGCTGCCTTGGGAACATACTTTATCTTAGTTCTTCCTGGTCCTCAGACATTTACACTCCATCACTTTGATTCCTCTTTTTCAGCATTCCAACCTGCACAGTGGCAAAGGCAGTGCTGCAGCAGCCTCAGGTTTGCTTGGTTGTTTTCAGTGCCATGTGGCAAACAGACCCCAGAGCTGCTCGGTTGCAGTGCAAAACCGTGGGGCTGCTCTAACCTCGGGTGCTCAGCCCAGCTCCCAGAAAGCAGAGCTGCCTCTGCAGGTCTGCCCTGTCTATTGAGGTGGTGTCAGACTCACTTTGTTACAGACTGAGGGCTGGCACATGCTTCTCTTCAGCAGGGAGCTCTGGTGTGCTTTGTCCAGTTGAAATTGAAGGCACTGCTGGTGGGAAGTGCTGCCTGCTTGGGTGAATGGGACCTGTATGCACACCTGAAGAGGCTCATTAAGGAATATGGGAAAATCCACTGTCTGCCCAGACTGAGAGGTCTCCAAGAGCTGAATTTTTGTCCTTCACACCCCAATCTCTGACTGCAGCAGCACTTCCTCAGCTCACAGCTTACATCTGAAGCCTTCAAATCTTTGGCTAAAGTTGTATCTTGCAAGGGAAAGGTAGAGACAGCCCTTGTGAAATTGTCTTTCCTGTAATGGGGCCATCTCAATGTGAGTTCAGTATTTCCTGAATAGGACTAACCTGGTATCTCTTCTGTGCTGCCCTTACAAACAGTGCTGAAGTGCTAACTTTTTCATAACACAATATTTTGTCACTTCATTATTAGTGGGAGCAAGACTTACAGCTGCTAGGCTTGTAAGCCCTCCTACCTCCAGAGAAGTTGCCTGTACCTGGCCCTTAGGCAGAGGCAACCTGAGACAGCCCCACACAGCTCATCCTTCCCCAGCACACCAGGGGTAAGGCTGCTCAGGAAAGCTGCAAAGAACAACACAGTGTATTTGCTGCAGTATTTTAAGCACAAAGACACACCATGTGCTGCTCAGGTATGTGGTTATTTTCCATGTGGATGTGAAGACATGAAATGTGGTGTAATTTATAGTTATGTTAAAATTGCAATTCATGAACTGCTAAGGTGGCCAACAAGCATTGAAGTTTGAGGAATGCTCAAGGGCAGATTGCTCTTGATCCTCCAATCTATGTGGCATTTAGTGAGGTCTACATGGATATGCATTACTCTCCCTCTGCTTTCAATGGGAGAAATTGCTCTGGGCTTCCCCAGGAGTCTCATGGACAGGAGTGGGTGGGGACTGGGAGCAGGTCACAAGAATAGTCCTTGCAGTGCCATATATCCCTCTGTCAGCCTAATGAAAGCCTAATAATTAAGATTGCCATTCTCTTTATTTTTAATTATGAGGTAGCACTTTATTGTAGTGGGCAAAAGTAACTCTGTAATTAGCTTGTATGATTACTCAGTTATTAGCCAGTCTCTGGCGCTGCAGACACACAGGAGAACCCTTGGCAGGCTGTCACAGGGCTGTGTGGGTTGGATGGGACCTCTGGCAAAACTTCCCCATCCTGCTACTGAGACCATGCACAAACCTGGCAGGGACAAGGACAGCACGAGGCTCCAAGCACGATGGGATGACCTCCAGCAGTGAGGAATTGCCATCCAAAAGACTTTAGCTGAGCTTCTCTGGGCTGCTGAGACCTTGCCATCCTGCATCCCCAGTGCCCCCAGTCCAATTTCTTTCACCTGCACAGGTACAGGCTGGATTTCCCAGCTCCAAGGCCCCAGCACATTGACACCCCACACTCACTGGGAGCAGGCTCCTGCCAGGGGGCATTGCTTAGCACTGCAGTGCACAGCAACATCAAACTGTTGAGGGCATAGGCTGAGAAACCAATGCATTTATAAAACAAATTACTTAAGACAGAAAGAATGAAAGGGTTCAGACGACTGCTGTGAGCAGCCCTGTGCTTCTCAGCCATCTGACCCCAGCTTGTGCTGGTGCTCGGGGCTGCTCCTCCCCAGGGGCAGGAGGTGGCATCACCCCTGCCCAGGCAGGTTGCAGCCTGCTTACCTTGCTTGGGCCTGCAGGACTGGGACGTTTATGTGGTCACTGCAGTGAGAGCAGAGACTCTTTACGGGCACGGGGGAGGAGAGCAGTGCCCTGGTGCAGGGAGCAGCTGGGCATCCACCATGCATGAAGGCTCCCAGCTGTGCTGGAAACGCTGCATGGGTTAAGTTTTCCTTCTGCTGGGCAGGTGCAAACCCCGTTCTCAGCTTAGCTGCCAGTGCTGCCTGCATCCCACGCTCTGCTGGGCTTGTGGGGGGTTTCTTGTCCCCTCCTCTCACCCCCGCCAGGTTTGCTTCTTTAGCTGAGCCATTCTGGGGCTGGCTGGTATTTCAGTCACTGAAGAAATTAGTAACTGGTTTATGTAACATCTCGTGTGACTGACTGCAGGGTCTTCTCAGAGTGACAACTGAGAACAAGTATGCTATCAGCAGAATAATAAAAAGGGGCCCCGAACATACCCCACAGTTAACTGTGGAATCACACTGCAAACCAGATGCCACTCTGCTGTTGTGGCACCTGTACCTGTGTGCCGTGGCCACGTCCTGTTTCGCTGCAGCTCAGCTCTGCAGGTGAGGCCCAGCAGCCACATTACCATGTTCTCCCCAGGGCTGACCAGAGCCAGTTCTCACCTTGAAAAGTTCCTGGTCTCCTCTGTTTCTCCAGATGTCAGGCCAGGCCCTGTCCCAGCAGTACAGCACTCAGCACCGAGGTGCTGTGTCTCACAGAGCCTGCTCAGGCTGGCATCCCCTGCCAGCAGCACCTCTCCTGCTGCCCCTGCCCAGCTGCAGCAGTGCCCAGCAGACACAGGAGCTGCAGTTCAGCAGGGGCTGGGTGCTGGTGGCTCTTGCTTCTCCTCCTGGCTCCCTGCTGAGACTTTGTTGTCTGTCTCTCACCTCTGATCAATGCTCATGGTGGGGCAGGAGGGATGGTCACCCCACACACGCATAGGAAAACCTGGGCAGAACAATTCTGGGATATCAGATCCTGCAGCTCTCCCTGACTCTCCTGGGGCTGAAGCTTTCAGCTTGGATGGTGCAGAGATTATTCTGAGCATACACATGTCCCTGGGCCACTGGTGGCAAACCTGATATCCCTGTGCAGGAATGGAAACCCCACTGGTGGAGCAGCAGTGGGTGGGAAGGCTGAGCAACATGCCAGCATCCCTCTCAGCAGCTGTGATTCAGTAGCAAAGGAAATAACAAAGAAATGCTTGCAAAATAAAAATGCTTTTGATGTGAATAGAAATGTTTATAATAATCTGGATTTTTTTTTTCATGTAAATAAGGCTCAGAAAATGTGTTTTGTCAAAGTGACACACAGCGAGCTCTAGTAGGTGTACCCATCTCAGGATAAAAGGAACAGAAGCCACTCACTTGATAAACCTGAAAGCTTTCTTAGAATTACAATAGGAATAAATGATCTTAATCATATTAACTCCTGGGTGGTCGCCTCAATCTTTGTGAGCAGTATTCATCACATCCCAGACAGTGTAGTTTTAAACTCTCACAAAAGACAACTTCAGATGATCTCATGGTCTCCTTTTCAGCAGTGTAAATGATTGTTAACGCCCCAAAGCTTGGATTTAACTCCAACAGAAGCGTGTCCGTTTCAGCACACCTCGGTGAGGGCAGACACTGCTGCTCTCGCTGGTGAAGGAGCATCTTGGCAGCCTCCCAGGGCCTTTGCCTCAGCATCCACTGGGGTCTCATGGGGGCCCTGCTGGCTGGCAGCTGCTGAGGGGGCAGAGGGGCTGCAGGAGCTGGGACAGTCACTTCTGCCATGCAAACAGCTGGACAGGAGAGTGGCCCCTCCTCGTGCTACCACAGGGGCCGTTCAGGACAGTGGCTCTTGCCCAAGGTCACAGCGGCTCAGCACAGCATCGGCCAAACAGCTGCAATCCTAACATCAACTGCTGAAGCTGCAATATCATCATGTTTATAAAGCATGAAAAACAATGTCTGGATTGTACCTTTCCCTCCAGCTGTGTGTTTTCAAAGGCAGTTTCTCAGACTGTCTTGATCTCAGGTGAGAGGTGCCACTAAATTTTTGCCATACTGACATCAATTCAGCAGCTGTTGCCAGTCCTCTTGATTGTGAAACGAAAGTTCTTCACCAAAGGACTTATTCAAATGCAAAATGAATTAGGCTTTTTTTATCTTACTGCACATGTACTTCAGGAATTTAGGAATATTAAGAACCCCTAGAGACTACCTTCTTTTCAGTTACCATGGCTCATCTCGACAAGCAGCAACCCCCTCACTTGCAGGCAATGCCAGAGTTTTGGTTTTTGATGAGAGCAGGTGGGAACAATCCTGTGTTTTTTCTGGGAGAGGTACAGGAGTCTGGGCACCTTGGTGTGGTGGGTGAAGTGTTGTGAAGGGCAATGGAAACCAAATTAATCCCCCACTCTCCCTTTCCCATCCCCTTTCTTGCAACTGAGCTGGTAGGAGATGGCAAACAGTGTAAAATTCACTGTATTCACCCAGGATCCTGGCTATGTGTCGTGGAGAAATTATCAAGTGAAAATGCACCAAGAGATGCTGTGCCCAACATCTACGATCTGAACTTGGTCTGATACAATGCATGGGTTGTTTCCCTACAAGCCTTTCATGGCTTCTGTCTCTGGCTCATGCTGGTTACTGCAGCATGCCCCCAAAATCATAATCCTGCAGCAAATGCTAAGAGAGCTCACCAGCATGTTGTTTTCATTAAGTAACAACACAACATGACAATGAGATAAACTCTCTTAGAAAACCCTTCAACATATATTGTTTATAAACAGAAAGTTCACCTTCCTCTTTCCTTTTGGGAAACAAATGGTGAAGCAAAGTGCTTTTTTATTGCCTAACCTAATTTCTTTTCAGGAATAGAAAAAAACTGTAAACGTTTTTAGCCTTGATTTATATTTTACACAGGAGTAGAGTGTGTGGACAGGATCCAGCAGTGAGTGACCTCTGCTTCACAGAGGAGCGGCTCATGGATGAATCAGTCTGTTTTACATCATAAATGCTCACACAAAATACGGCTTTGCTCCACGGGATGGAGCAGCTGAGTTCTGCATGTGGCTGTTGCAGGGTAGCAGGATCGGGCTGTGCATGCAGGCTGTGCTCCCCAATGGGCTGTGATCACAAAGGGTGGTCCCCCAGTCCTGGTGCCGATGCTGTGCTTACTGCCCTCACAATCAGGGACCTCACCATAGAAAATACAGCTTGGTTTCAGCTGCATCAGTTTTCTGATTGTCAAACCACACAAAGAGATGTGTAGGATAGCACAGTCCTCCTGGGAAAGAAACAGCAGGCCTGCAAGTCTTACCCTGCAGTGTAAACTACAATTTTTGCCATGATGCTTTTGCTCTCCATTTGCAGCATGTACTTTCTGCCTTGTTGAGCTTCCCATCCAGTTTCTCTGAAAGAAAACAGCAGGGCCGGTGCTGATTTCAGAACAGCCGGTTCCCTGCCAGGATTTGGTGTGGCACAGTGCAAGGACCAGCCTCCGTACCCGGCCTGTCCATGCTCCCCCTCACCTGCGAGGGGGCTGTGGGGGGCACCAGGGCTCCTTTCCCTCGTTTTGCAGGGGAGAGGAGGTCAATGTCCTGGCAAGCACCACTCCATGCAGGTAGCACCCACATGCTGCAGACAGCTTTGAATTAATAAGAAAAATGTGTCCAGGTCCCATTTGCAGGTTTCCCGAAAGCTTTTTCTGCTTGACTACTTACTCTCAGCAGCATTTGGATATGCATGTATGACAGGTTGAATCAAATGTTTATTGTCTGGACCTTTGAGCACAGGGAGCCTGGCACTGGCGTGGCAACGGGCAGCTCCCCTGACTTCAGCCAGCAAAAACGTGGCTTCACTTGCCCATCACAGGAGGGAAGGGCATCTCCAGGAGATGCCTGTGTCTGACACACTGCATCAGCCACCCATGTAGAGGGACCCATTCTCTTCTGCTGGCTTTAGAGGGGGCCACAGGGATTACCACTGCCCTGCACGTTGAAGCCTGCTCCTGGAGACAGGTGGAAGAAGACTCTGCCTTCTCCATCTATACCAAGTCCAAAGGGTTGATGCTTTACAGCTCAGCACCATGGCCTCTTCTGTTTTCAATGCTGAGGAATACTGGCCAGGGGTCTTTGGGTTCAAAACGACTTCATTAGGCTGGATATGGTGTTGAAATGTGGAGCCTGAAATCTTTCCAGTCTATGACCTACCACACCAACCACTTGCCATGAGACAGGTAATGATGCTGTCCTATAAGCAAGGCAAAAAGAATGGTTTTGGTGTTCTGGACAGAAAACATGCTGCTGCTCTACCAGAAGAGCTAGAATTCTTTGTTGAATACAGAAAATAAAATTTCAGTTTGAACTGCCAACAGTGCTCATTTGCAGGCATCAAGACTTTAGTGCTTAGGTCTCTGGACATTTCTCCACTGAGGGTGCACGTAGCAGATGGAGCTGCCAGACAGTAATGGACAGAGAACTGAACTTCAGCATCATGTTCAGCCTCTGGAGGAATTCAGTGCAGGTGCACTGAACAACAGCTGAAAGCATAAGCCCCCAGGGCACGTGTTTGATATGCCCTGTAGAGCCCAGCACACCATTTGCTACCATTATCAATAGCAGAAGCATTTCTTGAGAGGTTTTCCTCTTCTCTCAGATAATTCTGCATCTTCTGAGAATTCTGAGAAACAGCACACCCTTTTCTCAGTGCTCCTTCCTCGGCCACAGAATAGTCAGACCTCTGCACAGCATCCTCTTCAGAGAGGCAGCTGAAGGTGGGTGTCAAATACTTTCAACAGTAGCTCTTAAGTAACTACAAAAATACTTGGTTTTTCATCAACAGCATAAGCAACATTTTCATTTTTTTGAAATGGAGATTTTATTTCTTGCTGTAACACACCATAAATTGCATTAGGGAGTCCGATAACTTCTTGATTTGTTATTTTGGTGGGTTTTGTGTTTTATTGTCAGATGCATATGGTCTTAAAAGGGGTTTCAGTCTGTGTCACAACTGGAAGCCTTAGCACACACCACATGGTAGAAAAGACATAATTAAAGAGGATCTTGTCACAAAAAAAACCCCCCAAAACAGTATCAGAGTCAACTCTACAGGACTTGCAAGTAAAAGAAAAATGTATCATCAGAGTGTAACAGACATTTCTTGAATCAAGAGAAGGTCATCTGGCTCATCTCCTGGACATTTCATTTCATCATGAAGGATTCTTAACTGATTCTTTCATTTGTTCCAGGAACCTTGTTAGGGAGAGTGTGATGTAGCTTTTGCTCCATATGTGACATTGAGTCTGTTCCAAATTCAGCTTACACACCCTCAAAAATATCTGTGATTTTGTATAAGGTTTTAATTACATCTTAAAGTTCTTTGTTTGAATAATAAATGCTGTAATTGAACATTTCAATTAAAAAGATCTCTTACATAAGCTTAAGTCAAACCTTGCAGCCCTGCAGACATAATTCCATTCTTCAGCCAGGGAACAGGAGCAGGAGCAAGGCAGTCAGCCACACTCAATTTCTCTGCCAATGTCTCAGGTGTGACCTTTAAGGACAGCTTTTAAGGGCAGAGAAGAGTTTAGGCTTCCTCATTATCATTCCAAGAAAATGTAATTTCCTATTATCACCGCAGAAAACACAGGGAGCACCAGTGAGGGTCGGTGTGACTGCAGCACACAGAGCTGGCCCCTCTCTCTGGCTGGCCTTCTGTGGGTGAGCTGTGGCACCTGCAGCCAGCACTGGGGGCCTGCAGGAAATCCATCCAGCTCCTTGGGGCTCATCCCTCACAGCGCCTTCCCCAGTGCAGGAGGAGCTGATGGGCAGGGCAAGGAGGCTGGTCACATTCAGGTTCAAACAAACTGAATTCCTGGGGACAGCCTGGACACTGCAGCAGTGATGACAGTAATGGCCATGCCCTTATGCTTTCCTGGCGGCTCAGGACTGGCTCTCCCTTCCCTGGCTGACTTGGCATTCACACTGTCAGCCTTGGACAGGATGTTCATGTCCCAGACATTAATGACTATAATGCATTAACTGGCTGATCTGCACAGCTGCCTCAGGCATGCCCTGTGCTGGCCTGCTGGGAGGGGAACTTCATGGCCTTGCTGGAATTTGCTGTGCTTCAGGAAGTGAGGGACAACTGGGGGTGCAGCCCTTGGGGCTCTCCTGTGGTCAGCAGCGGGTGCTCAGCACAAACATTGCCCACTCTGGAGAAGCAGCACAACTTCAAGAGAAGAACCAAGAGAATGAGCTCTTGAACTCGTTTGGGGAAGAAGATTCCTCATCCTTTTGCAACAAAATACCATATATACAGAATTACCAGTGAACAGGCAATTTAGTAATTGGCCGCCTTCTTTCATCCATTTGATAGAAAAAAAGAAAAACATTGAAATACAGAGATAGAAAATCCAGATCTTTTTTAGTCTAAAGTTCTTACAGTAAAGTTTCTTTTTAAGTCAACTACTAGGCTAAAACAAACCCAGCATCTTCTTTTTTTCTTCACTTTGTTATCAATCCCAAGGTATTATAGGATAAAGGAGAAGGTGACTCATGAATCAGTGTGGCTCTTTAGAGGTATGAGGCAGAGTCTTGGGAGGCTGTGAACTCATCACAGACTTCATCCAGGTGATCACTGGAACCCACCCTTCCCTATATACATTTTCTGTCACCATCAAATGGCCATCTAGGCATCAATTTCAGCTTTTTATCTGACTTCCAGGGGTTTCCCTAATTAAGTGCAATTTGACTAGAAGGCATCCTGATTCCATCCTTTACATTTCCATGGGTTTAGAACATGAGGTACTACAAAAATATTTAATAAAGGACTTTGGAGACTTTTTTTTCCTCTGCTATTATTATGTTTATCCTACTGTAGGAACACTGCGTCCACTGCACCCCAACCATTACAACTATTTCCTTCCCCCTCTTGAAAATTCATCATCTTGGGCCTTGTATATACAGCAGGTTCCAGAGTAGGGAAGAATTGTACTGTACCACTGAAACAGTTGCTGAAGCAGAACTCCCCTAGCTGACCAACCCCTCAGAATAATAATTTTGAGCTCCTGCAGTAATGGAAAAGGAGAAACTGTTGAGTCTGTGATGACATGCCCCAGCACAGACCAGGCACTGGCAGGTTTTTTAGCTAAGAAAACTCCAAATCAATTAGGCACTCTCTTTAAAACTCTTATCTGTGCAGCATTTGTTATCTTCACTCCAATGATGATGTCATTTTACTGGTTCCCCTAGGACCTTAATTGTGACCTACATTTCTACTGTGGATAGCAGTGCAACCAAAACCAGATTTTCATCAACATCCCTCAGTTTTGTCAGTAACACAGGCGTGATATATGATTAGCAGATAAATTTTTAATTTAGAAAAAGGTGGGAAAAAAGGTACAAATCTAACCGTGCTTTTGAAGGCCACATTTAATGAACCTGATCCCATTTTACATCAAGTCCAGACCATTTTTCTAGGTTGCTTTCTGTGTAAAAATTCTCATGCGTCAAGTCCATGTGTGAGCAGCTTGTGAGACACCTCCCAGTACTACAACACAAAGGTCCCACTGCATGTGCTACTTGAATGGTCCCAGTTCTGAGGGCTGGCTTGGTTGTGTAATCTCTTATGTACTTTCAGGTTGAATTTTTTGTTGCCTCATTTCCCTATCTCTCTCAGCACGTCTTCTAACTTCCTTTTGTTTTAGTCTTGCCATCAGCATTTTCTTTGCTCACCTCACCAATGTGCCTGTTTACATTCTTTGGAAAATAACTATTTATCTTTCAGAATACTCAACACCACAGACTTATCTTCCCTAAAACTTAAACTGTTTCTATAGCCCAGCTGTGCAACCTGCTGTTTTGTTGGGGCTATAGCATACAATGAATTTCAAGCATGACAAAAATAGTCTGGAAAAAGATGGATAGCCTACAATATTTGCTATGCAAATGTTAGACTTCTTTAATACTACTAATAAGCAGCAGGAAGTAAAATCCATCCTCTTTCCTTGGCAGGTCAAGCTATGCTGGACTTGCAGAATGACCATCAACCTGCTTCATTTTGGAGAAGGAACTTGCTCATTGCTGATGTTTGCTGCCTTAGATAATAGACCTGCACTTCTGTTTCCCTGTTACAGGGCAGGCACCTTGCTTCAGTAATTTTTTGCTCTAGTGCAAGAGCCTGTCAGCGCTCCATGGTCACTGCCCCTCCACACATGGTGTGATGAGCACGTGGAGGTGAATGATCCGGAGTCACACTGCAATGCCCGACATCCATCACCCAGCTTGGGCGAGAGCTCAGCTGTAAGCACTGAGGAGTTAACCTTCCTCTACCTTGAATGGAACTGTGAAGCCACATAAAGAAAAATTGCCAGGTCTCAAACCACACAAAGATGCTGTGCTGAAGTTCAGTGTTTTCTTTACAAAGCTTACTGGAATCCCCTTTGGCCACCCCAGGAACACCCTTGGGCCAGAAAAATCTCATTCATGAAATGCCACTTGCTGGCAATCCAGAGACAACCTCACTGACCTAGAAGGGTTCTCCAGTTTGTTTGGCAGGAGTGGAATTAGACTGCTGATGCTAAATGGCTTAGCATTAGCAGCAAAACAGCTTAAATACCCTGTCCCAGAAGGTTAAACTGCAATGAGCCTCTTAAAAGCCTCTCAGTGCAATGGGCAAGCACTTGGCTCTGTGGCACAAGGTTGGGGATCAGTCTTCCTCTTACCTCCTTGTGTGGCTATACAGCAGCAGAAAGCATCAGCATCAGAGGGAAACATTTCCAAAGAAGTAACATTTTCATATTACTTTTGAAATATAAAGAAGTAAAACTATCAAATGTAGACGTAAAAAAACCAAAACCCTAATCAAATTAAACTTGATATTAATGTAAGAATAAGGATATTCTACCTTGATTTATACTTATGCAATTCTTTCCTCTTTAAGGAACCTAAAAAATTCAGCAGCATGGGCTTTTGCAAATTTACACATTGACAAACTGATGTGTCTGTCCTACAGGTCAGCTGGGGTCCACGCCAGCCTGCCTGGTATGGTCTGCTGGGATGGCAGCTCAGGTGTATGATATTCAGATTTTATGTGGCTGGCACACTCATCTACAGCTAATGGCACCGCCAGTGGATGCTTCCAGTACACAATACCACTTTACTCACCAAAATGTGTTGATTCCTGATGAAATGCTCCAACTTTAAAGTACTACAGTACAGTTTATACAAGGGACCAGGATTAAAATCAAGGAGAAGAAAGACCATAAAGCAAACAAACAGTAAAGGAGAAATTTCTCCCACTCAAAATGATGTTTCCTGCCAGGCAAGAAGAAATGTCTGGTCAACAAAAATAATTTGGTAAGTTGCTTCAGAGAAGCACATCTGAAGTAAAAAAGAAACCACCATAAAACAAACTCAACCCTAAGAAAGAACAAAACAAAAAGAAGGTAGTCTATGGTTCAAAATACTATTTTCTAATCCCTTCTCAAGACAAGCCTCAGACATGTAATCTAGGGCATGACATAATTTTAAGTTCTGTCCTTGAAACCTTTTTCCCCTCTTCCTCCCTGTCAGGAGTCATACAAAGTAATGGGTCTGCAATGAATTACAGCATTCCAGCATCAATTAGCTGAGTTAGGGGGAACCTGTTTCAGCTTCCTTCAAGGCTACTTTCAGCAGCCACTATAGCCTGGTAACATCTGGAGGCCTTGACAGGAAGGCAAAACAACCATCTGAGCAGTGACCTTAAAAGGTTTCTGGGAAAAAATTATTTTCTGAAAAAAAAAAAAAAAGTCTGCAGAGCAGCTCTACCAGAAAGTTCTTCAAAGATATCTAAAACTGCCTTGTTTGCTAACAGGAACCTTGGGTGTTCCAGAAATGTGGGTTCCTGAGAGGCCAAGCAAAACTGTGTGGCTTGCAGAGTGAACCTCCAAAGCCCTTAGGAACTCCTACTTTCAAGCCATAATTGTTGCTGTATTTTGCCTGAGACCAGAATCTGAAGTTGTCATTTTCTCCCTAGTTCTAAAAAAGCAATTTGTCATGTGGCATGGATGATTTGGCTCTACCCTGTATTTCCCTGCTAGTAACTGTTAGCCCACTGGAAAACCAGAAGTGTATGATAAGGGACACCCAGTTAGAGCCTCACTCCAGCCAGGGCTGATGGAATGGCTCGTGCCCCTTGTGTCCCTGCTCATCTGTGAAGCAAATCCACACCTCTAGGATAATTTGTTCTGTTTCAAGCACACTGTTAAAATTAGAAGTGCTTTGCATCTATTGAAGCTACACCTCAGCCTCGCTGAGGAGAGCGGGTAATTTGACTCTCAGCTCCCAAGAACTGGTGATAATACGAAGTGCTGACTCCAGGAAAATCACACCAACCCTGAGACCAAACCAGGAGCTGCCTCAGCTTTCCTGCTTTCAGCTGGAAACTGAATTACATGGGACAGAAAGTCTTCAGAACATTTTTTTGTCACTCATCTCTCAAAACAGAGTTTGGAGAGAGCAGAGCACAATGTGAAGAACACTGAATTGAGCTTAATTATCTGTATTCATATTGAAGTTGTGTCTTATCATGAATATTTCTTCAAAGATCAAGTAGTTGCCATGGCACTTAACACTTGGTAGGTTTAAAAAAAGGGTTTTTTTTTGTTGTTATTTCAAATCCAGCTACAAGAGGACAAAAAAAAAAAAGAGAACAATCCTTAGGACAAATGATTTTGTTACAGAAGAATAAACAAATACTGTAGAATTTATGACCCCAAGAGTTGAAAAGCGTGCTTGGGTCTCATTCATCACAACTAGCAGCTCCTACAACTTACATCCAACAGGCAATGCCAGTTTTTCAAAGGGTTGGGTAGGCAAAACATTATTTTAAGTGAAGTCCATAGGATTAATGCAAGGTCTCTGAATACAGTTCAAAGGTAACAGTGCTTGTTTAGAACAGTTCCCTTCACATGAGTTTTGAGGCACCTTAAAACCATACCAGTAACAAAAAAATTCCTGGGTTTAAAGTGTATTTTGAGTAATCATTTTCAGAAAGGCTGAAATTCCTTAGCTTTCAACAGATTTTAACTGTACTTTGGAAGAAAATAAAACTAGTTACCATTAAAAAAAAATCCCAAGAGAGCTGGGGAAAGTGGCTACATCTTGACGTTCAGTAAATTTTCTTATTCAAAGGGCTGTCTGTCCTTTGTTCCATCCTCTGTCCAGAAGCAGGGCATACCAGCCTGCCAGGACCTGGCTGAGCTGTGATGTAGTGGCAATAAGGAATCCTACCCCACACTGCCTGCTGCACAGCAGAGTCACCTGCCTTCCCACAGGTGCTACCTGGGCTGTCAGGGCTGCTCCTGCAGCAGCCTGAACGTGCACCTTTAAAGCTTCTGCATGGCCACGCTGTCATCCTGGGAGGTTTCCCCATCAGAGGGGCACAAGGCTGCCCCAGGTGCAGTGAGGGGCTTCCACGCAGACACCCTCAATCCCTCCTGGCTTCACCTGTTCAAGCTGTGCTGCCCAGCCCTCATCTGCCCTGTACAGGCAGATCCAGAGGAGGGTGTGGTGTCAGTCCTGCACTCACAGCGTGTCAGGCCCAGAGAAGCATTTTCTGCTCAGCAAAGCAGGAGGCAGCAACTGAGTCCAGGGGCTTCTGAGTCAGAGCAAAGACTGAAAACACGTTTGTAGTAAGAGAAGGCTGACCACTCAATACAGGACATTTTCCATCATCACATATTGTAGATCACTTGAGTGGAAGAATGGGGGAAATGAAGACTCCATGTGAACCTTCTGTGGTATTTAAAACATCTGCATAACTGCTGAGATCAGAGAAGGCTTTCTTAAACAAAACCCACCACACCATTCAGTGACCTATGTAAAGATACATTCATATTTTGTGTTTAAAGGCACAAGAGTAAGGTATTTCTTATGCTGTGTTCCACTTGCACGACTGTATGTGCTTCTTAATTTTCAGGAATACCTTGACTTTTCCAGGCACACGGAATTACTTCACAGAACCCTATTTCTCAAACCTTTCTTTACAGTTGTATAAAGGCTTAAAGAAAAAAAAAAGGCATTTTCAAGGCACATTATTTCATCCAGTGTAAGTATTTACCATGGTAGCTGAAAGCCTGAAAGCCACATCCTTTCAGTAAGGGAAGCAGGCAATGTCTTCATTAAAGTGTCTCCAAGGCAGAACACACATATGCTACAGAGATGTGCTCCTTTCTAAAAGTGGATCACATATCCCCACTGGAATTTTTTCAGTCATGGTCTGTCAACTTCCCTTGCTTCCAGACTGGAATGCAGCCCTTGTTTTGTAAATGTATTTGATTACTGCTTTTTCCTTTTGACAAGTGCTTTCATGTATTAAAGAAGTCATTGTTACTTTTTCCCTGGTAACTGAGAGATGCACTGAGCTCTCCTCAGAAAGCCTTGTTAACCTCTGCCCTCCATACACTTCCCTTTCTTCTGGTCTTAATTAGATTCTAATTTTTATTATGTACTGTAACAGATTATCACCTTCCAATTCTAGGAATGGTGACTATGACCCTAACTACGTTTATAAAGGTGTAAAATTATCCTAACCACCTTTTTTACCAATCTTGATCCTTAAATACCAGAATAAAGGACTCAGATACTTCCGGAAATGGAACATCATGATCCAAATGCAATGATGTACATTTTTTTTTTAAACCCAGGAATACCTAATTTGTTAAAGTAAGATCTGTAACTTGCTATAGTCAATTTCACGTGCAAACGGGTAAGGCCACTGAGATCATGTTTAGTGAGGTGGTTCAACTGTTTCCTCTAAGTATCAAGATCAACATGGTAACTTTTCACCCCAGTAGACTATGTAAACCTATAAAATACTTACACTGTGCTTAGAGGTGCAGCTGAGTCAAGAAAAAGCCACTGAAGCTTCCCTCATGTTGGCTATG
Source organism: Taeniopygia guttata (assembly GCF_048771995.1). Lineage (NCBI taxonomy): Eukaryota > Metazoa > Chordata > Aves > Passeriformes > Estrildidae > Taeniopygia > Taeniopygia guttata. The sequence continues at coordinate 131,085,797 of NC_133026.1, forward strand.
TAAGTAGAGCATGAATATTTTAATACAATTCCTTTACTTTCCAAGATCCTCAGTACTTGACAGGGATATGACAGTTTGAAAATCAGTCTCAATTTCCCTGTAACTATTTCAGTTTCACACTAAGTATCCACAAATGCCATAGTTAGTCTGAATACCACGGTGCACACCTCCTAGGGATGGGGAATACAAGAGCATCATTGCTTCATCACTGGCTTTTCCACAAACTGAGCTGTAGTGTCAGGATCCTCTGGACAATATGGAGGCTCCTGCTCAGTTCTCCTTTAAAGACTCAGCAGTAGCTAGTGAGAGTTTTCCATATAAATAAAACTATTCTAAAAGGTCAGCTCTTAAAGAAGTTTTTATGCCTTTTGCTGTGAGTCTGGAGACCATCAATTTTAAGGTATCTCCAGAGTTCCAGTCATGAACAGTGAGAAAGCTCAAGCACCTAGGAGTTGTAAACTAATTAATTAGAGCAATCTTAAAATCACATATGGGGTATTCAATCTCAATTTCCCTAAAATGAACTAAATACTTAAATGTGTATTAAAATTTTCCATAATAGAAATACACTTTCATATTGAATTTCTGTCTAGTATTGCCATTCCTCTTAAAGGTGTAGGAAGAGAAATGACATGAAATCTACATCAAAGGTAGTTGAAAAGTCCATTCATAAAACTTTTATTCCACTTACATCAACTTAATACACATGGTCTGAACAGTTATGCTTGGATTGTTCATGAAAATTTCATAAGACATTAAACAAAGCTAGCCATCATCTCAAGTTATTTCCCTGTTAACTATTTTTACAGCACATGCATGTTAGGCAAGTATCAAAAAAAAAATCACAAAAGCAAAAAACCTAAAAAAGTTAAATACATGGGTTTTTGTTTTACTGCTGTGCTCGATATACAGTGTCATTATGAATATCAAGCAATTCATTTTTTACTGCATCTTTACTTGTACATTTGTTCTTAGGTTGCTTAAACCATTTAAATACAAATAAAATGTGTAGCAAAAATAATGAAAGCAACAGCAGATAACTTTACAAATAATGGAATGTGAACCGTTTCTCTGTCCTTCTCTAGAGAAAGCTGACTGGGTTATCAAACTGTCTTAAGGAACACTTCAACTGCAATCAAAGATGTACACTTGATTGGAATATTCCACAGATGTCACATGTTCCCCTGACATGCAATATCTATGGGACATCAGTTTATTCGCAGCCATGTGTGCTCCAGCTTGGATATTCAGACTAACTACACCTGTGGCTGCAACATTGATTATCCCTTTTTTTCCATCGTGACAGACCAATATGCAAGCAGTCATCTTTGCCTGACATAGAAAGCTGTTTTAACACTGGCCTTGTGGGAAGCCACAATGTACCAAAAGTACTATGCCAAACATGTAAAACTTGTATAAAAATTTCACAACCCTATATTGGCCACCTCAGATGAAAACAGATAAATTCCCCAAATGTTAACTGGCTCTATTCCCCTAATATTAAACAAAACCACATGGGAAATATAGAAATCCAAATAGAAGTAACATAAACCTGTCAAATCGTAAACAAAAACTATTTGTGGGACAGCATGGATGACAAATGGTCTACTGTTTAAATTTCAGAATGAGGCAGATGGAAGTTGGAAGGCTGGTTAATTCTCCCCTCCTTCTCCTGCTTCGGCTTCATCTCCCTGGGTATCCGATGTCCACAACTGTTTAGGAAAGAAAAGAGTAACAGACACTTTATTATACATTTATTACTAATAATTAATAAATAATTTTTAGAAAGAAGGTCTATATCTTAATCAGAACAACTTCTAAGAGGTCCTAGTAAGCACTGTGGAAAAAGAAAAGGCACACAGTAACATGAATCTATTTCTTGGCTATTTCAAGATGGAAATTCAGTTCTAGGTGACCCAACCCTACACTGCATTTAATGACGAAGTTTATGAACAGTCAAAACCCAAGTATCTTACTCACAGGGTTCACTAAAATACAACTAACAAGCAGGCAAGATCTACTGAGCAGGTAAGTGAGAATCAGGAACTAATGGCAATTTCTTTCTCCTCAACCAAGTTTTACATGCCTTTCTCAAGGAAAAGCTTCAGTAAAAGTATCTCTCCACATCCAATGCTACAGCAAATGTTACAAGGTTTTCTCTGTTTTTTAAACCCCCAAATATTTCATCAAAATCTCTATCCCTTGGCTCTGTTCAGGTAGTTGTGCTCTCCTTCAGCAACTTTCAGAACACTGAGCTGCCAACTTGGCGGGCAGGGGAAGGATAGAAGAAAATCAGGCTAAGCATGCACTATGCACAAAATGTTATTTTCAGCTCCATAAAATCATACTAAGGAACCATATATCAAGATTAAGTACCAGCTAAGGAAACTGAGCATCAGTTCCAGAGCAACAGTCAGGGCCAACAAATTATTTTGTGAACTGAGTATCTCCATGCTGACTGCTTCCAAACTATTCCTAGCCCAATATAATTTGTCATCTCTCATTTTATGGAGTTAGAGAAGCATTAACCAAATCATTCATGTTCCATAGTATAAGGTGGTAAAACATAAAACCAACTAATTCTCTCCACTGACAGTGCTATAACACCGAAGTCTTACAGAACGCCTTTATTTTTAAAATCCATCAGGAACATTTAATGCTTTCAGGAGCAGAAGGCAACAGTGAAACGAAGCCCAGTACAAGACCAGTAGCCTTGTCCTTGCTCTGAACATAATGTATGGAATCTGCACTTAATCTTCCTTGCTGAAGGCATTAAGCAACAAGTTATTTTACTGAAGATAACAGCACACCAGTAGTCTGTTTCTAGATCTGCTCTGCAATCTTTAGTATATTATTATATTACTACATTAGTCTCAATTTCAGTGCTATTCTTGTAACAAAAGTTAGCAAGAACAGTTCTATCATATTTTATCAGAATTCAGAAATCAGAGGTTTCTATCCTAAATCAACACCCCTAGAATACAGTGACAACAGGACTGTAGGATGGAAAAGACCTTCAGGATCATACAGTCCAACCATTAATACTGCCAAGTCCACCATGTCCCCAAATACCACATCTACACAAATTAATGCTTTCAGGAATGGTGACTCAACCACTTCCCTGGGCCACCTTGCTTAACAACCCTTTTAGTGATGAAAATTTTTCTCATATCCAATCTAAAATACACATTCATTAAGACAAAAGGCCCTGAGTGTTATGGAAGGGGCATCACCAATTTTACCAATTGAGACATTGAGATCAGCTTAACAAACCTGCTGGGGGTGGGAATGAAATGCTTAGGAAGAAGGGCTGTCTTTTATTTAACAAAAGAAAACAAAATTTCATAACAGAGCAAAGAAATTATCTAGCAATTCCAGTAAAACAGATTTTGATAATATGCTAAACAGTCCTCTGAACACTTCTCTGCCTTCAGTCCTCCCAGAGAATGAACACAGACTTCTTCAGCCATACAAGACTCGAGGTCAAACAGAACCAACAACTGAGGAAAGTGCTACTGCACAGAACTGATCAACATGCTAAATCAGTCTAAAGCCCACCTACCTCAGACTTCACCACTTGCAAAACAGACCATTTTTACATTTATGAAGTTCATTGTAGTCTTTGTCAGTCACACACATATCAGAAGTTATTTTCTATGTCAAGAAGTTGTTGATAAACATGGAATCAATGCAAGACACATGATTCATTCAAGAATACGGAATCTTGCATCTGTTTACAGCTTTCTCCATTGTAATGGAAAGCTCACGTCAATTATCAGGCCTACTACCCTAATTCACACACTGTAGTAGCTCAGTCTGACTTTTGTTCTTGTGAGAAACAATTTGCTTTCCAACTGCTATGACAAGCTTTACATTATTTTTACTGGGAAATTAGCAATTAAAACCAGCTTCTATCCTCTGTTTCAAAACCACCCATTCAGAGGGCAGCTCTTGAGCAATCCCACTAAAGGGGACAGTACACAGACACTGACAGCAATGCCAAACCTGTGTATCTGTCCCCAATACAGAGGTTGAGAAATCACTTCCATTTGTTTTGTAAGCAACAACTGGAATAATAACAAGTAGTTTTTGCAGCAGTGTTAAGTTACCATTCCCATGGAAAAAGCTCCAAAAAGACAAGAGAAATTAAATGTTAGATGCAAAAGCACAAAGTATGGCAACTCCAATTTTTTACAACTGCACAATTTTACTTGTAGTAATTTTTAAAACAGTGCAGCTATTTTGCAAAGGCCTCTGATATCAGAAGCACAAAGTGTTACCAAGGGGCTACAAGTGGCAACAAGAAGCGTTTCTTATTTTTTCATTTTTTGCTTGCAGCTCTCCTCCCCACAGACCAAGGAGCGAACTAAGTCATTTAATTACACTGTTGCATGTTTGCTCACATTTAAGTTTCATTTGCTTTAGATGTTTATCTTTGTCAGTTCTAAAGTTCAAAGTATGATAAAAAAATCCCACACACAAGATGAAGATTTTCATTATTCTGACAACTTACACCACAGCTGTGAGTCCAAGGAGGAAAAAATAAGAGTAATTAAGACAGTTATGTTACAACTGCTGTGGAAATAGCCTGGCTAGCATTTCAGCTTTGCCAAAATGAAAGCCAAACAAAAAACCTCTAAACCACAAACCCTTAAATGGACTTGCTAGCTGCTAGCTTTATCTCCAGTTTTCATGAAGAATCTCTTCCTTGCAGATACATTAATGCAGAATAAGCTATATTAAATTTGACATAAGCTTTAAAGAGGCAAATTGAACTGTATTCTCAAATGCTGCTTAACATTGGGTAGTAGGTTTGCTAGTCACAATCCAGACTCATCATTTAAACATGCTAGATTCCTTGAATAAAATAACCAGAAAAATGTGGTTAATTCATCATTTGTCAGAAAATCATGCCAATTAGCATGGAAGCAAGCAAGCAAACAAACAAAAAACTAGGCGGGAAAAGTATTTAGCTCAGAAGGATGATGTACTATAGACTTGTTTCTGAGTGACAGACACATTTCCATGGCCAGAAACAAAAACTGAAACACCTTCAAGTGCCAGAAGACCAATCCTATAATCTATATACAAACTTTGATGATACTCACTGTCAAGTTGTCTCTCAGTAACTGCATTATTAGCGTGCTGTCTTTGTATGACTCTTCACTTAATGTATCAAGTTCAGCAATTGCTTCATCAAAAGCCTAGTGTTATAAAAACAAACTCCATTAGCAATGTGACAAAAGGTTATGCAAATAATTTAAATGGAATTTCCCCCTCTTTGACTTACCGTTTTTGCAAGGGAACAGGCTTTCTCCGGGGAATTGAGAATCTCATAATAGAACACGGAGAAGTTCAGAGCCAGACCTAATCTGATGGGGTGTGTTGGTTGCATCTCCTTTTTACTGATTTCAAAAGCTTCTTGATATGCCTGTTGTGATTGCTCCACTATCCCTTTGGGGGAAAAAACAAACACAAACAAAACCCACAACAAGTAAGTAATTCACATACTGTATCCAGACATACAATCAGGACTGTGCTCACACTTGCATGAAGAAACCATGTCAGGAGTGAACGCCTGTGAATGAGCACTTTACCTAACAAGTTGCTATTTAATGAAGATTTTATTAAATAGCATTTTCAAATTATTAAAAAGGAGGGAAATTTTTACTGACCAAATCACAGGTTTGAGTCTCTTCCCAACACCCTGTGACTACTTGTATTTACAAATGTTTGCAGCAGTTTTATAGCACTGAAGATAAAACCCACCATCTACTTGATACAGGACCACAATTTCATGTCTTTAAACACTGCAGTGCATTAGAGAGCCACATTTTAGTCACAGGAAACATTGATGACCTTTTCTTATCATGCTGAACCCTTTCACTAACAGTCATCTATGAGTCTCCATTCAAACTGCTCAGCAAAGATAGTGTGGCAGATCTCAAATCAAATTAAATACATATTTTTAAAAGCTTCCAACACAGTTCTATTTCCAGTGCTGACAGAGAAAACATTTTTACCTAATTTAGAAGTTCTAGTACCTATAAACTTTGCAGGGAGAAAAATTAGTAATTTGGCTGCTTTATTTTAGAGATTAATCTCCCATCACTCTTAACTAGTTCAGTTGTAGAAGTTATTAACACTTGGCAGAAACCAGCAACTGCAATATGTATATGAAGACTGAAGAGCTCAACAGTTTGCTTTCTCACAGAAGGCACCTGAACTTAGAGCAGGTTCTGCCTGCACAAGTCAGAGATCACAGCCCAGCACAGCCCACAAGCTGCAGGGCCCAGGGAGGTGCTGCATGCTGAGCACAAAGGGGCACTTGTTCCTCAACTCTCCACCAGCATCTGAGAAAAAGGTGGGCAGAAAGTCATCCAATTCAGATGCAAAAAAGGACTCCAATCCTAACATTTCTGGATCAAACCAGAAATGCATCCAGCATGGTGTCTGCAAGAGTGCAGTCACACGTATTCAAAAACAAATAAAGGAATTTTAAGGTAAAGACTCAAAAATACAGCAGGATTTAAGCAAGAAGTTTTTAGACTCCAAGTCTGAAAACAACTAAATACCAATACTTAGGATGCCTATGCAATCACTATTTGTTCACCTTTAGATAGTCACAAAAATTAAAGCACCATATTCTTCTCTTCCACATGGAAGAGTGCACTGCACAGTTCTTCAACACTGCACTCATCACTAATAATGGAATGCTTCAGATCAGACAGCTGCCCTAATGTCTTGAAAATGACCAGAAGTTAGTACATTACAGTTGAGAAGAACTAGGTTTACTGCAAGTTAAATTTAGAAATTGTGAGAAATGTTTAACTCCTCTCATAATAGAAAAGCCTTAGAAAATGGTGCTGCTTAAGAAAGGCAAAACAAGCAGAATGAAAAACAAGTAACTTCAGGGAATGAAGCTGTGAATTTTATTTTCTAGTAATTTTTCTTTAACATAATTTCAAAGCAAAAAGTGTATTTTTTCTCCTTATTTGAGGAAACAGTTACCTTTTGAGTAACAATTCAGAGCACTTTGTGCATAATTTGACGTATTCTGTTAATTTTTAAATCAGTCACACAGTATAAAAATGTTTTCAACCTTGAATTCTTTAGGAAGTGTAGCTCCAAAGTTAAAGAATGAAATAGAGTGAGGTACCTGCTTGACATTCCTGTCTGCTAGACTGCCATAAGGAAGCTCCATACGATAAAATAAACAATGTGGTTTATGACGATAAAAATCCAATTCCTAGTATTGGGAGCTTTATATTGTTGCTGATTTACTGCAAACAGCTGGAAGAATAGTGTCCAACTCAACAGCCATTCTTTCCTACACAACAATTATCAACTGCTCTTCTTCAAGGTCACAGACAATATAAAGGAAAAACATGTGACATGAAACACTGGAGGAGGGGAATGAATTGAAAAAATGGTAACTCACCAAAAACTGCTCAGCCAGGAGACTGGGTTAAATAAATATAAACTTTAAAAGCACTTTAAACAAAGATTTTCACAGTCTAAGTTTCGAGCCTGTAATTTAATCCTCAACAGAAAAAGAAACTTTGGTACTCAAAATATTGTACCTCCTGTGCATGTGAAAGAGATCACTAAAATTACCAAAGGAAAACACGGTAACTCTCTATAACAGATCTAAAGTACTGGTAACACATACAGTTCTGCAGCCACCAAGACTGGCCCAGTTTGCATGCAGTAAACATCAGAAATCAAATCCCTTATATACTTAGCCTTAGGATCTTTCTGTAACTCTCTATTATCCAGCATGCTGGGAAAACTGGGCTTCACTGTGTAATGTGGATATAACACATGCCAGTAAAGCAGACCCTCTATCTCCCCTTGATATGTCTGTTTCCCATCTATGCCAAGCTCAATCCAGTCTCTGAATTCCCAGAGCCATGACTGTGTGCCGCACGGCGTGCCGAGGGCAGAGCAGGGCGCACAGCTCAGCGCCCCGAGGGCTCCCCACACCCCGTGCTGCGGGCTCAGGGCAGCCCAAGGCAGCCCGACACGCCAGGCTGGCTCTGTGCTGCTGTGCTGCTCCCCAGGGCACACTGCCAGCAGCCCTGAAGTGGCTCCAGGAAACAGCCTGGCATGGTCTGCAGCGAGCTGGATCGCAACTAATGCACTGCTCTGAACTGAAGGGGACTCTGCACGGAGGCAGCAATGCTGTTAGGGTGTCTCCCACCACCGCAGGTAAGGAACTCAAAATGCTTAGTACCTAACACTAACTTTTAAAACTAAAATTAGGTGAAGGCAACTTACCGGCAATTGTGACAAGCTGCTTACATGAAAATATAAGAAATTTGAGGAAATAGAAGACATTTGGACATTAAACTACTATGGTTGCAGAAGAATCTTTCCTAACAGTAAGATTAATTTTATTAAACCTTTTCTCCTCCAGGTTGTTTCTAATCTCTTTGCTCACTGAACCTATGCAGGCTTCTTATAATCTGTAGAAATGCAGGAGGAATGGCAGGAATAAGTCTAAGAGGGAAAACCCCTAAGATTCAGCCAGGCAGAAATGCATAAACTGGCACTTCAGTGATAAAACAGATACATGCATGTGGAAGTTGGAGACAATGTCATAATTTTGTGACTCCGTGTCTGTTTCACGCTTCCACTGGCATGTACATGGACATTTCTGTAACTCACTGGAAAGCCAACAATCTATGGTTTTCCTTCAGAAAACGGGAAGCCTATTACTAGAAATTTACATGCAAATCAGAATTATTTTAAAATTAGGGTTGTGTCACCACCCCACCAAAAGCAATCTAACTGGACAATGTTTATCCACAAGCTGACATACAATACCTTTCTTGTCATCTCCAGCAGCAACCTCAGCCAAGTAACGGTAGTAGTCTCCTTTCATTTTCAAATAGAAAACTTTGCTTTCTGCTTGCGAAGCATTAGGGATCAAGAACTTTTCCAACAGAGACTAAAAGGGAAACAAAGAACACAGTGTTTTGAACATATGCTGAACCAACAATTCAATTATATTTCAATTTATTTCAAAGTCAAGACAGCTTCACTTCTTATTTTCTTCACATCCTACATAACATTGTCAGCTAGAGAATGTGTTCTGGATTCCAATTCTAGATATAAAAGGAATGCTGCATTGTGTGCCTTGATGGGAAGAAGGAGGCTGTGTCAATTTAGATGAGTTTTATATGACCAAAGGATGGCTTTCTATAAGCCACTATACAGAACCCTAGCAGAAATAAGGTAGTCCAGAGACTCTGGGCAGAGGGTATACCATGGAAGAAAACTCACACCCACAAAACACAATAAAAGTATTTGATATCATCAGTTGCCAAATCAGAGACCTAATTATTTTACATACACAGGCAATAAATAAGATTCCTTAGCCCAGGTCCCATTAACTTTAACGCTCTACTGGCATTCCCAGCAAGAAACCACAAGGTGAACCTGTATTCTTGCATTTCCAGACAGCTAACAATCTGACATTCAGCTCTGTAGCACCTCTGACTTTATGTGCTGCCCTAACAGGTATTTCCTTTATCTTCCAAAGCAAAGGTAGCTCTCTAGAGTCACTCCACCAAATCCTCCCCATGGGCTGACATTTAAGACCAGGTTTTTCTAGATTATTCTAACTGCTTGTTAACATAGCAAGTTAACATAGCTAAGGCAGTCATGTAATTTAGCAAGAATTCTATTATGATGAAAAGAAAAAAAAAAAAAGAAAAAATCACTAGCTCCAACACATTCAGTCAAATTAAGGTACAAGCTTGTCAAACTTTGTGATATGGAGTGCTTGAAGTCAGACTCTAAAAGAAAAGCCAGTTATTTAAAAGTCAAAAAAGGTAGAGCATACCTGAATAGTCAGAATTCAATCAGAAGCTGTTACATATACTTGGTGAAGGCTATGCAGAAAATAACTTTTAAAAGATATTTTAGTACAGATTTTTTTGGCCATTTTTTCCCTCTCTAAATTAGATTACTGATATTGCAGTTTTGCTTCATTTATTGCTTTTATTTCCAAGGATACCACAGAAACAGACAAACTAGTTACAACTTACAGAAATTATTGCTGCTCTACAGCACTTTCCTCTCAAGGCCATCCAGCAGGTTAAATGAATGTCTTACAGGACATATCCTGGGACAGGCAGCAACTACTGCACTGTGACATGGGCATCTCTGATGCCTGCTCTGCTTAACAGGCCAGCTATTAACCTGCAGAAAACTGTCACTCACAGAAAGAGCAAGACGAGCGAGTCTGGTCTTGGTTTTTGTTTTGGTTGCTTTTTTCTTCAGCTGAAGTACTGCTAATTGATTTTTATGAATAATGAATATTTATTGGTAGACTCAAACATGCATGAAACTCCTCAAAATAAAGCGACCCATCCTAGCATGTCTCTCATCTCTATTCCAGCAGACAGATAATAAAGACATCAGGCTGACAGACATGAAAGTCAGACAAGGTTCAACCATGCCTATGCTACAGTGAGATAAAAACCTGTAAGTGGACTTTCTTTAGTGGCTTAAACATAGTGCATTTATTCGTTCATCTTCAATATTAGGCGTTTCCAGTACTGTGGGGCTTGGTATGTAACTTCATTTTATAACCACACGGGGAGACACTGCAAAATACTGCATGTCCTCACTTCCAATCCAAATGACAGCAGAGACAATTCTCTGGCACAGATGGAACTCAACACAAGTCAGTCAAGCAGCTGAAGTATTTTTCTGGAGACAGTCAAAAAAGGGCTGCTGAACCACTTCATGCCAAAGGCACCCTTCTGAGGGCATCTCACTGCGCCAGGAGAAGGGTTCAGAGCCAGCTCTGTCCCAGTGAGGCTGGGATGTAGCAGGAGGCCAGCAGGTATAAACCTCAGCTTGCTGTAACTCCTTGCACACTGTCCTCACCACTAGAGAGCTTCAAGGTTCGCAGCTACAACATTTTCCTGAGTGCCAAGGACCTCCAGTGACAACTGAAGGCTGCCAGTTACTGAGAACAAGGCTTCTTATCAGTTTTTATCTGTGAGACTTCAATTAAGCCAGGTGTGTCAGTTTGTACCTATGCTTCTGGCACCGTGGGGAATTGCCCTTCTTCTGCATCCCCCATTAATTGGCCAGACCAAAATATTTTTAGTGATTCCAGACACAGAAATTACTCCTCATCCACACAGAAAGTAATTTGATTAAAATGTACAGTTCTACCCATTCACACAGCAGCAACCAAGCTCCAAGATTTGAACTTCACTTAGATCACAAACGAAGTGAAGTTGCTTGCAAACTGAATGGGCGAATTGAATCAGTAGACAGGAGGAAAGACTACTAATTGTCTTCTTAAACAGACCAACACTAACAGGGCAAAAGGAACTTGAACACTAAATCTTGTACTGCAAGAAGTTCTAAAGCCATGTTGAATTTCAAAGACCGATGAACTGACAAAATCCCTTTGAACAACTATTCACAGAATATAGCCAATGCAGAGACTCCAACCCAAACTGCACTGGGAGCTTACTCATATTTGGATGAAAGAGTCTATTCTATACAAACACGTAGGACTGGTGTGCCACGTATCTTTGGAAGAATTTTATTTATGCCAAATACTTCATAAACAGCAACAATAAAACCTGCAGGCAGATGAATATTTAAAAGTTAGCATGTGAAATGATTCAAAGGAGATCTCTACCCTCTTATTTATTTAGTCTTATAAATTCAGTTTCTTCTGTTTGCATTAGTCCACTTATTTCAGGGTCTATTTTCTTTTAACTGGCAAAAGTAGACACAGACCACTCCTTTAGAGTTAGCCTGAAGATTCAGGGTACACAGATTTATCCTAGAGAGTGACTCTGAATGCATAACCTGCATGGACATGGTATGGCTACAGAAGGCCAGACAGGTAAGATCAATTAAACTACTAACCTTTTAAAGTTCAGTTACAGAAGAGAGGAGAATCAAAAGCACAACTAATCTAACAATTTGTTATCTGCCAACACATCAGCTTATGGGGAATACTGTTTATTTTGTGGATTTTTCTAATAGCTTTAACTGCAAAGCATCTCTGGATGTGATCTGCATCAGTGCAATGCATACAGCACCCTGACATCTGCAGTACATACAGCACATGTCTATTATTACATTATATGTAGTTAAGGCCTCATGTTTGCTCATGATATTCCTGCTATCATGTGAAACTCCCATCCAGGTTGGATACATACTAATACATGGGCAATTAATTACAGCATCTTCACCAGCATCTGCTAGGAAGTTTTCTGAACAAAACTTAAACAATCAGTCCCTGCCTTTGAAACCCCCCAAGGACACAGCAATAATTGTCAGAGCTTTTAATTTGACAGCAAGAATCTAAGTGCTGTGAAACAAACCATACCATTGTAGTCAACTAGGCAGACACAGCAGCATTTTAGAGCACTTTTCAGCCCAAAACTGTAACACCTTGTGTGGGAATCCAGGGCTTCCCTCTGTCTGCCCTGGATTGCCTGGGACCCTGGCAGGGGGTCAGGAACCCCCCTGTACAGAGCCCCCAGAGACACTGTCTGTGACCTCTGTCCATGGAAAAGTTTTCGATCTTACAGGATGAATTACAAGCTCTGAGTGTTTGATATGAATAACAATTAAGTGTGGCATGTGTGCAAAGTAAAATTTTAGGTTTCTAGATAAGGGGTTCAAAGGGGACAAGATGGAGGAAATTGGGTGTGTCTTGTTCTTTTTCTCCTTCTTCATGCCCTCCATGTTTCACTGTAGTGTTGGCATTTTTCTATTGGTTTAGGCTGGGGACACACTGTTAAACGTAGATGATAGATATTGGCACATTATTGTAAATATAGCACACGTAGTTTCTGGTATATAATGTTTGTAACATCCCACTGGGGGCAGAGCCCCACACGCTGCCCTGCAGGACAGACCTGCGGCAGGGCAGCAGAACATGTTAGAGGTAAGCAAGAATAAACAACCTGGAAAACAGCACAGATGAATTATGGCTTCTTCTTTGGCAATGGGGCAGAAAGACAGAGACTTTCTACAATCTTGGAATCATCAATACCTGCAGATTCCAACAACCTTGTACCAGTGCTTCTAGCACTTTTTGTAAGTCTTTTCAGAAAGATTTTATGGGAATTACTTTTTTAAAAAAGGATGTACTAAATCTGAATATCAACTCTTACTAATATGCTGGCTGTTTAAAGATCAGGCTTCAACACTTCACACCTGCAATTCTGGTTATGACTAAGCCAACAGCTTTCTGGCTCTCTGGACTGGCCAATAAACATGTTCAAACTCAGGAGATGTCAGCTGTGCTCACACACACCATTGGTAGAATTTGGCACACTCTCTCACCCTCAGCAAGTAATAGAGAAAAGTCTTTGTCTTTAAAGACATAGCAAAAGTTGTCTGCACACAACCTGAATTGTCCTAATGGTGAACTTCAATCCCGGCTTATTTTAAACACTAAACTGGAAAGAGATTGCCTTCCTTCATTCTTACACATATTCTACCACCTGAAGAGGATACAGTCCATAGGTGGCAACATGAAGCACATCACATTTTGAGCCACTTTGATGAAAGGCTTTTCATCAAGGTTCCTGTGGTCTTGCAAGATTAAGTCTGAAAGGTTAAGAGTTATCCAACTTACTTAGGAATGTGAAAGAAGCCTAACAAGTAGTTACCAATAAACCCCAATAGCCAACCCTCTCCTAAAATTCTGCCTGCTTATTACTGCAAGTGGACATGCTTCAGTTGTCAAACTGTGGTGAGGCCTGCAGCTGAAGACAGGAAGCCAACAAAAAGACTTGAAAAGTCCTTTCCTGACACTTGAAGCCTAAAACTACTCTTGTTTTAATAGCATTTGCATCTTTGGCAAATGATGTCTGTGCGCCAGAAATCTATTTCCAAATCCACCATATGAGCATTAAATTAATTTTATTTTAATGCTCAGTTTTGCCTTGTTGTTTCTAGTTCAAAGTTGCCTAGCTCCCTTTATTAAAGGCTTGGTCTCAGTACATCTTATTGCCTAGAAACTTTAGATAATTATTCATGCACTAGAGATGATTGCAGCAACAACAACTCTATTTTCTATTTATATATTTCCCTCCAGACAAGCAGGAAAATAAGAACAGTCATCAGATTCTAGAAAAATACTGTAGCAAATAGTGGATAATACACAGTTAAAGTACTGAGAATGGGAAGCCGCATTTTTAAATATGGAGAGATTATTAAGTTATCTAATTGAATAAAAACACTAGAACTGTAGGAGAAATAAAAAGACATTATTCTTGCACAAAAGAACCAAGGTGCAGAATGGGAAAACTCGAAAGAATACATTGATAAACTTTAGGTACTTTAAATAGTATCAGTTCTTCTCTGAAATAACCTGACTTTTTGTTTAATAAATAAAAAGCCTTTTTGTTTTCATACAGTATTGAAAGACGCCTAACAATAGTTATGATGTTTTTTCTAATTTTGAGAATAAATTACACAACAGTACTAGCTGAACTTCAACTTGTCGCCCACCCATGGTATATGACATTGGGATGAAGATGACATGGAAGAACTCTTGTTTTTTAAATTCATGAAAGAAACTCTTATCTTTTTCTAAGCTCAGCCTGACACTAATTTAATATTTAATGACAGTAGCCTGATATTTTCATGATGCAAGCAGCATTCCACTATCCTTCTCCAAGACATTATAAGAACAGAAGAGGGATCATACCAGCTGACAGGATTCCTCTGTCTGCTAACCTCACTGCAACACTGCCCAAAGAGGATGCCACTAGAAAAACCACATGAACGAAGCAAGAAAGCCTCCATGCTTCCCTTAGCCTCCATCAATGCCCAGGGATTTCCTGAGCCAGATGTGGTTTCTCTAGAGGCAATGACCTTTAAAAGGCTTCTTGTCCATATTCCACACATTGTTCAAACTCCCATTACATCGAAACAACCTTAATACCCACAAATTACCAGAGAAGAAGCTGCACATACCTGTGTACCTGTACATGAGTGTTACTTTTGTCCTTAAAATACTCAGTTTCATTAAAAAAAGACACCTATCAATTCCCGTTAGAAGCTAGCAAGGGATTTTCCATGACAGTTTTCCACATGAGGATTAAGAAAGTTACAAGCTATAAAACAACACATTCAATTAGCTGCACTGCACAGATTCACACACACACTACAGAGGGTTTAATTAAACCACTTCTAGCCAGTCATTTTATTTACACACATCCATCTGAACTGGTGGAGAAAGCGACAGGTATTTGCATTTTTAGGAGGTATATTTTTAGACAATCCTTTGCCAAACCCTGTTTTGACCCTGTCTTACTATGCTGCTCCTGATTACAACTCTGCCCAGAGTTTGGGATTAAGGGCTCTGTAACTGCTGCCTCACGGGTGACCTCCATCCCTCTTGTGAAAACCAAAAGGACTGTTCTCAGCCTCCTACTCCAGCCAAAAAAAAAAAAAAAAAAAAAAAAAAAAAAAAAAAAGTGAAAACTACAGTTTAAAATCACCCACAGAATTCTCTCTACTAGTCTGCTCACTAGAACAGGAATTCAAGAAAAGCTGTCAGTATTAGTGGCTATTGAGACACTGGATATCTCTGCTGAAACATCTGCTGAAGAAAGACACCAGCCTGCTGCCTGTTCTCAGAACCAGTTATTCTTTCTTCCCATCAAATTGGCTGCACACAGGAAAAGCAGCAGAAGTTTGAGAAGGTGACAAGGCTGGCTAGAAGAAATGAAGTGAGAAGCATGACCCTCAGCAGAGGAAGAATTCAGAATTCGGGACAATGTATCTTAAAGGGGGAGGGAAGAATTTGACTGTGGAGTTATTTACAGCATTTATTCAACAGCAGGAGATGTGACATGATGTGCACAGGGACATGTGGAATTTCTAAGAGCAGGAGAAAGGTACACTTGACTAGTAGTTTTGCTGTAGTCAATCTGTTGAAGATCTAGAAAGGAAACGAGTAGAGGAAATGAAGTCTGAATATAAGACAGTAACTGAAAAAAACATCTAAAAGGACTAATGGACAGAAGAAAATCCCATATGACAGAAACAATGGCAAGAAATCTTAGTTTATGCATATAAATACCACTAAACCAGTCTAAATGTGCTCCCTTAGAAAAAAAGAACAAAAGCAGCATCACTATGGGCAGGTGAAGGAAACATGGAAGAAGTAGAACACCCTGAAATATCATCTTCATGCTGAGATGTATGAGGGGGAGAGGTACAAGTCAGTAAGAAGTAGATGTAGGCACAAAAACGCATACAGGGTGCTTGGCATGGACACACCACTGCTCAGCAAAACGAGACATCACTTGAGGCAATCAGGAGCAGCATCTCAGTTCACACTTCTACAGCCATACATGTAGCTCCCTTTGCAGCTCTGCCTTCCCCAAATTAGACCACCATGTCCTTTACTAGCTAGTTTCTTTCACTGCTTTGGTTTCCAATTAGTGTTTATGGCAAGGGAGGCAAGTGTGCCTCTTGTCAGGATACACTCTTGAGATAATCCAAAAGACTCCTCAGGTGTTTCATGCCAATCATGTTTTTTACCAAAGCATGCATAACAACCATGATAGTGAGGGAACCAAATGCTGAAGCACAGGTAAAAATTCCTCCCCGATTTAGTAACCCACTCTGAGGAAACTCATACAAAAGGCAGCAGCTGTAAAGACACTTAATAGAAAAACATTAGGATTAAAGTCTTAATATTTTTCAGGCATTGCTATAGATCCTAACAAACAGTTTCCACTGAGGGTCCAAGTCAATATGTAATTTTTACCTGGGCCTTTTTTTCTCAGCATCACCTCATTAAACTGCTTCTTGAATATTGGGGTCTTGCATCAAAATAAAATGGTACCAGATGTATCAATCATTATTCTTTCTTAACATCCTCTGCAAAACTTGAGATAATAAAAAACTGAAACCAACTGTGTTGGGTGAGAATTTCTGCCCAGGATGTAGGTATCAGCTACAGCTACTGCAGCTGTACTCCAAACCAGAACATGTCTTAAGAGTCTACAGTTTTGGTCTCTAAACAAATACTAATAAAACTCCCCATAAATATGATGCAACACTTTTAATCCTTGCTCAGAAATAGAAGCAGGAGCCATTTATCTTTTAGCAGCTTGCACTCTCAGGAGATTTCAAACCTCCTGAAGCAGAATATGGATTGACTAGGGGTTCATTATGGCACACAGTGTTAAAAAACCCATTTTATTAGGAAAAATGGCATTTTAACAATATAAACCTAATCTGCACTAGGAGAAAACAACCAGTTGAAAGATCAGATTGCCTTTGTTGAATCTTTTGTAACATAATCACAAAGGGTAATATCCGGAAAAAAACCCCATCAACAAAAACCAATGGACAGCTTTTCTCAGCCTCATGTAAGCTGCCTTATAGAATCACAGAATAAAGTAGGTTGGAAAAGACCTCTGAGATCATCGAGTCCAACCTATTATATCTTATAAAAAAAAAATTTAAGAATTTACTGTTGGTCTCAACAGAGCATGACTTATTATTACTTCTCTTTGAAGAGGCATTGCCAATCTTCTGTCAGATTTCAAGAAAAATGCACAAGAGTTAACATTCAGTAAAAGAAAGAACAAGTTTAAAAAATAATCACAATCTTAATTCTCTTCAATCAATTTTAATAGCACAAGCTTTCTCAAACTATTTAAAAATGGCCATTAACTACTGCCTGAATGGACAACCAGCTTTAGAGGCAGGAGCTGATGTCAGCCCACAGCAAAGTACAAGTGAAGTGTTTGAGAACCTGTTTCAGAAACGCACTTCTGTCATGTGCACGGTAACGAGACAGAAGTTTCCAGATAAAACCAGAGATAGTGCAGTATTTCTTCATGCAGATGTGCATAGATAACGCACTAACTGCTCATATTCTAAATTTTATGTTTCTACCACTTACAGCTTCCACAGGCACAAGAAGCTGATACATTAGCAACGTAGTGTTTCTGCTTCTTAGATTTCTAAGTAACCAACCAGTGAAACAAATACACTTAGGAGCTTTACAGAATTGCAAGTACAGCAATGAAGTTCTTCCTTCAGCAGCACAAAGAAGACATTTTGTCTGTCACAGGTGACTAAACTATCAACTTACTTTATTTTGCTGTTTAGAACTGAGTATCAGCAGTAGGTACATATAGTACTTGAACAATGAAGGCTGCTATCAAATAAAGCAAGTTGGTACTTCAATGCTTTTGAACAGTATAAGCACTCTGTACCTTTTTACTGTAAATCAAAGCAAATTATTAAACATTAATGCCAAATAGCTGATTTTATGATAAATGGGAGCATTAAACATACATGCCAACAATATGGATGCCCTTCTTGCTAAGATTAGAATAAATTAAAAACAACACAAGTAATCCCATAAACTGATCCATGAATGATGTTTTAATTATCACAGATTCAACAGTTTCGCAACAGTCTAATCACTTACAACAGTAAAGGAAATTACTCTAGCATAGGCACTGCTTTCACTGCAGGCAAACAAACAAACAGATAAAAAACAAAACAAAAACCAAACCAACAACCCAAACCAAAATAAAAAACCAACAGCCAAGAAAAACCCCACACCTGAAAGGGTGTAGCTACAATCAGGGAAGTGAGTGGAATAATGAGGTTGATACAAATTGCCTCTGCTTCCTACCTTCAATACATACAAGCAATGATACCAACCAAACCCTTACTGGAAAAGCCAGACTTGGAGCGTTAATCAAAAGCCTAAATTACAACCACTCTTGTAAGTTAGCAAATCCTGACTACATTTTGCTCTGCAATACATAAAAGCTCATTCACAGAAGCATTTGTGAACCAAAGTACTCGCATATGACACTAACACATTATCAATTACCATCTTTTAATGCAAATTTTAACAACTTGACATGACATCTTGAGTTCTATGTCCAGGTTTGAGCTCCATAGCACAAGAAAAACACAGATATACTGAAGACATATACTATGGGGCTGGAGCACATGAGGTACAAGGCAAGGCTGAGAGATATGGGTTTCTTCAGCCCAGAGAAGACCAGGAGATCTTACTGGTATGTACAGCTGCCTAGAGAAGACGGAACCAGACTCTTCCTTGAGGTCTACAGTAACATCACAGGAGGCAGCAGACAAGTTGGAACATGAGAAGCTCTGATTACACACAAGTATTCTTTCCTTAACAACGTGAACAAATATTAAGACAGGCTGCCCAGAGAGGCTGTGGAATCTCCATGCGTGAAGATAATAAAAATCTGACTGACAAGGCCTTAAGCAAAGTGATCGAACTAGATCTGTTCTGAGCAGAGTTGAACACAATGACCTCCCTTCTAACCTCAATTCTTCTGGGCACCTAGATTTCAACACATTGATCACCCCCTTCTGCGACTGACATTTTGTGAATAGAAGGATATACAAATATCTCCCCTTTTTTTCTGAAAATAATGGCACAGATCCAAAAGACAAAGTGCAATAAGAAATTAAGCAAGCCTGAAGGAATCACAGAACTGAAGGTAGTGATTTTCAGTCAGAACACCAAATTTTCTGTTAAGATCAGATATCATAGCAAGAAGGTTGTATGGCACCGTCAGTTTACAGATTAGCTGGGCACTTAAACCATCAGGAGGACACACTGAGCATACAGTAGCTGAGTTTTTAAAAGACAATTCACACACGTGCATGTCAAAAACCATATGGCTTCCTGTGGGAGAGAACACCAAATTTCCGAACCCTGTAATTAAGAACTATTAAACATTTTATAGAACTTAATATTAGATGTTAGCAGGCTACTAGAAAATAGTTCCACAGTAATTTGAGAATGATGGCAATAGGCATTAATTCTGTGGCATGCTCTTTAAAAAGCCATTTAGATGCATTTGGATGGAATTACATTCCCTTCCCCCAGTCAACTGCAGCCCCATGACAGGTTACTAAACATTCTACTCCCCGTCTCAAACGATATACATAAAAATGAAATGTAAACCTAAAGTCACTAATCTGAGATATAACTGAACCTTCTGTGCTCACAATTACCACTTCTAAAAAATGAAGCACCCATAACAAGTGCAAAGAAATCTCAAGTATGAGCATACAAGGAGTATCTTTATGTTTTTACACTTCTGAGGGTGAAATTTGGAAGAAATAATGTAGTGAAGAAAGTAAACACTTCATCTTACTGGAAGTTCCTAAACAACACCATTAACCTGCTGCTTTTCTGGCAGGAAAGACATGGGGGAAAAAGTGTATGTGTAACAATAACTCCAGAAGGCTGAAGGGCAGCCAAGGTTTGCCGAAGTTCTCCAGACCTTAACAACTTAAAGGGCAAAAAAATGGTGAAAGAGTGCTTGGGCACTGCCAGAGAAGATTTACTTAGGGCAATTCTGCAGTGGAACTTGGAGGGGGAAGCAACATCACCCAGAAGACTAGCCATCGGGCAAGAACATGGGAACTGTCACATACTGTGCACTTGGAATGGACTGCTACAGTATGTGCCAGCCTAGGGAAGAGTGCAACTGTCTGGAATTATATCCATACTAATGTGAAGATAGCCAGTCATGTTTTCAATTAGTTTACATGTAGTTCATGTAAGAGACTTCCTGAAAGCTACCAGAGCTCCCGAGAACTTCTAACATACAAGCAATGCAGGGTGTTAGTTATTCAAAGACCTCTCCATTCCTCTCTGTACTTCAGCACCCTTGTTAGCTGAAAAATTCAGCTTACTGCAGATTTAATTTGAATCACTTCAGTTACAACTTACTTCTCTGCTAATGGCGGTTTAAAGAAAATCCACACCTGTTATATTAATAATGATTTTTAATATGGAAATGACAAATGAAAGATGACTATAGGTCATTATACTGGTACTTTAGACAGACCCTCCTTTCTACTAGAAAAACTGAAACAGAATGTGAAGCACACCCTTAGCTAACATGAGGAAAAGTATTTAACTAAAGGTCTAATTTCCTGTATCAATTGGAAATTTTCTATAATACTCAAGGCACTTTTCAGACACTCAAGTATGGCAATGTACTTCCTTACACACAGCATCCCACACAGTATATTACTATTGAAGAATTTGAAAATATAGTCTTCATTGCCACAGTGCAAGGAACTTGAACTACGCTCAATGTGTCACAATTACTTGATGTTTACCTGCACTACCAGACCAACTCCATCCTAGAGCTGGTTATATTACGCTTTAATATACTTAAATGCTATCTGATAGAACTGGTGCTGGAACAAGATATTTTAGGTGTCTCTTCTTTGTACAGCAGCACTCTGAGGCTGCAGGAAACAAGAGGATGAGTTCAACTCTTTTGTAGAGTTGCAGAGGTACTCCATTGTAGGCTGAAGAAAAAAGATTCAGGAAGTGGCAAGGATGCAGATGCTGTCTTTTCCTGTTGCAAGGTCAGTGTGAAGGAGAAAAATAAACATTCAGACTTGACCACATAACTATTAAAACTTTTATCACTGGGCCTAATGTGGATGAAGCAAGAAAGAAGTTCATAATTAACTGCTCCTATTCACTCTGTAAATTAGTAGAGGAGATGGAAACAAAGCCCAGGCATAGTTTAGTATACTTGGTATCCACAGGCTAGAGGAGCTATTTCTGCCAGTACACTAGATTTCATTCCAATAAATGAGGCAAGAGAGCAGGAAGCTGCAGAGGAGGCAGCTTTGGCCACACTCTTCTAGTCACAAACACATTCTCTAAATTGCTTTCCTCCCTTCAACAGAGAAGTTAGGACGGCAGTCATTCTCAGCTGTGATGTAACACCTCTGGGCATTAAGCGTTAATTAAGACACTAGCATACAACTGAAGACACAACAACAGCTCAAACAGAGCCACAGCCTCAATAAAAGATACAAAAGTTGCACAGCTGCTTTTGTACTCTAATTCATAAGGCTCATAATTAAAAGCTTTGAAAGTTTAACATTTCAGGTCTCATTAATTAAAGGCATACTTCACACTGATTGAGACTGGGTAAGCTTCACTTTTCACTTCTGTAAACAGTTATAGATTAGATTATGCTGCATAAAAATTAGAGACCTTCTGAAAAAAAACCCCAAATACTAAACCAAACCCTAGTCCTACATTTGTATGTAGCATTGCACAGACTCCTGTGTTCATGTTAAATACCTGAATATTACCACAGCTCTTTTTTTCTCTGTTAAAACAATACAGTCAGCCACATTTCTAGGTAAGAATGAACATGCATAGGATATTTCAAGAAAGAAAACGAGTATGTTTTTAAATATGAATCTAAATCTTCAATGTAACTGGCAACATCAAAGGTAGTACATGTCATTTGAAAGTATTTTTAAATCCTATCCTTTGAACACAAAAGTTATAATTTTTTTCTTTTAAAATGCAAGTCTAAAAAGTAGTTTTATTACTGCTAATCACTGCCTAAGGCATTGTTTCTTCTGGACAGTAATTTTTCTTTAATGTATTAAGAAAAATTTGACTGACGATGTTAAAAATTAGTCAGTCATTAGCTTCTTAAAAATAGTAACATGTCAAAGAACAGTAACTTCTTTGAATTATATATGTCTCATTAACACAAAGAGAAATTCAAGTCCATTTTGAGATTCAGAAGATTTAATAAGACTCTCCACCCATATTCCTCCGCTCCCAGGCACTCTACTTGCTGCAGCAAACTCAAAAGCTAGGTTTTGTTTTAGTTTTTGTATTTAGCATGCACAATAAAAGCTAGTTTCACCTTAACCTAGTTTCCATTATCAGACAAAAAATTAATTGCAAACACAAAATTATTCTAAGGCTTCTAAGCCCAGATTTAATTAAAATAATTTCTTAAACCAAAACGTAGCTTACAAAAGAATTTCAGATCACCCTGAACTGAAAGCATCCACCTCCACCTCGACTTTCCCATTAGTAAAATAATTAAAGAAAGAAATAACAACCAATTAGAATGCCAGATTTGGATCCTCATTTCTTTGGCTTGAATAGATGAGCTACCACTTTACAACACAAGTACTAGTAAATCAGTTCTTTCGTATGAGTAAGTTGTGCATTCCATTTTCAGAGTAGAAGTTAAAGAGTTAACCTTACACAAGATAACAAAACATACAAAATTGTGTATGTGTATTATGCATTGTGTTACAATAACCATAGCGGCCAGCCTGAATGGGAAGCCAAGACTCAGTTATCCATGCTGATTCTTACAAACCCTTGGAGAACCAGTCTTCTAGAAGCTATCACCACCCATAGAATCTAGTTATCTCACACATCAAGCAAAATTTATGCTACTCATTGATCTTAACTTTTATTTGGTATCAGACCTTCAGGCACTTAGCTATTTAATGCTTCCCTCATGTTGCATGTCATTCTGTCACCCACAGGTGATCCCTTGTCACATATGGGATGACAGCCAGCAGTGTCCACAGTGCAGTGGATAACTCTATTGCTGACATAACCTCTACCTCACAAGTGTTTGTAGGACTGAACAGCTGCTCCTTGCGTGCTCACTGAAGTACCACAGGCGTGTGCAGTTGAAAAAAACCTGACAATCTGGAATAAGCATTTGGAAGAGGTTTGGATTTCATAAACCAGCCTCCCAGTGAAAATACGGCATTGCTTGCTGTACACATGCACATTTTAACATAACTATAAGTCTCAGAAAATGCCGAAGTTGAACACCCTTCGAGTTTGCTACAAAAAATTTTAAGTTTAAGCGGGTATCACACCATTTCTACTGCCTCTTCCTGCAAGCAATTTTCTGCACGGCTGAGTCATAACTAACATTACATCATCTTACCCAGGGAGGGGCACAATTTCCGTAGAGTAAGAACTACCTCTTACAACCACATCAGCACATTAAAATTGCAGAAACCAAAGACATCTAGGATACATACACTGCTTTAAGGCAGAAGGGGCACTGGGGGAGGAAAAACCCCCAAACTAAACCTGTATATAGTTCAGTCTCGGGGAAACATGTTAACCTTTCATAACTACTACTTTATGTACAATAATGTTTCTACGTGCCTCCAAGTTTATTAGCATTCATAACTATAATTTGTATATAAATAATCAGCACATTAGAGGGAAAGAAAAATTCAGGCATTTTTTTAAACAGAAATAGCATAGGAGACCACAGGTTTACTGACAGACTAAAAACAGACCCAGAGGGCCCAGCACCATTTACTCTGCAACTCTAAGTAAAAATGGATCAACAGTTTCATTATTTCTCACCAGCACATCATTGCAGATGTCTCTTAGCTCAGTCTCAATTTTCTCTCTGTATTCTCGAGCCATCTGCTGTTTTTTCTCAGCGCCTTCCGTCTTTTGTTCAATACTTGAGACGACTCTCCAAGATGACCTACGGGCTCCTACAACATTTTTATAGGCAACAGAGAGAAGATTCCTCTCTTCATTGGACAACTCAGCTCCTTGCTCAGTCACAGATTTCATGCAACTTGCCATGTCATCATATCTTTCAGCCTGCTCAGCCAGTTTGGCCTTCTGCACCAGCTCATTTTTATCCATGTTGATGTTTCTAAAGAGGAAAAATAGTGAGGCATTATTCAGACATTGGTCAAGGACAAAGGTGTTTTAACTTCAAAGGCAGAGCACTGTGTATTCTCCAATTTGGAACTGGAAGAGACACAACTGAAATCCAGCACACAAGGCATACTAGCAGCACTGGCTGCTCAAACACATGGACACATGGAGTAGAGAGTTAAAACCACTGCTTCCTCCTGAAAAATTGTAAACTTTTAGAAGTATGTTATTTTAATAAACACAAACAAAAGCATCCAAAGGTGAACTGAAACCAAATCCTTTCTATCTTATGCACAAAAACGATCCTAATTCTTTGCCACCACTTTTTCATAAGGCTACATTATCAGTGTAGCAAAACTGACAAAGAAAATATCCAATAGTAGCTTTCCACAGGAGACAACCAAATAAAGGCTGGACAAAGAATATCAAACAGCATTCTGAACCTTAACAGAACCAGTTACATGTAGAGGTACTTCACATAAACACCTGCAAATCAAATCCCACACTGGATGTT
The DNA here is from genome assembly GCF_048771995.1 of Taeniopygia guttata. NCBI lineage: Eukaryota > Metazoa > Chordata > Aves > Passeriformes > Estrildidae > Taeniopygia > Taeniopygia guttata. Next base: position 131,110,843 of record NC_133026.1, read on the forward strand.
AAAAAGTCATAGTGCAACAAATATCTAAATTGTGAGTTGTACACCTTCCCACAATGCTAACTCCCTTTCCTAAAATGGGAATCCCATTATGGGATGTTCTGTGTCAGATATTGCTGCTCTGCCCGGGAGGCTGTGCTTTCACAGACAAAAGAAAATTTTACTACTTAAAAATATGACCTCAACATCAGTATTTTATAACCTGTCTTATCAGCACAGAGGTATTGAGAAATTTCTTTTGGCACAAGAAGCAAAAATACTTCTGCCTCACCCCCCATGCTTCTGTGTACCCTAACTTGATCATTTGGAGGAACTGGTAATGTGCTTTGGGGACACATTATCCTTTGAAGTTTAACAAGATTATTAAAGCATGAACCAGTTTTGGTCATGAGTGCTTTATCTATTTCTGTACGTTCCACACACCCCAACCAAGCATTTTCATTTTTACCCACTAAGACTTTTGCCATTTTATGTGACGTTAGGAGAAACAATGGCATGGCTTGTGTTCCGTCTTTGGGAATAAACTAAGCACATTTTAACATTCCAGGTGACTGCAAATTTTAACGGCTCCTGTCCCCAGCGGGGAGGCACAAACTCGTTTGTGTGCAAGCGCCCGTTGGAGAACTTGCCCACACCGCGCGCGGCGGGGTTAAGGAGCCATTTTAAAGCGAGCGTTTGGCGGTGGTTATTTACCACTCGGCTTGACCGGGGCAAACCCGGTCACAACGCCGGCCCCGCCGCCGGTCCCCGGGGCACCGCAGGCTGCCGCGGCAGCATCCCCGGGCGGGCCGCCCGCCGCCCCCGCGGGCTGGGCGCTGCCGCGGCTCCGGCACGGGGAGCGCGGTGACAGCAGAAAATGGAGCGGCCCGGGGGCGGGCGGAGCGGAGGGCGGGGCGGGCGGGCGGCCCCGGGGCGCTGCGGCCGCCCCTCCCTCCCTCCCTCCTCCCCGCGCCGCGCCCGCCGCGGGGACACCGAGCGCCGCGCCCGCCGCCTTTGTCACGGCGGGTGGGCGCCGGAGCCCGGCCCGCCCCGATCCCGCTCCCCTCCGCCCAGCGCTCCCGGGGGAGGATGCTGCGTCCCCGCCCCGGAATAGGGAAAGCCCGCGGGTCCATCCCCGGGAGATTCGGCGCGGGGGAGGGGGAGCGGCGGAGGAGGAGCCCCCTCTAGTCCCGGGGGAGCCGCCGCTCTCGCCCGGACCCCTCGGCCGGGGCGGGGAGGATGGGCGGGGGGGGGGGCTGGGGGGGCCTGGGCGGAGGGAGGGAAGCGAGCGCGGTGGAGCGGCGGCCGCGGCGACTCTTCCGCGGCCGGGCAGGGCTCCCGGCGGGAGACCACACCCGGCAGCGCCGCCGCCCGCGCCCCGGCCCCCGCCCGGCAGGGGCGGCGCTCCCTTCCCTGCGGGCGCGGGGTCGCCCTCACCTGCCGCCCCCTCCGCCGGCGCTTCCCCCGTTTTCCCCGGCGGAGATGGGCCCCCGCCGCCCCGCGCAGCGGCCCCCGCGCCCCGCTCCCTCCCCGTGGAGCCGCGCCGGGGGGAGCAGGGCGGGCTGGGTGCTGTCCCCCGGCCGCCCCGCTCAGTGCTCCCGACCTGCGGCGTGCCGGGGGAGCCGGTGCCGGGCGGCGGCCCCGTTACCTGTGCGCGGCGGGCGGGCGGGCGGGCGCGGGTGCGTCGGTGCGGGCGGGCGGCCGGCGCGGACTGTGCGGCTCTGGCGCTCGCGGCGCTGCAGCCTCGCTCCCTCCCTCCCTCTCCCGGCGCCGCGCACGGGGCGTCTCCGCCAATCACCGCTCCGCTCCGCGCGGGCCGCGCGCCGCCCGTGACGTCAAGCGGCGCCATGGCAACGGAGCGCGAGGGCGCGCGCGAACCTTCCCCCTCCTCGCTCCCCCACCCGCGGTCACGCCCAGAGCCGGCGGCGGCCCCGCCCGCGGGCGCGCGCCTGCCCCCCGCCCCCACCGCCGAGCCGAGCGGGGCGGCCCGGTCCGGCCCGGGGGTCCCGGGGGCGCTGCGGGTTCGGGGCCGCGTCCCGCCCCCGCCGCGGCACCGGCCCCGGCCCGGCGGGGACACCCCCGCACCCGCCCGTGGGCGGCGGAGCGGTGCCCGCGCCTGCGGCACGGAGCGGGGGCGGCAGCGCCGCCTCCTCGTGCGGCCGCGGGCCGTGCGCGGATGTCACCGCCGCCCCCCGCGCACCCCGGGCGCGCTCTCCAGGCTTTGTGCCGCCGCGAGCGCCCAGTCTGCCCCGTAACCCCCGCCGAGCCCCGTGCGTGGCCGGTGGCTGAACCCCGGGGCGCGGGGGCGGACCGGTGCTGTCCCGGCACACGCGCGGCTGCGGGTCCGCTCCGCATCGAGCCGCGCCCGGAGCCTCATCCTGCACCGGGAGCGCGACTCGTGCTGGGGGTTAGAAACGAGAGGGCCACAGGAGGATGGGAGGCCGGGGATGGCGGCAGGGCGCGGGGAGATCCCCCCGGGGCTGGCGGATGGGCGCTCAGCGGCTCTGCAGGCGCAGGACGCTCCCTCTGGAAGCCTCTCCTTTGGAAGGCAAGCGGGCATTTCGGACAGCACCATCCAAACGTTGATGAGAACATGCTGACAGGAGTAGGAAGAGTATTAATAAATATTGCTGTTGTTGGAAATGCTTTTTCATTTTCTGGAAAAAACTCCCACCCTGTTTCCTAAAGGTCTTGGAAGTCGGCATTCCCTTGTCCCCTTTCTGAACAGCATGCCCCAGCTTGAATCTTTGTCTCAAGTATGCAGTGTCCTGACCTCTCCTGCTTTCTCCTGGGCTCTGGGATCAGCACTGTCTCACAGGATTTGAAATAAAATGGAGAATAATAAGATGGAGAAAGCACGTCGAAATATTTTTTGAAAAGGGCCAGGTAGGCTAAATGAATCTCTTCTAGATTCATGTTGTGTCTGGCACTGCCATGGGCCAGGAGCATCTCCAGAGCGGGATTCCCTGGCCGGGGCTTGCTGCAGGCTGCCGTGCCCGCGGGAGACCCCGGGAGCTCTCCGCCCCGTTCCCGTTCGGCGCAAACCTCACGGAAAGCCGCGGCTCCGGTCACGTGCCCGGGACGCGTCCGGGCCGTGCGGCCGCAGCGGGAACGGGCGGCGGCGGCTCCGGGCGCGGCTCCCGCCGGGCTCATCCCGGAGCAGCTCCCGTGGAACAGCCCGGCGCAGGACGGGCCTGTACTTATGTCTACAGCCATAAAAGTCTGTCGGTGGGACAGGGCGAGGGAGTAGCGGAGGAGGAGTGAGGCGCTTCCTTCTGGAAAGCAAGAAGAAGTTATGGATGTATTTGTGTTCTAGGGTGGCCGGCAGCAGGTTGGTTCGGTACCAGAGATAACAGCACCTTCAGGTTCTCCCGCAGATGCACTGCCTCCTGCTCTTGCCTGCACGCCTCTCTCTGTCTTCCAGGCAGTTCAGGACAGCTTCTCAGTGTGGTCTTGCACCCTGCAGTGACAAAGTGATTGTGGACCTGAGAGTGAGATAAAGCGATGAGAACGCCGTCCCTTTCATCTTCAAAACAGTGATCCTGTATTTTGACTGAATATCAGAAAGGTCCTGCTTTAAAATCCTCATGTCAAAGTTGACTTTTTAAGAACTAGTCTTTTTTTCATTATATCGTATAAAGAGCAGTTAGTTTTTCCATGGTGGCGTTTTACCTGCAGAGTTTGTTTCTGATTTCTTACTACCCTTCCTCATGGCCTAAGATGTATGTTGGGGTTTGTACTTCATGTAAGTTTTGCCCATCAACCTCTGTTATCTTCCACATTAACAGTAGGATATTTAAAAAAATATTTCTCATCATTTCTGGTTCCTTCAATTAACTCTAATGTTTAATGAATTTCATTCAAGTTCCTATGGAATATTGTTGGAAAGCTTGTGAAAAGAGCTAAAAAAAGCAAAAGAGGCAATAATGTGCAGAGTGAAGCTCACCAGAATTTACTAGCTGTGTCAGGTGAGAACATCACGGTTACTTAATTTAAATGTGAAGAATATAACCCTATTCTTTGGTTTCCAAATGATACTTCATTGGTGTATACAGGTACAGAGGGAGGTTTTTGACACAAACATTGTAAGGCTCAGGTTCATAATGTATTCCAATACACGATGCTTCATTTTATATGTTTTTATTTTTTACCATTATTTTCCACTTTAGGAAGCAATAGGAGGAGAGCTTTAGAGCTGTACTTGAACACAGATGGTATGGTGGCACAGCATTTGCTGCATCTTGTTTCAAGTTATGTTACAGAGTTCATTTTTAACATAAGCTAAAAACCCTTATTTTGTAGAAAAGTCTCATTGAAATGGCAACCACCCAAATATAGAGCATACATTTTCAGAGGTACTTGAATATTTTCTGGTAACATGATAAAAAAAATTAACTGATGCAAGAAAAATTATAATCCTTAAAAGTGCATAAAGAACCCTGGAGACTGGAGCCTGCATTAGAATGAAGCGCAAGTGTGTATTGCATTTTGATATTTCCAGGAAATATAGGGGAATCCCGTGTGAAGTAGGCTTCGATACTGTAGGCAACGTTAATAGTTTTGTGGAAGGAAAACATCAGCCTTTCCATTACTTTTGGTTTTGGAGGGAACGGAACATGTCCTGCAACAACCCTAACTGCCACTAACCATAGTTTGTGTGTGCGTCAATAGGCGCTGCACTCTTTCCCCTTTAAGTGGGCTATTTTTGCCAAACACCATTGCCACTCCTCTGGATTTCATGAACGCTGCCATTTGGAACAGATCCAAGGAATTAGACGTTACTCACCTTTGCATATGCTGTCTCTTAAACAGATACTCGCCTGCTGTCTTTTATTTTTACATTTCCTGCACTTTTCCCCCACTGTGGAATGTTGTATTTTGTCTTGCTTATTGCAGTTTTGACCAGGGAACTCGGTCTCTTAAAAACCAAGGCTTTAAGCAGCTTTCCTGTTCTTCAGATGCATTTTCTCTGTTGCTCTCCTCACAGCTTTTTGTTCGATGACTTGCACTTTCACTATCTCAGACTGTCAGGCGGCAGCCAGCAGCAAAAACTCATTTGTAGAGTTAGAAACATTTGCATATGAAAGTACCTATATGCATGTTTATTTACACTCATTCTTACTTTACTTTCTTACATGAGAAGAAGAAATGGAGGGATGGGGAGGGGAAGAAATTACTCCAGATATATTTTATTTCCCCTCTAAACCAGCTTTTAGTTATTCCCTCCCATCCTTTCTCCACAAGTGCTTAGTTATTCTTTCTTGTGCTTAAACATAACTAATTAAAAGTAGATGAGTATAAGATTGGGTTATCCCCATGCTAGAAGAGTATGTCATGATTTTTGGGGGTCAACCTCATAGACAGGAGCAAGAGCAACAACCCAGGAAATCCGTAAGAATAGCTCTTGGAAGTCGGTGGATGCTGTCAGGACTGGAAGGCTCCGTGGTGGTGACTCTTGGTACTAACCAGGCTGCTGCTAGAATATATATAGAGATGTCCTGAGATACTGTTGGTTGGTGTTTGTGTTGGTTTTGGGGGGTTTTTTTGTTTTGGTTTTTTTTTTTTTTTTTTCCTGGGAACAGGAAAATGAGCAAAGGCAGCCTAGCAAAGGGCATTTCCCCAGAGACCAGGAGATGATTCTGCACATTTACGGCCTGCAGAGGGAAGAAAAGAAGAGCTGGCAGCTCTGTTGTGTGCTCTCCTACTGTTAAGAGCTACATTTCCAAAAGCTGCTTGTTTAAAATCCTGGCTGTTGTGATTTTGTTACATACCTTTCTGGGCCGATTCTCTGGCTACATGATCATATACATATGTGTGTATTTTTATGCAGCCTTTGTGTGCTTCTGTAGGGTTTTGAATTTCTTTCTCCCATTTAGCAGAAGTAAGATCCTTCACTTTCTGGAATAAAAACATTTATTGACATTTTTAGGTATATATTGTACCTATCTTTATTTTTTCCTTGGCCACTGCCTGTGATTTGCAAGCCAAACTTCAAGCTTTGCAGAAGCTTTTGTTCACCTTCTTTGTAGTCTGATTGTGCTTTTGGATCAATGGATACTCTTCTTCCTCGGGACACTCTTATAGGCTGACCATCCTGAAAGACTTAAGGATGCATGCATTTAGAGTATTCTTTTCCTTTTTGTTCCCTCCCCCATCCCCAGTGTTCTAAAATGAGTCAGATTCTGACTCTCTGTCTGGTGCCAGTGATAAAACATGAATTGTGGATAAGGCTACTATTTTCCATCATTGAGTGGAAAGTAGTTGGAGCTGCTGGACTTCACAAGGCCTTTCTCTCTGCCTCATCAAACATTCTGTAGTCTCTCCTCATCTGTTTGTAGTCTAATTTTTTATAAAAATTACAAATCTAGCCAAAGAATCAACGCACCAGTGACTCCTGCATAAGTAATAATTTACCCTGGATTCAAATCCTTAAATTATTTTGTATATGGATGGATTTAGGTGTATATATATTAGAGAGTTAGTGCATGGTTGGAAGTGTCCATAAGGGTCATTCCTCCAATTCACCTGTCAGTACAATGTGAAGATACTTTCCACCAAAATTATTTTTAAATGTTTGCAAACAGGTTGTCAACAGTGACAAGTATCCAAGGAGGACAGGATACCCAACAAATAAAGGGCATAGAAATGATGAATTGTAGGTTACCACGTTCCCTGATTCTGAAAAAAATTAATGTAAAATGGCAACTGCCTTTACAGAACCCATCACCAAGTGATGGAGATAAATCATCACTGCTCTGTGCTTCCTACTGACCTTTCTGAGAAAGGAAGCTAGATGCTGGTCTGCCTTGTTTAGAAAAAGTTCCTGAAACTTACGAAAGACTGCAAGTTTGCAGAGAGGTCACTGAGAGCTGGATTTACTCTAAAGAACTTTATTTCTGACTTTCAGTGTATGAGATGGGGAAAAACATCAGGAATTGGCTGCATTTACAGGTCAGCAATAACTTCCAAAAATCCATTAGCTAAAAGGAGGTTTGAGAGATCTGGGTGGTGAGGCTGTCACATACACATACGCAAGTTTGTATGTATGCATACAAAGCTCATTTATTTCCTTCCATTGTAGTGTTCAAGTACACTAGGGACATTCTAAAAGTGTGCAAATTCTTGAGTTGTTGAGAACTCATTTTGAAAAAGGCATCATGCCATTGCTTTGGGTGCATCTGTTTTCTTAGGGAAAGTCCAGTTTGTTTCTGTACTTGCACTGATCTTACAATATTAGATATGAACTGAAAAGTTGCACATAATAACAAAGTTCACCGCTCATGGGTTAGGGTGATTAATCAGACTATTTTGAGATGCAGCTAGGGAGCAAGTGTTTTAGGGATGCTGCTGCAATCATCAGAATTTTGAAGAATCCAAATAAAATATCTCCACCATCAGCAACAATAAGGAGATTTAACAGGAATGTTTGAAAACACTTGACTAGATAGAGGCCTGTAAGTAGAATATACATGGTTTATAAATTATGGTGTTATTACATTATCATTCCTGTCTGCCTAATGCTGAGGTATTTGCATGTCTTCCAAAGATACAAAGAGCCTATCACATGTATTTTCTTCACCATTTCTCCCTCCAGGAAGCAAGAAGGATGGTGCCAAAATGGGCACACTGTGCCCTGGGATGCAGGAAGGTGGTTGGGCACCTGCTCCTTTGGGAGCACTGACTGGACCTGAGTCCTCTGGGGCTGCAAGTATAAGTTTGAGTGAACCTAGCGTGGCATTGGTAAATTAACTGTGCATCAGTCTTATCCCAGTCCTTCACACAGGGCTGAATTACTGAAACCAGAGTACTCCTGTTCATTTATGGATTAATACAGTTCTTTACTTTTTGCAAACAATGACCATTGGGATTTGGGAACTCGGAACTCTTTAGCTTGTATTCATTTCCACCATGTGTAACTGCTCTTGAGTGAGCAGGGTAACAGTTAAAAAGTGTAGCCAGAAGAGACAGGATGTCTTGAAGCAAACTTGAGACTAACATCATCCTATTATACCTACTTTGATTTATTTTTGGACTTATTTTTTATTTATTTTTTCTTACTAGCTAATGTTATTTTAATGTTGATTGTCAGGAGAAAGGCTCCATAATGTCTTGGTTCAAATAATTTGTGCCACTTAATTTCAGAGCTTCTCATTTTGTATGCATTTTTCCTGAATTTGTCTCTTATTTTTTAAAGATAAATTATTTATTTTCTTTGCATTCTTTAGAAATAGAACATAGTTGTTGGAGTTGAAGGGATCAGAAAAAAAATGCTAAGGTGCAAGTCTCATAGGGTATGTTCTGAGGATTTCTGGAGGACCTAAAAAATGAAACAGCATAGCTCCTCTAGGATACACATCCGTTTCTAAACTCTCACTCTAAACATTTGCCATTCAAAGGATCAATGGGTAACATACTGAACCTATATGTCTATAAGGTAATCCAAGGAATTATGAATACAAATTGTTTATCAGCTTATGAATTGAAGTCAAAAATTAAATGAGACAGCACTTCAAAAGTTATTTTATGAGGTGGTCCCTTTAATTTCTAGAGTAAAAAAATCTCATTAATCACTTACTGGTATCTGAACAGTTTGATAGAGCTGTGGATGGAGGTAAATTTACTAATATATTTTATTTAGATTTCCACAAGCCCTTGGCAAAATTATCACAACAGACTACTAAAGAAATTGAAAATGTAGTTTTACAAGGAAAACCGAGGCCCCTAAATACATACCAAAGTAACTTTATTCAAGTTATAGGCATTAATAGCACTTCTAATCTTGAAGCTTTGCTTAATGCAGTAGGAATTTACATTTTCTACTTGTAAAATCGCTCAGTTCCCTTGTTTTCGCTGCCGAGCATGTGCAAAACCATCTTGACAGCTCCAAGCTGCTAAGCCCCAAAGAAATACATAAAATAAGCATTTTCTTGCAAGTTTCCTCACAACTGCCTGTCAGCTTCAGTTTTGCATCCCAGCAACCAATTTCAACTCACTTTATTTTATACTGATTACATTTATCAGAATTTATTTTATATTCTTGGTAGGATATTGAAGGAAGGTCTCAGGGACACATATTGCTGCTGAAGTGTTAGACAGCATTTAGCAAGAACAGGATCAGAAATTAAAACCTGGCATTTTTTAGCCTGGTTGCCTTTGAAGTTAGCTTTGTGAGATTGTGTTGTTTATCTCTCTGTACATTCAGCAATTCCCCCGAAAAACTTTGGGACTGGGTTGCAAGCAAATTTGAAAGATGAGCTGAAATCTCAAGATAAATAAGGTCTGTGAAAAACTGCAGCTGTACAGAGGACAAAGCATGTAATGAAACGCCTGTGCTGAGGGAGAGGCAGGTGGGTGCAGCCCTTCCACAGGGGCTGAGCCCCCAGCCTGGTGGAGTGGGCTCAGAGATTTTTGATTGAGCATAGCATGTGCCCTATAGACACTGGCCTTGCAAGAGAACCTGAGGTTGTAATGGCAGAAGAGATTTTTAGGAGACAAGGAACTTAAGTCTATGAAAACAATCAATCAAACCCCACCTCATTTGTTTAATTTCTTACAAAACAACTTGCTTCTCTTGCCCTGCCTCTTCTTCCTCCTTTTGGCCCTGAACACCTTTTTTCCTCCCAGGATCTCTGGAGTCTGTTACTATCTTTGTATTCCCTTTGCTCTCCTGGCTCAGCATCAATGCCTGTAACTTAACCAGTCTAAGGATCTTGTCTGATTTGGAAATGAGGTCTCAAATATACCCTGGTGTGAGCCAGTTAATGGCTGGCTGTTTCTTCATCCAAGAAGTTCAACCAGGCTGTTAGGATGTGCTCCTGTCAATAGTTGTAACAAAACTAATTGGTACTTACCCTTTTCCATCCTGACTGGAGAATCTTCTGCTTTGATATTTATACTCCTGGAACACTTGTGGATTCTTATCATGCCCCCCCGTTGTCAGATACCTGACATTTTGAAGACCCAGCTGCTGTGTGTGGGAACTAATGAATCTAGTTTAAGAGAGGCTAGCTAGAATGAAGCCAAATTATTACTTTTTAAATCTATACGCACATTTCAAATGGTACATTGCAATGGTTTTATAATATTCTTATATGGAGTTTTACAACTGTCCCACAGGTGTGTGTTACTCTAAAAATATGTGAGAGTTGTATATTTTACAAATCAGTTTAGCTGGAGAAACAAAGAAAAATGCCCTGTCTCCTTTGTCTTCTATGTCAGATTCTTCCACAAGATGGATAACTTATCTAGCTTGGAAATGTTTGTAGTTCTTCTCTGGTCAATTATCTAAACAGGATACAACTGAGCTGATGTCAAAACAAAGACTACACACATGTATACTACTGGCTGTGATAAAAGCTGCTCTTCTACACAACTTCCAGCTTGTGAAACCTGACTGGTTTTGCATAATAGCTAAGCCCCAGGAAGTATAAAATTAGTGGGAGTACTTGCAATGTGGCCAAGTTACAGTTTTACAGTCGTTTGGAGGTCAGCAGCAAATTGACATCTACACTCAGTCCTGCAGGGAAAGTCTCTGTAGGGACAGAGCTCTTAGGCAAACATCCATGATTTCCCTGTGGCCATATGAAAACCTGGGGCTGAAAATGGGGCTGAGCTCATATTTGCAAGCTAATGCCAGAGTTACCAAGACAATCTTTCTTGTCATTTATCTGGGGCAGACTTCGAAACCTAAGCCCCAAAGAAAGATTTTTGAAGAAGAAAATCCAGGCCTGAGGTCTCACAGGGCAGGCACTCTTTCTTTTCTCCCAGCTTTTGGGTTCTCTTTTTTGTATTACTTAACTTGAAAAGGATGTTTCAATGAGAAAAAGGTTAAACTCCTAAACAAGACTACCAAGTTTATAAATGATATTATCTCTCAAATAGTTAATGCCTCACTTCTCAGTTAAACTATTTTGTTTTTTTCAAACTTGGCAGACTTCTAGGTCGGCTAATTAACAGTGCAACTAGGCTGTAACCAGATGATCTCTATGATATGACAAGCAGCATGTGAGCAGCAATAATAGCAGTAGACTAACTTCAGAATGCTGTGAGTTGCTCTGAGCTTCACCAACAGATTTGTTGATCAGCTCCAGATTTTACAATGTCATTTTTCTTCTTTTACAGAAAAACTGTCACCAGAGCTGGTTACAGCTCACGTCTGCAAATGCAAAAAGTTGTATGGAGACAATGGCGCACAGGAAGACTTGCTAGGCTATGGATTAAGCCAATTATTTAGAGAAGATGGTGTGCTCAAGGAAAGCTCAAAACTTGAAAGCAGAGATTAGGTGCCTTTCTAAGGAGAATAGGTGGAGGGACAAGATTTGAGGAAAAAAAACCTGCTGAAGAAAATGTTCCAGTTACTGTGAAAACAGAAAAGGAGGGGGTAATAAAAGAATGAAGCCTATCTAGTTTCAAAATTTGGCTGAAGAAAAAGAAGTAGTAAAACTCACTACTACAGATGAGATCCAAAGATAATCTTACGGGATGTAGAAAGATCTGTACTGTATCCTGCAACTATCAGAAACCACATGGGAAAGAAGATTTTTTAAGAAGCAGTTTAAAAGACAAAGTGGAGATTTGGAGGTGTCCAGCTAGAGCTATGGTTGATGTTCAGGCAGGAAGTTCTCAAAATGTCCTGAATTCCAGGCTTATATCTGTCTGTCAATGCAGTCTATGCTACAGCTGCTCAACACTGATGAAGAAACTCTCTGAATCTCTGAACCTTTTGTTTTCTCCATCTCCTACTAGTAGCAGGTGATGAGGAAAACACAGTTAGGAGTTCTCTTTCTGATGAAGCTTTTGAGTTCTCCGTGCATAAGCACTTTGTCTGTGACATGAAAACTACTCCCCAGCATCTGGACACAACTCAGGCAAGATTTTTCCTGTAGGTTTTTGGTTAACAAGTTGGGCTGATGTACCTTCACCTCAGCTGTAAATGAATCCTCTCTTGGCACTTGTACAGTGTACCATTCCCAGGAAGATTTGGGAGTTTGTTGGCATGTCCTGCCCCTGGCTCACATATTCCCTGGCATCACTCTGACATTCCTACAACAATTTATATCCCCAGCAGATCACTTCCCAAGTAAATATGGCATAGCAGCTCAGAGGGTGGTCGAGGACTGCTCAATACATTCATCTGGATATATGCAGATCTAAAGTGCTCTTTTTCTGTGCCTTGGTGCTTTGCCACCAACCAAAAATTCCCGCTCTCCCTCCTGCTGTGATCTTCCTCCCACAGACCAGCCTTGCTGGTGATTTTGTCTTGCTCCTCCCTTCCCCAGCAAGCTTCTTGCTCTGACAAATTCTCCCTTGGCTACAATAGCTCCTGCCGGGTTCCTCCCAGTCTGTGGTCATGGTTGCTGGGGTGGATGTGAGCATACCTGACTCCAAGGCCACAAACTCTCCCTTTGCACCCCTAACAGCCTGGAAACTGCTTCAAATTCATGAATCCATCCTGCATATAATTTGAAAGTGCATTTTCTTTAGAGGAAAAATAAATTGCAAGAAGGAAAGCATCTCTACCTGAAACCAAGCCTGTGTTGTTTTGGGAGTGGAAAAGAATCCCTAAACAAGATGACAAAAACACACAGTATATTATTTTGATTACAGTTGTTCGAACTGAATATTTTTACAGATCTGAAAATAATTAAAGGGATTAAAAAATACAGGAGGCACTTTTTTTTCTCCTAGTGTTTTGAAAACAGTCTCCATGTTTGCTAGAGATCCTTTTCTCTGCTCTTTTTTACCAAGGTTCCCAAGTAAGATAATGTTTTTCCTGGGGTTTTTGCGGGAAAGTCTTAATTAGTCTTGATTAGACGCTTCTGGAGAAGGCTGGCTGCCCGAAAACCATAGGTACTGCAGAGACAGTGTTTCTGAGGTGTGGTACTGGTGGGCATTGTTCTGTAACCTTGTGGGAGCATCTTTGCTGGACCAAGTTCATGCTGTTCTTTTCACATCACACCTGTTGTGTCTTCCTTGGAGCATCTGTTCATTACTGTCAAGGGACCCCAGGCAGCTGGCTGTCCACAACGCCAAAGGGAATGTCTTTTATCAGGTTGGGGGGCATCAACATGTGGTTTTCTTGTGGAGATGACAGCAGCAGGTTTCTACACATGTTTGTTTCTTCTCATCTTCTTTTTCATGGTGAATTCAGTCAAGGTCTGATTTGTTATGTATAAGGGGGGTTTGGTCTTTCACCATACTGCTTACTGCTGCAAGGAGGGTGCTAGGGAACCCTGATACTCCTCAGAAAGATATCCTGAATTTATTTTACACAGTAATCAGCAGATAAGATGCAAAAGTAGTCCTTAGGGCACAGAGCAGAACCAATTTGTTTCACTCTTGTTTGTGAGCTCTGGACAGCAGACCAGCAGGCTGCTGTTGCTCTTAGGATCAATGATCTGATATTAATTTTCAGACAAATATGACAAACATTTAGCAGGAGCTAAAGATCCCCTTGTAGAGACTGATAGCAAGAGTATAACCCGAAGAAATGGATTTGCCTTTTCTGAGGAGAGTGAGTTGAATTTGAGTCCTCCATATGCTGGGTGAGTATTCTTCCCACTGAAGTGCTGTGTGAAGGTGATGGGGAAGAGAAGGTAGGCAACTTCATTCATTGTTGGAAAGCTTCTCACAGCTCTACCTTTGGAGGAAACAACTAGCTCTTAATCCCCAGCAAAAAAAAAAAAATTCTTCCCTTCAACCTGTATGTGGGCAGAATGAAGGTGCACCATTGCAGAGATGGTGCAAAGGATCTGGATGCCAGGCCTGTCATGCAGCAGCAACAGCAGCAGCATTTGCAGGAAAAAGCTGACATGACTCTGATGCAGCTCTGTCACACACGGCAAGTAAAAGGTGTAGGCAGAAAGTCTGTCCTTTGGGAAGTACCAAAATCTTGCCAGAACTTGACATGAGGTGGGTGTGGAGGAAAGGGAGGTTTCCATGTTTCATGCTGAAACAACATACATATTCACAAGCATCCATGTTCACAGTCTTTATTGCTGCGCTCAGTTTAAACAGGAGCCAGTCCCACTTAGAAGGCAGCTGGGTATGGGGTGGGCTGTGGGTTGTTATTTCTACTTCTGTAACAATCTGTATAAAGATGTCAGCCTGTGCTGAGATCCAGTAAGGCTACAAACACAGCTAGCTGGAATCCCTGGGAGAAACTGAAAGATAGATGACTTGCCTGCAGATAAACAAGACAGTGGCAAAAATAGTACCTGGTCTCTGGACTGAAAAGCCAGCCTGGAATCAGCCTGGTTTGTCTTGTGCTGCCCACAGCTCCCAGACAGATGTGAATATGTCAGGCTGAACTGGATCCGTTAGATCTAATTAATTATAATATATTAAACAATTAAAATAATGAAGATCAGGCACAATTAAATTCAAAACAAAGAGATTTAGCAAGATTAGGCTGTTAATACTGTACAGATTATGCCATTAATCTTGGGGGAGATCCAACATAAATGATACGATATCTAGCTAGCTGGGAAATGGTAAATTGGAGGTAATATCAGGTTCCCAGTGTAACGGAGGAAATGTATTTTCCCATTCAATGTTGCAACCTTATTTTTAGACAAGAACAAAATACTGAACATACCAAGACATATATATGTGTAAACATACCCCCTAGGTGTGATGGCTGTGAGTTATACAACTTGTGGACTTCAAGGGGACAGGGAGTTCGCAGCTTGAAACACTCAGTTAATTATATATACTACTGTACTTCCCAATTAAGTTTGTAAGAATTATTCTGTTATTTGTGGTCACTTTAGCACTGGGGAACCTGACTTTTACAGCTCCAGCAGCAGAAGTTGTTCTTTGTCCATAAAACAGGTGCAGCCCTTCAGGAGACGAGAGGGAGCTTGGGGCTTCATGCTCATTCTTTTCCTGGCCTCCCCAGGATCTCATCATTACCGTTGTCAGCAATAATGCATTTATGACGCTCTGTTTGTGAGAAGAGCCCACTGTGTGGTTCACGTGAGGCCATGTTACCCCCTGGAAATCCAGGTCTGGTGGGAGGTCCTGGAGCCCAGGCACAAAGCCATGGGGAGCTGCAGGATACCCCAAAGCTGTTTGTTGGAGGCCAAGCACGGAGAAGAACAATTTGTACCAGCTGCTAATGGAAAAGCAGGTGAATGTGACCAAAAGCCTGGCCTGCACTTCACAGGTAAAATGATTTTACAAGAAAAGGAAATTCTTTTTCAAGAGCCAAGGAACAAAGACATTTAGGCCTCCTCTGGGAAATACGGATGAGCAATTGGAACTGCTGGTTTTCTCTGTATAATCGAATACTGTATTCCTGGAGGGATCTTTTTATTTGGTTCCTTGCTCTCTCTGGTTCCTCGCTACAATGTACACAAGCTGCAGTACAGAAAATATAGATAGTCAAAGAGAGATAACACTGTTCTAAGAGAATTTAATTAATAAGTCCTTGTGGGACTGAACGGGTAAGTATGGAAAGAATGGAGGAAGATGAGCAAAAAGATATCCTATTAATGTCTGACTGTATTAAATATTTCATTGAAAGAAAGCAAAAGATGCACCAAAACAAGTTTAGAGTTCTTGAAAAACCTAAAAACTAATATTAGGTAATCTCTTTTCTCTTTTTATTTTGCTTTAGACAAACTGAGTACTGTGCCACTTTCAAGGAGAACACTTTAGCAAAAGACATCTGAAGTCCTCAGAAAGGACTGGGGAAACAGAACAGAGGGAAAGAACTCCCTCTTTTTTTTTTTAACCATCACCTTTCCCAGTTGCTCAAGAGACACCTGTGAAGGCCTGCATGGGTGGGTGCCAGGTGCACCAAGACACAAGCCCTGGACACCCATTGCCCCACAGCACACAGCAGGCAGGCAACAGCAATGCTGTTCCATTTCAGGCTGACCCATGAATGAAAGATTCTTGGCATACTGATCTTGACTTCTGTCCTGTCAGTTGTTACTTCCCAGTGCCCTTGGGCTGGCCGAATTTGCTCTTGCTGATGGCCTTTATATAGTTCCCCGTCCTGGTGCTTGTGTTGAAACTGGGCTTTTAGGTTTTTCAGTAGATCTTGGAATTGCAAATTAAAATCACATATCCCTGCTTTTACTAGAAGCTTTGCTGAAGTCCAGAAGTTGCTGGAAGCCTGATACTCTTCACCATTTACTGGCTGTGAATGATGTAGCTACCCATATTTTTAATTTCCTTTCATTTACTTGTGTGTACAGGACCTCTGTCATGACCAGCAGGAAACTCTCCCCTGGGTACAGAGAGGCAATTCAGTGTCTGTGCCAACCCTAGCTTGTAAAAGCCTGGCAGCTCTTGACAAACAAAGCCTAGAAATGTTGCTATTAAAAGCGTTTATTGAATAAATCCATATGTGACAAAATGATAGCTGCAAAAAGCAGTAGAATTGTTTTTTAATGGATAAATCTTATTTGAAAGTTAAAGCTGAGCTGGGAAAGCTCAGAGAACAGTCACCTGAGGATAGAGCTTTGAGCAACGTGGGAAAAATTAGAACCAATATGAACAATATAGAGGATAATAGATTTGAGAACATCTGCTTTGAGGGGAAGCTTTTTTGTAAAGAAAAGAGAGGATAAGCCTGGATTTAACTTTGGTATTTGAACGTTCTCACAAATAGAGATAGCAGAAGAAGCCCTGGTTCCTTTAGCAGGCCTGCAGCAGCTGGAACAGCAGGAGCCCTGCCCTGCGCAGGTCCTGCAGGGAGGGCACTGGGCAGGGCACAGGGAGCTCCCGTGCCCAGCACTGCTCTGCACCTCAGCTGTGGCAGCCTGGCTGCTGGGGGAGGCAGGGCAGGAAACCTCCCTGCAGGACAGGGAAAGGAGCAGAGGAACAGTGATTGTGTAAAGGCTCTTGCAACAGCTGAAGAGCAGCTCGGCTGGAAATCCAAAATTACCATGGGACACGATCTTGGTTTTATGTCTCTGCTTAAAGTGTCTTTGCTTTGGCCTTTCCTTGGTGATCAGAACTTGGTCTAGCCAAGAAGCAGAAAAAAAATGGTCATTGTCTAAAAAGAGACATTGGGACAGTATTTGGCCATAAATTCTTCCCCCCACCCCTCCCCCCCAACATTTGCTATCTGAATTGTTGCTTAGATACTGAATAGAATTAGTCCTGATGGGCTTTGGGTGGGTGATCGAATATTTCCTGCTGAGGGATGAGAAACTCTTTATTAGAGCTAGCAGTGGCAGATGTGGTTACCTGGAGGTGCAAAATATCCTTCCTGGGAATAAGGAGTCTCCAGCAAGGACAGACAGCTCCTGTGACTGCTGCTGACATTCGTGAATGCAGTATGGGAGTACTCAAACCGACTCAGGAATTTCTTGGCACATATAATATCCACATTAGGAAAATGTTTTGTATTATTTGAGAGACGGTCTAGCTTGTCCAGCCTCTTCAAAGAGATTATTGGAAAAGCTATGAAAACAGCATATCAGGATTATAAAGGTTTACTGAGAGCTAGATAGAAATGAAAGGGAGGACTGAAAAATGTTATGGAAGAATGAAAACAAATAACATCTGAAAGTACAGCATCAGAACTGAATCTGCAGAGAACTCCTGGATGAATGTCACATGCAAACTTGTATTTAGAGAAGATACTTGAGAAGCAAGGAGTTCAATCTAGCAAGGAACAGATTTTTCAAAATCAGACATAGGAAAACAGTAAGAAATACCTACTGTGTTTGGAATGTTACATATACAGGTGCAGCTGCCCAATTTAGAAATGAGTCTGACATTCCTGCTCACAATCTAGGAGCAAGTGAATGTTTGTGTGCACTATTGCTGTAAACCAGTCTCATCACCTATGAATATCTTGCTTCTAGAAATGTCAATATTTTATGTGAAAAAAAAAAAATCCTCTCTTCAGTTTCTTCCTAAAATAGGATGCCTAATGTTGGTAAAATTATTTCAAGATTTATCTCACTGGCTTTTCTATAACAGCCGTTTCCCATGTTCTGCTTCCCAAAGTGGTAGTGGTAGAGCTGTGACAGATCATCAAAGAACATCATGGGCTCAGTGCTTGCAAATAATTTTTAATTAAAAAACATCCTCCCAATTTCCAAAATTTGGGCTACTTAAACCTTCAGAATTGTCTAGAATCCTTAATTTCTACTATATTTTGCTCTTAAAAAAAAAAAAAAAGAAGATGGATAAAATAAATAAAGTCACATCAGTACCTTTAACAAGAGAGAATAGCTAGAAAATTGAGAACAGAAGCACATTGTATTTAATTCATATTAAATACATCCCCTTTGCACTAAGAGTGAGCCAGGGTACCCCTGCTGTATTCCATTCCTCAACTAGCTGGAATGCCATGTAAGTAAAGCCCAGCCATGCAGTCTTGTCTTCTTCTCTCCTTTGCCTGTTGGTTTTGTTGTTCTGGGGATGAACAAGGGATGCTCTCCTCCCTGCCAGCCCCAGCCACCCCATGATGGTTTCTGTCTCAGGAGGGGAAGCCTTGATTCCAGACATTTTGCAAAGTGCCTGCTGTATGGGACTCTATCACTGGGAAGGGTAAGATGGCTCTGAGATGTAGGATAGACTAGGCTAGGCTGGAATAGAATAGAATAGACTAGAATAGAATAGAATAGAATAGAATAGAATAGTTCTGTTGGGAGGGACCTACAGAGATCATCTAGTCAAGCAGATATTAGATATTAGCAAAGCCTTCTGCAGGGCCTAGAAAGTGTTCTGTCACCAAGTGCAGACATGCTGCAGGTGCTGTCCCCCAGCTCCCCAGAGGAATGTCACCGCCACAAGCTCCCCACACAGGGTGAGTGCTGGGCACAAACAGCACAGGCACAGGACTTCAGGCTGTCACAGGAACACAAGGCATCAGCCCTGGGAATCACAGAATAAGCTGAGATGGAAGGGGCCCACAAGGATCATCGAATGTATCTCCTGGCCCTGCTCAGCACCATCCCAAGGGTCACACCATGTGTGTGAGAGCATCGTTCAAACACTTCCTGAGCTCTGCCAGGCTTGGTGCTTGGTGCTCATGGTTGCAGTGTCTGGCACAGGAGCACAGGGAGCCAGGGCATTGTTTGCTGTTGGGGGTAAAGGAAGGGCCCCATCCTGCAATAGCATTTCTGTCTTCATCCTTCCTATCTCTGAAGTAGGGGTGGCAGTAGCAAGTCTGGTTTTCCATCGCAGTGCTGCCCTTCCTTCCCCTTTCCTGTGGCAGGAGCGACTCAGGCCTGGCCCCTTGTTCTCAGGATAGAAATCCTCAGTGCAAGCAGCTCTTCTGAGGAGCCTTTGGTCGATTCTGCCCTGCATTCCCCATAGCAGAGTGCTGCAGTTAAATCTGGGCACTCAGAGCAGCCCCTGGTCCTAAGGCAGCCCACAGGAAAGGTAGGAATGTGTCCCCCACGGGAATTCTTAAGGAAAAGCCAAATGCTGAAGATCTATTAGGATTCAGAGCTTGCAGTCAGGTTTTGCACCAGCAGAATAACCTCACAGCTAAGGCAAGGTCAGTGAAACTGGAGAGCTCAGCCTGCAGGGATCTGAATGTACACATCCATCGGGAATATAACCTCCAAACTGTGTTGCTGCCCATCTAGCAAAACCAGACCTTTTCACCACAGGACCCACTGAGGAGCTGCTGCCTCATCCCCCAGCCTTTCACTGCCTCTTTCTGAGGGAATTTAGGCAATCTGCTCCAGCCTTGAACCTGTACTATGAACTAGCAAAAGCCCCAGACTTGGATGCCTTTGAAATCACTTTGCTCTATTTCTTCCAACAATTCCCATTTATATAATGTGACATTTAAGTGTCCCAGACCCTTGAAGCAGAACGACTGGACAATTATAACCTGCATTTGTTGTTCAGCTTGTGCCCCCCTCCCGTGAGCTGAACCGTGAAAACAAAACTCACAGCAGCTCTGCTCCTGGGAGCAGGAAGCAGCACCATTTATAAACCTCCAGGATGGGCTTTATGGCCTGTCCACAGCGATGGATGCAGAACTCCTGCAGGTGCACAAAGCTTGATGTTCAAATAGTCAGTCTGATCACCAGATCCTCCTTCCACAAGGCCTAAAAAGCTTCTCAATAGAAAAGGGCTAATCTGGATTTCCCATCCAAAAATCGTGTTTGTATCTCTGCAGACTCTCTTGTTTCTTGACCTATTCACAGTGCAGGGTGCTGTATAAAGATGATTTATTATCACTCTCCCCGGGAATGGAGTGGGACTGTTTATCATAATCCTTTGTATTTCTTTAACACTTTAGACCTGGTTTCCTAGCTCTTGGCAAATGTTTGCACTTCAGCCTTGCAATGTCTCTTCGGGAAGGTCAGGGGGTTATCCATGGGTTACAAGTGAGAAACTGAGGCACAAAGGTCTTAAATGACCACTGGCATCCCTGGCTGCTGTGGGAATTGGATTTAGATGCAAAGCATTCCAGCTTCAGGTCTGTACCAGCCTTCTCATAACAGGGACAGCCGGGAGAGGTGAGTATGAAGAATTCTGCCATCCCAAAAGCAGTACAATTTGCCAGCCCTTGCCTGGATATGGGGAGCTCTAAACAGGACTGATGGGTCACAGGGTCTGGGGCCTGTATCACTTTCCATCACCTTTGCTCTGGGGCAGTGACTCACACTGGGTGCTTGGGTAGGACGGATGATACAAAAAACCACTGCAGAATTGCCTGGTGTTTTCTGTCAAGAGACCTCGATGAGAATCAGAAGGTACATTTCTAACACAGCCAGTTCCTTTCCAACCACAAAGACGTCCTTCCCTCCCCATGTGTATCTGTCACTTGTTTTGATAGCTGCCATATTTTTCTAAGATGAAATAGACACGCATAATATGATTCCCCCCCCCATTTCTCAAGTTTATCTGATGCAAACATATTTAGGAACTGGATAACAGAGCAGAATTTTGGCCTTGAAGCCATAACTTTTAAAGTTGGGTGAAAATTAAAGCAAAAATAGGTATTAAATTTGAGAGAGGCTGAAAAAGTTCTGTTGGAACTTGGAGGAATTTCAAATGTTATTTTTAACCAGACATTTAGCTCTTATGGGAAACAAAACTTAGAAGGACAGATATAATTAGGTCAGATATTGAGAAACTTATTATGCTTTGCTACAGATGATCCCAGGAGATTGTAACTTAAGCCCTTTTTTTTGTATTAAGATTCAATCATGGTTCTTCACTTTTTATTGCAAAA
This sequence comes from Taeniopygia guttata, assembly GCF_048771995.1. Lineage (NCBI taxonomy): Eukaryota > Metazoa > Chordata > Aves > Passeriformes > Estrildidae > Taeniopygia > Taeniopygia guttata. The sequence continues at coordinate 131,131,985 of NC_133026.1, forward strand.
TAAAGTAGATAGAAATACGCTTTGTATTACTAAGTGCTTCAGCATCTGAAGTGATGGATGTTTGACAAGAAATCTGAGGACAGAAGGTAAGGTTTTTATTTCTCTTTGTACCAAAATACATAACATTATGCTAGCATCTGTGCCTGCTTTTGTTCACTGTACAGATACAATTGATTTACTGGTGTATCCTGGGAATATCTGATGTTTGGTATCTCCCAAGCTCCACTGTGCAAATATTAACTGCACCTTGCAGTAGGATTGCAATGCAGACATTATTCCTATTACAAGGGGGGAAGCTGAGGCAGAGAGCCCCAGTTGTTTGATCAGCACTGAGCCTGTTTCACTGCTGCAGTCAGGACTTCAGAACTCCTGCTCCCACTGCTTCTGCAGAGAGATCCACCCTGACATGAGAAGTATGTGCTTCATGCAAAACCACGGGAGAAAAGCCCTCATCAAAAGAAGAAAGGAGCCAGTAGGTGGCTGATAGTGCTGTTAACACATGGATCTGTCATTACTCACAGCATTTATCATGTCTGTTGCTGTGAGGCACGCTGTTCTTCTCTAAAGTAGGTGTCTAATTTGTGGGATACTGGTTTTCCTAGCAGCTGCAGTGATCTGGGGAGGGAGACGTGGTGAGTTGTATGCAGTGAGATATTGCACATTATTTGTTGAAAAGTCTGCCCAGAGAGAGGTGAAAGTGGACTGGAGTCATGCTAGGCAGGTCCTGGATACCAAGGTTTCCAGTACAGCCCCACTTGCTCAGGAATAGAAAAGATCAATATTCTCACTAACAAAGATTTGCTGGCACCCCTCCTGGAACTCAAAGCCAAATCAGACACAACACATAAAGGTGAAAAAAGCTAGATAGCTTAAATTTTTCAGGGAGATGGTCTAACTCTGTCAGCAGCAACAGGTCTCCATTGCTAATGTAAAATGTTTCTCCATCCTACAAGTTGTGTGTATAGTTATTAGCAAAACTTTTGTAGTGTAGGATCAAAATGCAAATATCTGAGTGACTGGAGTATGTGGATTTGGAGTTCAGGTTCAAACCTCCATCACAGATGAATGAAATAGAAGGAATCTCTTCTTGTTTCTAGACCATGTCCAGGCCAGAAGATAAATCTGAACAATGGATTTATTTTGAATTCATCTTGAATTTGAAGCAAAGAGCAGCCAGATGCAGTGGCAGGACCATCTGGAGCTAACTAAGCGCACTCAAGACAACCTGATTCTACTGCTGTTTACCTGGAGCAAGACTCTGTACCTAACGTCGCATTGGAGAAACATAAAAGAAGCCAGGAAATAGAGGCTATTTAAACAGGGAACATCAACAGTTCTTATAATATTTTTGACAAGTATAAGTAAAAGGCAACCATATAAATTCCTACAGTAAGTTAAAATCGCATGCTTGATCAAGATGGAGTGGTGGAAGGTAACTGATTCCAGTGCTACATATATTTGTAGAAACACAAAAGTGTCATCCATCCCACTGTTGGCAATATTCAGGGGTTTACTTGCTATCTGTACTTGTAAATGGTAGCAATTGCAGTCAAAGTTTCCCTGTCTGCCACAGGAGGTATTAAGGTTGATGAGCTGTTCTGAATTATTGCTAATGACTACAAGGTAGTGATATTGCTCTTCACCTCCAAGGTAGTAAGTGGTGTCAAGCTATGGCAATAATTTCCTGGAACAAATGATGTACTTTTACTTTCTAATGTAAACTGTACTCTTATTGATGCAATAAACTGCAACTGTTTCTTCAGGCTGTGGAAGACTTCCAGTAACTCAAAAGCCTCAATCATGTAATTCTGTTGGGTGCTGCTTCCTCCCAGAGCCTTGCTAGCTGATCTTGCAATAGGGGCCATACAAAAGAGATAGCGTACAGCAAATTTGGTCATTTTCAAGCAGAGCTTGGTTGTTGTCTCTCAAACATGCCACTTCCTATGTGCAGCTACAGAACCTCACTGCCCCAAGAGACTCCAATCAGCCAAGTTGTAACTCCAAGTCCAGAAGTAACCATTCCGAGATAGGAAGTATCTTGGATACCCTGTTTGGCATAACACTTCTTGGTAGCACCCAGACAACAAATTGACTTAAATTAAAGCTAATTAAGATTAATATTATCTGAGAATACACATGCTTTCCTGTACTGAGTAACTCTGCAGCCAATCTTCTACAACAGTACTTTCTTACCCACTGCTTCTTTGTGTTTCTGATCTGAGTCATCTGTCAAGTCTATCTCAAGCCTTGTCAAGCCTTGTATAGTTCCGCCAAGAGAGTAAGTTTCCTTACTCAGAGTATACATTGGATAAAAGAAGTTTGGTTGGTTTTATTTTGTTTTCTTTTCCGAGTTTCTTTTTTTTTCCCTGAAGGAGAGGGTTTAACTTTTCTCAATCCAAAAAAACTATTGCAACAAAGTTATGTTTTTGCTTCTGAACCAGGAGTCGGATTTTCCCAGGATACAAATATGTGGATGCATCATGTTGCACTTTAATGACTGGCATAGCAGTGACAGCTCTCTCCTGACACAATGTCCAAGCTCTGAATTTGACATCTGAATGTTCCCTGCTGCCAGCAATAGTGTCTGGACCTCTAGAGTAGTGGAAAGGGTCAGGCAGTGCAGAAAGCAAATTCTACTTCAAGTTTTCACAATGCTCAGCTAAAATATATTATCAGGCCAACATGGAACTTCATCCTCAGGCTTTGAGAGGTGAAATTGAATTTGTTTTAATCCTTGAAACATCATGTTTCACTGTTAGTATTCAAGGCAAAGAGTAAGATGGCTACTTGCCTTTTCTATTTTTTAGAGGAAAGCAAAACCAAATTTTTTCCTGGTTTGATACCAGAGAGACACTGTCTACTTGAAATAGAGCCAGTTTGTGAAAATGAGTTAAAAGTCATCTCCTTGCCAATTTTTGTGGGTGTTCATGCTGCCTGGTTAGCAAGAAAAATCCTGCAGGGAATCTCATGAATGTCAGTGCAAGCAGGTAATGAAGAGCTAAGCCTCTGCTACATTTCTTTCTTCCTTCCTTTGAGGAGGAGGAGGAGAGGGGAAGGCAGATGGTACATCTTCTCTGGAGCACTGTGCGTATGTCTGTTTTTGAAGCTTTACCTCTATAGAATTGATGTGTTTGACTAAAGAATTATATCTTTGCTGCAGAAAACAGGAGCAAGACATCAGCATGTTCCGTGACTGCATTTCTCTGAGCTGGAGAAAAAATACTATGGAGAGCAGGGAAGGGAGAGGGCAGGAGCTGCTCACTGCAGAGCAGTTCCAGCTAGAGGAGAAAATATCCGTGACTACTGCCAATGTGCCAAGTGAAAGGTGTTCAAGAGTGTTGTTCAGATTTACCAAATTGATGTGATTTATTGAGCTTTTCTTTCATCCCCCTCCAAAAAGGTTATGTCTATTCAAATACATTTTTTACTTTATTGCTCACAGTTGGAGGTGTTTCACACAATGAGGCACAGGTAATATAATGCAGTTTCCCCAGATTTCTCCATGGAAGCTCAAAAAATGCTTAAGTGTTCTTATTTTTTTGGACAGACCCTCTAAAAATTGAACCTAACCCCTGTTCTAGCAGTCAGTTTATGGAAGAACAGCAGGAAAACCTATTTCAAATTGGACTTTATAGGTACATTAAAATACATTTTTTTATTCCAGGTAAAGAAATAGCCTAGGACTTCTTGGGGAAAAAAAACCAAACAAGTCTGTAAGCCATTGTTACATTAAATTTTGTTCATTAGTCTCTGATCACATTCTAGGGAAGACAAAAATGTGCATACTTATAAATCCAGGGGAAATATTTCCCAAATTTGGGGGGCATAAAGTACTTCTGTTTCAGCTGCCTGGGAAGTTTGGAGTCTACCATATTTGGGGGAGGATAGTATGTTAATAATATATTTAATTTTATGCTGAACACACTGAATGATGTTCATTTTAGCAGTCACCCTTCTGAAAACATTTATTCCAACATATTACCATCCAGTTCCAACCCCCTGCCATGGGCAGGGACACCTTCCACTTGACCAGATTGTCCAGGGCCCCAGCCAGCCTGGCTTGAATGCTTCCAGGAATGGGGCAGCCACAGCTTTTCTGGCCAAGCTGTGCCAGGGCCTCGCCACTCTCGAGGTGGGGTTTACATCGGTTTGACTGCCCTTCTTCTGTCCTGCAGCGAGCAGCTGGGAGGGATGGGGGTGGAGTCAAAGGTGCAGTGCCAGACTGTTCAGGAAATGGTGGACATGAAGTTTCTGTTAAAAGCCATCTCTTTAAACCCGGTGCTTCAGGTTAGCATAGAATATTTGGGTGAAATCTGGCTAAACTGATGCCCAGCAGTGTTTGTCTTTCCCACTGTGCCTGTGTGGGAAATGGAGTAGATGTTCCTGGGCTGGGACCTGGCTCCTTTGAGCATCCTGCACCACAGTGTGCCTTTCAAGAGCCAGGCATGGTGCAGCTGAAGGGGACACAGGCAGGACTGAAATATCTTTGGTATGGGACCCAGAAGAAGCAAAATGGTTTGAAGTCACCTTTCCATATATTTTCATCTTGATTTCTCATTCTGCTCTGAAAAGAAATCCTTGAGATATCTCATTGCTTCAGTATTATAAAGTTCGGAAAATAAGAATTCTTTATTTAATCCTGACTATTCTGAAGCCGTTTACTTCTGCCTTTGTATATATTGTACCACACACAAGGTTCCAAAAACTTTTGCCTGTTTCTTTCTGTTGGATACAGCTAACGAAGACACAGGGGAGTCCCTGTGAATCAGCATGCAGCTACTTCAGCCCATTGCTTCTTCTGAGATTTCAGCAACGCAGGCAGCAGTTGTGGAATGCCTATACTGCTTTACATTCAACCCCTGGCTTATTCGGAAATAACTTTCATGTGTAGGCAAGCCAGGACAAGGCTGCAGTGCTAACCACCCTGTCTTTCTGTCTTCAGGAATTCTCCCGTGGGAAGGCAATGCTTCATTTCCTCTTTAAAGAAGTGATTCGTCCCTGTATCTTCCACAGCTGCACAAAAGGGGGGAGACTAGATGGAGAATCTGTGTAAAATGAGAGGCTGGAAGGGGAATAAGCAAATCAAACTCCCTGAATGGGAAGTTCCCACCCACCACTGTGCGATGGACCCAAACCAGAACACTGAGACTCCTGTCTAATGCCAGGGAAATTCAAATCCAGGTCCAACTTAGAAGCCTAGGAGTGAGAGGTAAGGTAATATGACACTTCTCCTTGGATGGCTGTTCGAAAGAATGCAGGAAGAAGAAAAAATTAACCCTGTCTGCATGTAAAGTGAGCCACATCCAACCTTCATTCAAATCCAGGGGGAAAGTCTCCCTTTGCATAATTCCTGTGCCCCAGACAAGAAAGGGCATGATATAGTTCTGATGACGAAGGTCTAAGGGATGTGGAGTTTGTTATAAATATTGCAGACTTTGCAACACTGATTGTGCTGGTGTGGAGAGGGCATAATATAATCAACATTTTAGGAACATCTGCTCACATTTGATTCAAAAAGTTAGCAAATAAGTTGAACTTGGTATTTGTGTTTTTATGGGTGAACCTTACCTACACTGGTATTTGGTCATCTGTGTAGCTCTGGATTCAGAGTGTGTGTTGTAGCATCATCTGCAATGAATAAGTAGCAAAAAGAAAACAGGAAAATGCGGGCCTGCTTCTGCATGAGGTGGGCAGCCTGATGGCAGAGGATACAGAGAGGGTGGAGTTACTGAATGCCTTCTTTGCCTTACTGCAAGAAGTGGATCCCAGACCCTGGCAGCAAGAGAGAAAGCCTGGAGAAGTGAGAACTCCCCACTGTTTGAGGAGGATCGGGTTAAGGGTTCATTCAGGCAAACTTGTCCCTCACACATCTATGGAGCCCAATGGGATGTGCCCACAAGTGCTGAGGGAGCTGGCAAATGTTGTTGCACTCCATCATCTTTGAAAGGCTGTGGAGAACACAAGAGGTGCCTGAGGACTGGAGGAAAGCCAATGTCACTTTAGCATTCAAAATGGGCTAGAAGGAGGACCCAGGGAGCCACAGGCCAGCCAGCCCCACCTCAGTCCCTGGAAAGGTGATGGAACAGTTCATTCTGGATGTAATCTCTAAGCATGTGGAAGAAAAGAAGGTGATCAGGAGTAGTCAGCATGGACTCACCAAGGGCAAATCATGCTTAACCAACCTGATTGCTGAGATGTCATGACTGGCTGGGTAGATGAGGGGAGAGCAGTGGGTGTTGTCTTCCTTGACTTCATCAAGGAACCATCTGCCATAACACCCTCATAGGCAAGCTCAGGAAGCGTGTGCTGGGGGAGCAGAGAGGGAGGGGGTTGGCTCTGCCTGCAGAGCAGAGCTCAGAGGCTGTGGTCAGACACTGCAGCTGGCTGGAGGCTGCAGCTCAAGGTGCTCCTGGGGGTCAGTGCTGGGCCCAGCCCGTTCACCTCATCCACCGGTGATCTGGATGAAGGGACAGAGTGTGCCCTCAGCGAGTTTGCTGGTGGTTCCATAGTGGGAGGAGTGGTTGACACCCAGAGCCTTGTGCTGCTGTTCAGTGACACCTGGACAGGCTGGAGAGAAGCTCAGTAAAGGCAAGTACAGAGTCCTGCACCTGGGAAGGGATAAACAGGAAGGAATAATTCCATTCACCAGCACAGACTGGGGCTGACCTGCTGGAAACAGCTCTGTGGAGAAGGACCAGTGGGTCCTGATGGACAATGATGTGTCCATAAGGCAGAAGCGTGTGTGCCCTTGTGGCCACCCTGGGGTGGTAGCAGGAGTGTGGCCAGCAGGTCAAGGAAGGTGATCCTGCCCCTCTGGTGAGGCCACATCTGGAGTGCTGGGTCCAGTTCTGAACTCTCCAGTTCAAGAAATACAAGGAACTACTGGACCAGGTCCAGTGGAGGGCTGTGAAGACGATGAGAGAGCTGGAGCATCTCTCTTATGAGGAAAGGCTGAGGGAGCTGGGCCTGTTTAGCCTGGAGAAGAGATTGCTGAGAGGGGATCTTATCATTGCATCCGAGTATCTTAAGGGCAGTTGACAACAGAATGGGGCATGATTCTTTCTAGTGCTGCATAGTGACAGGATAAGGGCAACGGGCACAACCTGAAACACAGGAAGTTCCATCTGAATATGAGAAAAAAACTTCTTTACTGTGAGGGTGACAGAAAACCTGGGGAACAGGCTGCCCAGAGAGGTTGTGGAGTCTCCTTCTCTGGAAATATTCAAACCTGCCTGGACATGATCCCATGCAACCTGTTCTAGGTGAACCTGCTTTAGCAGGGGTGCTGGACTAAATGATCTCCAGAGGTCCCTTCCAACCATTCTGTGATTCTGTGAATAAAAATTATCCTAGAACTCAGTATCACTAACACTTGCTTTACTGTTTGGTTGTTTTTTTTTTTTTTCATGGATTTGTGGTATTTAGACTATGGTACAGGAGTGGGAAAGAGAGGCAAACACGGCAGCACTCTCACACAAAGCTTCCATTAAACCTTTTTTTTTTTTTTGGAGAGGGAACAGATGAAATTTGAAAGAAATTAAATTTGAATTAAGAGCCTGGGGCAATGGCTGATTTCCACTTCAGTAGACACCAGAGATGGGCAAGGCAATCTCAGCTATGGTGCTGTCTGAAGGCTGATGCTTTTGCTTCAGTAGCATTGAAGTGCCACCCACCATCAGCTGAAGTTTTGTTCACTCTGTAGAGCCAGCCCCTGTGATGTTCTGGTCTGGAATTTACAGGATTACCAGCTATTGAAAATAATTCAAACAAAATCACTACAGATACACAAACCTAATTGCTTGACAGTGTTGTGCTTGCAGATAAAAAGCAGATATTTAGTCCTGAGTTTTCGGAGGTGCTTAGTCAGTGCTGAAGAAGTGAAAATCTAAGGTGGGAAGTGCTTCTGACATTAAAAACGGGACTTGCACACTGCAAAAAGTATTCCAGTATAGAAGATTTAAAACATACAGTGACTTTACTTCCTCCCACCTTTTGGATCAGTCACTATTGCAGTTAGCTCAAAAAAAAACTAAGGCAAACCACAGCCAAAACTGTGGATCTGCATATGGCTTTGACTCAAAACTGTGCAAAAATGCAGCCCTTCAATGGTTTGGGGAGTTGAAATCATAATTCCCCTCCTCCCTCTGGTTCCTAATTCCCACTGGGAAGGATACTCATGAGAAAACTGATTTCTGCTGCTCCCCAAATCGGCCTCAGTTTGCTGAGAAGAGCCATGAAGAAGTTAGGGGATCTGAGCTGAGAGTTTGTGTTTTAACAATGAACCCCATAGCTGAACTCTGGAGAGGTCTTAGGTGGTTCTATTTAGAAGCTACAGCTTTTATCAAATTAGTTATAGCTCCCCATGGGCCTAGATCTAGGCCAGTTTTAAAATGATCATGGAGTCTATTATATTTAAATATGTACTCCATTCACAGCTTGAGTGGTAGCAGTGCAACTTCTAAACCAGGTCAATGACTAATCAAAGGCAGTTTGTACTAAAAAAGAAAAAAAAATGTGGCACATGCATGACTTCTAGATGAGGCCTTGTGCCCCACACTCTTCCAATTTGGGGTTTGGCAGCTCTGGTGTCACTGGGATCCCAGATCACTTCTGGGCATTACCCTGATGACTCTTTGAAGACATTCTGCTGTTTTACACAGTTTTAAGTACTAAGTGGCTATATGATGGTAAAGCTATTAAGGGTGTGTTTGTACCATCTTGAGGATGACAGTTCCTCATGCACACTGGTATAATGTTACACATGCAAGCGTCTCCACACATAACTGGGCCCACATAAAGGTGCCATATATCAAGTCCTTGTATCAAGTGCCATGTATCAAATTACCTTGATTTCTAAAGCTGTAGTGGGATTGATACCACCTGATTTCAGGGCTTTTCACATCTCTCAGTCAGGCAACTGGGCTCCCTTTGTAGTTAAGAGAGAAACAGGCATCAGGTTCTGGATATGTTGATTTCTCTCCTATCACAGGAGTCCAGAGTTTTGTTTTGGAGCTGCCATCCCAGCACCCAATCCTCCTGCTCCCCCTGCCACTCATGTCTCCCTGCATCCCTGACTGATTGTAGCTTCCTCAGGAAACACGTGTGGGCAGGAAACACAGTCAGCCACACCACGTAACCCCAGCAGAAACACACAGTGCTGCAGCCAGAGAGCCTTTCTGAAGGTGGGGAAAGCTGCAAGATACATCTTGGGAAAGGGAGAGACTCGGGTATTTGTCATGGACAGCCAAGAGACTAGAAACACAGTGGTCCTGAATACTCTTGATAAACCCAGCATAGGAACCACATTGCACACCAGCATGCTCTGCTAGAATTTCTTCCTGTTTTTACAGATTCTTACTTTTTTGTCTTAACTTTCCTCATTCTCTTCAGGCCTTTTAAGTCTCCATATCTTGTTTGTCTCAAGACATCACTCTTCAGGGTGCCCCCCAAGCCCCTGGCCCTGTCAGGGTGGCAGCCTGGAGAGCCCTTTAGGGACAGGGCCAGTCCCACCCCGGGCTTGGTTGGCCCTGCCGGGCCATTCCAGCCTTTTGCTGGAAGATGCCCAGGGCTGCTTCAGCTCTGAGCTACAGGGGAAGCCAGGACACAGGGAAAGTGGCCAACAACCCAAACCCACCCTGGGAGTGTGTACAAACAGATCTGGCAATGAGCCTGGCCTCCCAGGAGCTCAGGGAGAAATACCACCACGAGCAAATGTAAAACATGAAGAGAGGAGGACGAAGAAATAGCCGAGCTTTTCAGATGATTTGAGGCAGGATCTAGTGGGTGTTTCACTCCTTTCAGTTTCCTCTCAAAACCCTGGCTCACAGTGATAAGATCACATGGTTGCACAAGCCAATTATTGCACAATTTTGTTCCAGGCGGTTTAAGAGGCTGCGTGTTGTTTTTTAATATACACTGCCCCCTCTGGCATCCCTCTCTGCTGCTGCCTGGCTGCCAGGGGCCAAGCTCCCGCAGCAATCCGGAGTGCCAGGGAAGGGGAGCAGCGCTGCAGAGAACCAGAGTGAGACACAGTTTTATGGATCACGTCAGCTAGGACATGCCATGTCCTCAGGCAGCATAGGAGGAAGTGGGAAGATGTTGGTCGGAGAAGCTGGCAAGAAAGTGCTGTCATTTCTGGAGCACAGGAGGTGTAAGAAGATTTTTCTGTCTCCAAGTGCCATTCACATTCCTATAGCTGGCACTGCATGGTGACAGGGTTCAAATTATTTGACTTCCATTTATTTTTGTTTCTTTCACGGTTTTCCTTAGCTATGTCAGCACTTATATAATCTCCATCGGGCTCTGATATTAACACCGCATTAAAATGAGCAGGGAATAGGATTCACACTGCTGCTGGTTTTGCTTAGAGACAGGTGTTCTCTGAGATGGCTGAATGACAGTAGATTTTTATGGGGAAAACTATCTTTATAACAGATAAGGCTAAGAATAGACAAACTCCTTGGCTTGCACCCATCTTTCAAAGAGACATCCAGATGGGAATCCTGAGTCCAGTGAGTCAGACCGTCTGTGCAAGATGAGGGGGCAGAGGGCTCCTTCTTTGCAAATCTTCTTGCCAGATAAGCAGGATTTAGAGAGCATTTTCCCTCCATGCAAGCTCCCTGTGATCCCACAGAGAGCTGGGGCACCCTGCAGCAGGTTCTGGCTGTGGGCAGGACGGCAGCTGTGCTGTTCCTTAGGCAGTACAGCCATCAGCATGTCCCTCACTGGGGGCTGCACGTCGGGAAGGGCCTTTGCACACTGGGAAAATGCTTCCAAAGAAGGGAAATGTGATGGCACTGTTCCACAAGAGGAAATGATGTAGATATGTGCTCAAATATCTGAGAGAAAGGGCCTGTCGCTCTGATGAGATCAGAGGTTTTTGCTCAAAAAAGAGAAAGGAGATGGTGGTCCAGCTAGGCTAAATTTATTCTCTTTGCGAGGTACCAGTTGCCTCCCTTGCTGGCAGTTGGGAGGGCAGACAAAAGCCAATATTCTAAAGCAAGAATGGTTGAAGAGCAAGGTGGTGTGATGACTCTTTCAAGCCGCCTCTGTTATTTTTCTACATGAGAGGCCTTAATCCCTTACTTGATTGGATGTTCCAAAATGAATTTTGTCTTGAAGGTACTTCTGAGACAGCACAAAAGTGCTGGCTAGATAAACACAACACTGAATTTGGGATTCTTTTTTCTTTTCCAAAGTGTTTTCAAAGAATTTAGGATAACTGCCTTTGAATTAAGTGGTTTTAGGAGTCATGCCTCAGGAGGGAACTAGGTCATTCAGAAACTCCAGTGGACTGCTGCCAGAAACAATTTCCTTTAAAAGCAGTAATTGTATAAGTGAAATGAGAATACAGAAATTCTTAGTCTTACACCTCCAAGTTGAGGGTTAAGTGAGATATCTGTTGAAGGAGCATCCTTACAATAAAATCACTGGTCCCTGGGGTACCATCAGCAAACTGGTTATTCATTAACCTCCATATATAACTGTGTTTGTGTGAATGACAAATAGGAGGAAAAACTACACTGTTGAAGAAAAACGCAGCTATACAGCAGAAATTTCTTTAAAGCTGTAAAGATAAAAATCCATATTTTATATGGATTCACCTACTCTTAAAGTCAAAGCCTAAAGAAATGTCTTTGGTGTTGAAAGAAATGGCCCAATATGTGTCTTTGCCTCACTGCAGGATGGCAGGTTTCGGAATCATGAATGCTTCTAGTGTGCAAAGCTAAATAAAAGGTATTGCATATCCTTTTTGGGAGGGATTCCTTCTTGATTCACATGACAACTTAATTTATACAGTCCTTGTTATATGAAACAAATCAGACCAGCTGTTCAGTGTCAGCAACTAGAAAATGCAGCTTCTGAGATAATGGAGGCCAGTATCACTGCTGTAGCATGCCATTACTGGTCCTATGGGAAAACCTTTTCTATGGTAAGGAAGAATAGTACCTGTATGTACCATTTATTTTTAATTCTTTTACAAGGAATACTCTAAAAGAAATGTCCATGAAGCAAAGCAGTGAAGGAAAGTTGTACTTGTTTCTTGCCAATGATTATATTTGCTAAGGAGGAGACCAACAGTGGTCCTTTGTCTATTTTTCTGAGGTGACAGTGTCTTCAGTGTACCATGCATCAGTGAAGGATCACTGCTACTTGTAAAGGGTTTTCAGATGTTCTCAGAGAAATGAGATATTATAGGATAAGGTGTTAATTCTACCTGGTCTTGCTGTTATCTCTATAAATCCCAGAGGCAAATAACATGGATCTTAGCAAATCACTCCCCACCTATTAAGAATGGCATTTCAGGGCTTGGTAGAGCAGCAAATTAATGCTGCATTCTGGATGACTGGTTGGAGAGATCTGATCATCTCTTTAGTTTTTCTGCTCATGGATTTTAAATTTTCAGTATTCAAGGATGCTGACAAATATTGTTTTCCCTGAAGCTACTCCTCTGTAATGTCATCTGTATAACCCAGTGCAGCATTGTGAAACAAATGTACCTCTTTTGTATTCATAACACGCGTTTTTCTTTTGCTTACGCGCTGTGTTCAGAATAACTGAGGTCCTGATCTATAACACAGCCTAATAGCCATAGTGAGATACCAGTCTGCTTTGTGGTTCCTTAAGTTTCTGGTTAGCCTCATGGAAATCAGTTGCTTGTTTGGGAGGGGATGGTTTTGTGTCTGTCAGGAGCAGTGATTCAGAGGAGAGAATTGGTATCATTATGTAAGAAAACAGCCTGAAACTTCTGGCAGGTATCAGTTTCACAGGAGAAGCTAAAAAGAGAGATGTCTAAGCATCTAGTGAAACCAGGTTCTCCCTTTTACAGATTTTCCCCTAACCTTTATAAGTCACTTGTTGCGTGTCAAAGACAAGGTCTTAGGCATGAGCACAGATTTGGACTTCATCAAATGCCACCTAAAATCCCTGTGGATATGTGGGCAGCAGGTGGAATTTGTTGTTCAGATGTTTCCAGAGGCTCTCACAGAAGACTCCCCTGAGCAGAACTGGCCAGATATTTTAATCAGCTAAAGATACTTCTGATGGGAAGCTGTGTAGGTGCCACTAAGTACTGGCATTTATCTGGCAGCACATCAGGCAAACAACCAGTGTCCCACACCCCCTCCCCACAGTACCAAATCATGGAACATCTCTGTCTGCAGAAGTGGTCCAGGAACGTCTTTGTCAGAACCCCAATCCAAAGTTCACCTGACTGCTCTGGTCTCCTCAGTACATCCCACTGGTGCTGTTGATGGCAGATGAATCTCCCTCCATTTCCCTCTGGAAGCATACTCTGAACCTTCCATTAAGCTGTTTATGCTCTTGCTTATGACCAGAAGCAGAGATTGAGAAACTGAGCCCTTTAGCATGTAGGAACAGCAGGGCTAAACTCGGGAACAACATCTCACCCCTGCTTTTGGAGGTCAACAACCCCTTCCTTCCTGTCTGAGTGCAGGGGAAGCGCTGCCCTCTGATGCAGGAATTTCATCCAGCTGCAGCCCCTCTTTCTGGAAGCACAGCTCCTTCCTTCCTTCAGTTTTTGGAGCAAAGTCACCACCTCTGATCCTGAGGCCACATGTATGCTTTAGATACTCCACAAGATCCCCTTCTCCTATATTTAGAGATACCTGCACACTGATACTCTGCAATTTATTTACCACACTGTGGTTTTTAGAGGAAGACATCTTATCTTCCATGGTAAAAGACCCAGAGCAGCAGGTAAGAGTGGAAGAGAGTTTAGATTCAAAATTGCATCATATTAGACCATGAGGATTAAATGTGGAACTCAACATGTCTCTACATACATAAGATAATATTAAAGACATAGAAAAGATAACATTAAATGTTAGTAATTTTATTCGATCAGTCAAATTATTCTCCCAATATAAGTACACAAAAAACTTGGCCCTCATTTCAAATACTCTAAACTTTAGCAGAATAAAGCAATGCCTGCTCTGGGCTGGCACCTCTGTTTAGATCATGCAGTGAATTATGCTTAGACAAAAAACTGTATTAAACAGCTAAGTGGAACTTACCAAACTATCAAAAATGTTTTATGTGAGGAAAATGTAGAAAATTAGTACTATTTATGCATAGTTAAAACGTATTTGCCAAATGCCAAGGAAATGGGAAATATTAATTAATAGTGTTTTTTAACAGCAGAAAATTAATTGAAATTATTCAAAGTCCAATTCTGTTCTCCTTATGCTGTGACTAATCTAATTGATTTAAAAATTTATTTGTTGAAAAAGCAACTACTCAGCATGACTAACTTTGGTGGAATCAAGCCCTCCATGAACATTATTAACCAGTTTTGAAATACAGCGCTTATTTTGTGTCTCTCTCCTCAAAGACAGGGAATTTGATCCACTTCTTTATTTCATTTCCAAGATGCCCAGAAAGGGGTCATTGTGAAATGTGCCAAGTAAAAAACAGATAGTTATAAGAGGCACAGAAGTTAGCTGTCCTTACAGGTGAAAACGACTGCTGCGTGTCCGAGCGGTGAAATCACACTCCTGAAGCGTGTGCCACGGGAAGGCAGCACCTCTGCTGCTGCAGGCTTAGCACCCTCCGTGTCAGAGTGATGGGCTGGGCTTTCCAGGGCCAGCTGAAGGCAGATAACATAAAAACACAGCTCAAGAGCATTCCCTGGATTTCTCAGGGTGATCATGTTCTGCGGCCATCTGCTGTACAGTGCCAGTGCTCTCAGTGGTGCTCATTATGAGACATGGGTTTAAAGCAATTAACAAAACCACAGTCTGACAGACAGAAAAATATTTATCCCCTTTGGGAAGATATCAACAAAAAGCACATCTGGATGCACAGCTAAGCTTCTGGATCCCTTCCTTGTGGCCTGACTCCATAACTGCAGAAATAATTTTTTTCTTTTTTTTTTTTTCCCTTTAGGAGGACTTTATGGTTTTTATTCAGAGGTGTGTTAACAGAAAAAGATCAGAGAGTAGAGGAGGCATCCCACATGTCTCACTGGCAGATCTCTGGATTTCCCCAAAAAGAACTCCTAGACTCCTAGTACTGAGTCCTGCTTTTTGATTTCTTAGTCCTGTGCAGGCAGTTCTGCCAGCCTCTAAGTGGAGAGGAGATACCTGGCCACAGGTGCCCAGGCCTAGTGAATTGGTGCAGTTACCAGATAATCACTGGTTTTCTCTCTGCATCTAACTCAACATAAGAACTTTTTCCTTGGTTCTAATATTGCTAGATGGCTATTTATTAAGTTTTTCTAATTTATTCAGTTTTAGTCTTTACATAACAAGCTCTTATAAGATTACAGATTTGCTGACAATCCACTCTTCAGCATGACTGCTAACGATGCTGTGGATTCACGGGAAGATGGAAAACACAGGATAGGATGTCAAAATGTTCTATGTTCAATGTCCCATGTTTTACCACCTTAGTGATAAAATGTTCTGCGCTGCTGGCTAGAACATAATGACCATGTCCTGCTGCCTACACTGGTCATCTGCCACAGTCTGGGCTTTACTCTCACCCTGCCCTTGCTGATACTGCCATCACATGAAAGGAAAGGCCCGAGATGTAACATAATTGAAGCACAAATCGTCTTAAGTTGTGAAAACCATTTTATAGTTCTAGCCTCCTGCATACACAAGGCCTTAACTGAGTGTATCAAGTGACAGACAAGGTTGTGCATTCCTTCAGAAGTCCTAAGTATGTGCAAGGTAACAGAGAAAGAAATGTTTTGTCATGCAAGACGGGACAGAAAAGCAGGCATGTAATTTATGCTGAGATCTAGGATCCTGTGAACATCTGTGGAGAGGACCACCCCAAGGATGAGTCACCCCACCTACTTCAGACACCTCTCCTCGAGTGGTGAGTCACGGTGACAGTGCTGCTCCCTCTCCACTGATTGCAGCGGGGTTGGGAGCAGCCGACACACAGCAGCCACCACCTTCTCCTGCTTGGAGCTGGGTGAGCTCTGCCTCTGCTGATGGGTGACTTCACCTTGTCTGTGATTGTGGCAAGAAAAGAGTAACAACTCCATCCTTCCCTGTTAAATATATGGTGGTAAGGTAGCATTTGTTGCTAGAAGCCATTTCTGGAATGAAGTCCAGAACCACCTCAACTGAGGTAAATTTTGTATTTTCACTTCTTTCTGTCTTTTGCAGAGAGGGCCATGACACTTGCAGTCCCTTAGTTATTATCCCTCATCAGAAATGGGTAGTTCTGCCTTGAAACCTATATGGTTGGCATAGTGATTAATGAGATTTGAATTAAATGATAGTACAGAGGCTGAAATGGTTCCTTGGAGAACCTCTTTTTTCATTTGACTTCTGTTCACCATTTATATACAAATTTGAATCACTTCACTTCTCTAAGCCTGTGCTGTTCATCTTTGAGAGCTGCCTATAAAAGTGTTAGTCAAGCTGAAAGCATTTATAGGAGAGATCTGCTCTTTACTGGGGCCTTCTAAGTCCTGTCTAAATTGCTGATGTCTGCCAAGCAGAGGCAGAGAGGGCTTGTTGCTGAGCCCATGGTGTTTCCTCATGCTGGTTGCCATCATATTCAGTGGGCTGGCAGGGGCCATGTGGTATGTGAATCATGTTCTGGTTTTATGCAGACTTTCCCATTTAATTTATGTGCTACTTATATGGCCCCTGCCTAAATGTAGCATTACATCTACATGTCTTTACACAGTCAATGGGTTCATTTAGGACTCTGCAATATGTAGATTTTTTTTCCTTTTAGCAGGTGCTTGCTTGCTTTCATTTATCTGCATTGCATTTCCTGTGCCTTGAGTTTCCTTTCAGCTAGATTATTTTAGGTTCTTTAAAGCTTTTCATCCCTATGGTCACATATTTACTTATTTGAATCTTTTTTTGACATCTGTGGATGTTCTTACCTTACCTTCATCTTCCATAAATCACCAATAGTCACAAAGTCTGACTTCCAGAAAATTCAGTTGCATGGATGATAGGAAGAATGCTTCTCATCCAGTGTGATATTATGGACATGGTCTTTCAACCATGGTAATAGTGATCTTATTCTGATACCCTAATTCAGGCCAAATCTGTTACTACCTTATAGGTTGTGGTACAACCCTACACCTTTTGGACCAACTGATACCAACCAGAGGTTCCCACACTCTGTGCTGATGGCATGGTCCTAAACCTCTGAAGGAGGCCTGTTTTCTTTACAAGGAAAAGGGGCCTGAAATGAACATTCTCCTTTACTACCCACCTCTCAGTTTGGACACACTCTGGTGTTGATTTGAAGGTCCTATTTCAGCTTCAAAATCCCTTTCCATGTTTCTGACAGGCTGGAATATGAAGCATTGAGCAGAGAAGAACAGAGTCTGGGTAATAACTGCAACAGAAGCTCTGGGGGAATAGCCTACCAAGCCAAATTTCTTGTGGTTAAGGAATGCAACCAAAGCCACATATGCCATATTGCAGTTTCTCTTTGGAACAAATTACAATCCCTTTAGCTAAACATTAATATTTTAAGCATCAGTTTTATTCCGAAATGCATTTTTTAAAATCAGTTAAAATTCTATTAACTATAGCTCTTACAGTTAATTTAAATAGCTTGTTTGATTGATGGATGGCATATGTTTGTCACACCAGTAAACTGAACTGCAACACAGGAATCAGATGGTTAGTTATTGCTGTTCTATACAGGAATTGATTGGGAAACCAGGTGCTCGCTGTGTACACATTAAGTAGAAGTTTCTGAGAACAAGGTGCCTCTGTAAGATTGTTGTTCTAGCTTGAAACTATGTTGAAGTTTTTAGAGTGGAAAGAGAGCGGTATGAAGAACGTCTTAAGAGGGTAAAAAGATTATTAGTGTCTGGGCTGCTAGGCTGTTGTTTTGAGCTCTAAGGAAGTTTCCTTTTATTCTCCATTGTGTTTAAGTAAGTATGAAACACCTGTGAAAGACTTTTTCTGATGTACCAGAAGTACTTAGACAAATCGTTCACATATCAAACCTTACTGTAACTTATTGATTATTTCCTATAAGCCTTTCCTTGTACATCTCAGTAACTGAATGCCATTCTATGAAGGGAATCTACCTGATTCATCATTAAGCTTTTCATTTTCTGACAAAGTTGCCATGGCTGCCATATTTCCCAGTAAGTTCCTCATTCCTAATATCTTGTTCATGAAATCTGTAGAGCTTCCAGTGCCCATGAAATCAGGAACTATAAAAAAGAACCAGAAATCATGCTAGTATCTGTCACTTGCTATTCTTCTGTTTTCCGAGCTTGTCATCCAGTTAGGGAACATAAGATACACTGTGTGACTAGTCCAATACCAGTAACAGACAGCAACTTGTCAAAATGAACATTTGCAGACAACCCACAGCATTTTTTTTTTCTTAAGTGTTTGAGAACACTTACAAATAACAAATACATTCAGGAAAGCCTGAGAGTATCATTCAAACCAATGAAGCCTGAACTTGTATTTTTGACTTGTTATTATTTCATACTCTGGGTGTGATGAGGTGATGAGGGCATCTTTATATCTTTATGTATAGGATTAACCAGAGAGAAAACAGAATGTAGAGACCCAGACTGCTCTAAGAAAGCAGTACCCTGGTTAGCAAAAAAAAAAAAAAAAAAATTCTATGCCTAAAATCTCCTTCTAAAATCTATCCCTCTATCAGGATGCATTAGCAAGACTTGCATGCTTTGAAGACCGAGCTTTGCTGGTGAATGCTGGATGTTTGAAAAACCTGACTGCAGATCACTTGCTTAATATTGTGCAGCAAAGACAGGAGTGAAAACTACATCTCCAGAAACCTAACTGGCAGCCAAGGGACACAAGTTCCTTCTTGCATCCCAGCAGTACTACAGCTCAGCTCAACTCCAGAAGGACTGGTGATCATCCAGCTGAAACTCAGTACAAACATCAGGATTAGCATGAGAAAAAACGGTGACATTCAGTCCCCAGGTGGCTGGTGGGCTTGAAAAGGATACCTCAGAAGGAGGAGAAAACAGGTTCCCTGCAGGCCTGGCAGCAATGCAGAACTCCAGCTCAAGGCCTGAAGGTGTTAGTGCAGGCTCAGCTGCACAGGGGTGTCCTGCATGGAAAAGAGGGAGTCCCCAGAGCTATGCACTGAACATGCTCACCTAACTCCAGCACAGCTGGTATGTATTAATGATAAACACAATGCTCATATTTCACTGTCAAAAAAACCCAGAGGAAATGTGTATGAGGCACTTAATGCCACAAGCACCCTGCTCCCAGTTTGGAGATGGGTGGAAAAATTGAAAGGCCACATCCTGAACTCACGGTGCTTCTGTACAATTCCAGTTTTCCTCTTTACTTTCTTTCATGCTGGCAGCCTCTGCAGCAGATGGATGGTTGTCTCTGCAGGGCCCAGCATGGAGCACCAACCCTCTGAGTGAGCATGTGTTGTGTGGGGCACAGGGGACAAACCCCAGCAGGCTGGGTGGAACAGCATTTACTTTGCCTTGCTGTGCTCACTTGGGTGAAGGTACCAGCAACAGCTTTACTCCATTCATGCCTCTGGCTTGGAAACTCTTGGTGCCAGGCCATGATGCTCCAAGGCTGGGTACTCTGTCCTTAGAGGACTCTCTAACATATGCAGTACAGACCGCCTGGAGGCAGGGGAGAAGGGTCCACCAAGCAGAATCCACAGAACAATGTGCCAAGCAGGGACTCCCCAGTGGTGGCTTGCAGGAAACATGTGGGACAGCTCTTGGGGATAGATTCTACCCATTATCAAGATTTGAGGGAGATATGAATCCTGCACTCAGGATTTGCTGCCCCTGTCTCCCTCTTCCCCTTGAAGTTACATCCCAAAACCTTTATTCCAAACCTAGACAAGGGGAACTAGCAGGCCATTCAGAATGGAAGGGATGCCTCACCAATCCTTTTCCAGTGGAGTGCAAGTCCTTCTCAGAGGGAATTTGAATCCCTATTTGCTACAAGAGCCCTTTGCCAACTGGCTATCAGCTCTTACCATTGGAGGGAGCATTGTGCTCCCAAACTCATATTTTGCATAGTGAAATCAAGCACCCACTGGTCTAATAAACAGGAAAATAAAAATGGACACATCTGTGGCTGGTGCTCAGGCAAGTACCTCCCTGCCTCAAGGCAGGTTCGTGGGCCAGCCTGCCTGCCACCGTTTGGAAGGTTTCTCAGAAGAAGCTGCCTCCCCTTGCCCTGGGCAATGCCAGCCTCCCAGGAGATACCTTTTCCCCAGGAGGGAGAAGGCTGCCTGTCTTTCTGACACCTCTCATCTCCCTGTCTGTTTATGCTGCAGTGGGTGTCTGTGGGGAAGTCTGAAGGATGTCCATGCACGCTGTCCCCAGCTATTAGTCTCCAGGGTGAACACTGTCGGCTGCAGCCCCTCGGGTTCAGTCACCTGCCTTACCAAATGCCAGCAGACATTTAGGTGGATAGATTGCACAGGCCTGCAGAGTTGGGTTTCTGAGGGCTGGGTCTCCAACAGCAGCTCCTCCAGAGCCAGAGACTGGAACTGCCTCCTAGAACGTAGCACCATTAAAAGCTCTCTCCCTGGAGACCTGGGAGAGCAGTTTGAGGCCAGGCTCCCAGGCAGGAGGTCTGGATAAAACCCATCTTATTTCTTGTTCATGGGTGTAGCTAGTTACATAACAGAAAATAGGTTAATTATGACCCAGATTTACCCTGGCATAAAAGCAGGTGGAAGCAGTTACATCAGGATTGATCCCTGGAAGAGGAGGCAGTGAAGATGATGCAGCCCCATGGGAGGGTACTGAATTGTACATACAGTCACTGTGTGTCCTGCTTTGCAAGGAGAAGGCTGAGAAAGGACAAATCTGCTGATTCAAAGAGAAACCCGAGGAGTCTATGCAAGCCTGGATTCTGAGTCAGACTAACCCTTGGCAGCTTCTGGCAGCAGGAGCCCTCTCAGCAGAAATCAGAGGAGTAAGGTCTTTAAGTATTGGATGTGACAACCAGGTAGCAAAAGGAAAGGTGCAAAGCTGGCAGCATTGTAATGTGGGATTACTGTAATTCAAATGCTTCTTCTTCCTTGGGTAGAGAAGTCCAGTGAGAAAAATATGCTGGGACTTTATTTCCCTTTCAAACTGTGGAGAGAGCAGAGCTGCTCTTGTCTCTAGGCCTTGATTCCACCAGGTACCCTGGTGAGGAGTGTTGAAGCACCTTTTCTCTAACCATTTGCACAGATTGTTTGTTTTCTTGCCCATTTTTTAACATTCTGTCAGAGTTGCTAGTGTTGTACCTCTGGTTGCTCAATCTCTATTTGCAACATGGATGTGGTAAAGCACAACACAGACCCTTGTGAGTGTGCATTGAGAAGTGCTCAGAAAGGCATCTCTTCTAGAGTTGAAATGCCAAACATCAGTGTAAGCTGCATCTAAACTCAGTGAATAAGGGAAATAGGAAAGAAAATCACTAATGGTATGTGAGCTGACAGCTGAGACCATGGGGCCATCTCCTCATCCTGAGGTGACTGGGTGCAGGCTCTGGAGGAAGACTTAGTAGGCAAGCTGCAGAATTAGGAGTCTCTACTTCAGGAGAGCAGATTTGGGCTTGGCTAAGGAATTTTTAGGCAGAATAAACCTGGAAACCAGTGGAAAAAGGTGCCAAGAGTCTGGCCAACTTTTAAAGAAAACACCAAGAGCTGAGAAACATAACTTCCTGTTGAGTAGTCAGACCAATGGCTTCAGGGGAAGAACTGCTTGCCTAAACAAGGAGCTTCTCAATGATAGAATGGTTTGGATTGGAAGGGACTGTAAAGACCTAGACTTAGAGGCAGTTCTGCTTGAACAGGTGACTGGACAAAAGACCACTTGAGGTCTCTTCCAACTTTGTCTTTTGTGTTTGTTTGATTAGACCTGCTTGTGAAAGAAATGGAGGAGGATTGCTTTCCGACCCAAAAGAGCTGCCAGAACCCATGGCCAGGTGCAGCATGTTCCTGCAGGAGGCCTGAGGATGGCTGGGGCCGGTGCTCCCATGCAAGCCGATTGTTTCTCCATCTGGGTGGGAACAGGCAGCTACAGAACAGGCTGATGGGTGCTAGCCATGAGAAACCTGGAAGCCACACTGACCCAGCAGGGCCTCTGCCACCTGACAGAGCATGGCTGTGCCATGGGGGTGACCACAGGGCTGGACAACAAGGAGCTGCACAGGAAGCATCCCTGGCGGGGTGGCTTTGAGGGAACATGGCCAAAATTGAGATGTGTGGTGGTTATGGGCATGGAAAACCTGACATCCCGCTCAGAACTACGCCATTCCAGAGCAAGGTTTTTGTCTTCCTCTGGCCTGACTGCTGAGCCTCCAACAAGGCTGTGCTGTTTTGCTGTGAGTCAAAGGAATTAATCTGGCCAGGTTAGCCCCATTCCTTCCCCTTACCTGGCCTGATTTCGTGGATTTGCTGTGCCTTTGTTGCCTCTGTTCTTGGTGCTCCTTCCCTCTCTATGTTTTTGCCTTATTTTGGCTGCAGCAGCCGCAGGTCATTTTATTCACTTGCCATATACAGGGAAAGTGCCAGGAGGAGCTGGGGGAAGGGGAGCTGTGGCAGAGTGTGCCAGTGTGCATATCTGTGTGTGTGTGAGTGTGTGAACACATCTCTAGGGCACAAGCAGAAGCAGGCTGGTTCCTCCTTGGCTGCCTTTCCTCAGAAAGAAGAGGAGAAAGTGCCAAATATCATCTCAGCAAGGGAGCTGCTAGTCAGGGAGCTGGAAATCTTCCCTCTCTTCAGAGCTCTGAAGAATGTAAGAGTCTTATTCAAGTTTTTCACGGCTCCCTGCATCTTCAGAGAGCTGAAGTAATTTTTCCCAGAAAGTGTGATGTTCATTAGGATGGTGAATGAGGTGGGAAACTTGCCAGGTATTTAAGACAGACCACAACTGGATGGACTGGATCCAGCTGTCAGGAGCCTCCAGAGAAAACATGCTGAACTCCTCTAAGACACTTAGGTGAGGTAGGATTACCTCCTTTGCAGAGCCTTCCTATACCACACTGGGAACATCCATGGATAGTCATAATTTAGGGTTTGGTTGTAATTTAAAAACTATGAGAAAATCTTCATTCTGGATGCCATCAGGAAATAAGAGATGTAATTTTCTCCACTTGGGGAGGCTTTACAATCTTTCTCCATAAAAAAGAACTAAAAAAGCAAGACAGTTCAGCATGGACAGATAATACAAGTGCTTTCCTCACATAAGTCATCTTGATTTATGTGCCCTAAATCAAATGTGGGAGCTCAAGTCTTTGGCTGGGACCTCAGCACCGGTGGTTGTTCATCATGAGAATTTGTCCAAGCAAGAAAACCTCATGGCTTAGTAGTAATTTTTATTTCTGTTTGATCAGAGACAAGCAAATCTGAGTTCAAGGCTGGCCTGGTCTTCCTGTTCTACATTAGCATGTACTGCAAAATAATTGGGATTCAATTCGTTTGGATGATGTCATGTCACAGAAAAAAATCCTTCAAAACCAGGATCAAGTCTGCATGAGACCTCCTGTGACTGGTGCTGTGGGTAGCAGTGCACATGCTGAGACCTGGACACCAGAAGACAGCATTTGGGATCCTCTTTTAATACGATGTGTAAAAGCAGAGTATTGTGCTCTTCATCTGCATGGCTCCTTAAGGAGATGACTTTATATGTGGTCTTAACTACATGGAAATGGCATTTCAAATTTTATAGGAAATTTATTTATTTATTTTATTTCCAGGAAGAACCTAACTCTTAAAAAATTGTATTCCTGGGATGTTAAGGCAGGCAGAATGACACAGGAGTTACAGATACTTATTGTTTTGCCACTGCAGAGTACTGGAGAGTAAGAGCTGCTTCTGACTCCACCTGAGGACTAAATTGAATGCAGGAATGTAAAATTTGCTGTTAAGGTGTCTTGAATTTAAGATCTTTTCACCCTTTTTTGCTTTTAACAAAAACAACCCTTGCTTTGCAAAGAACTGAATTACTCATTCCAGACTGACAGATTGCCTTCCCATTTCTGCTCTATTCTGAGCAGTTGCATTTTTCAGCTGATACCTGGAAAGAACAACTTAAGAGGCTGCATAGGATGGTAAGAAAATACCTGCCTAGATGAGTCACTGGGGAACAAAAAGGGAGAATGAAAGCTGGAACCATTAAGTTGCAGAAGTGTTACAGGCAGAAGAAAATCAGCACAGAGTTACTGTATCCAAGGTCTGCAGTTTAACAAGAAAAACATTAATTTTTAAAATAAAACCCATTGAGACAATAGAGAATTCACGGAGGTAATTTAACTCAAAATAGTTGTCAAGCTATGGTTAACAGCTTGGAGGCTCAGGTTAGCTTGCCTGGAGGTCAGGTATGTTCCGTGCAGTTCTTCCTAGTTGTACAGGCGGGGTAACACTGTAAAAGGGACAGCACATGTATGTGGGTGGATGTGTGTGTGTGCAGCGCTGCTAACTCAGCTCCTGAGAGCACCAGCAAAGGAGCTTTCACTGTAACATTCAGTGATTTTATTCCTCACAGCTGCCAACCAGAGTCTGAAGTGTGACTGCATGCACAGTCACTGCTCCTGTCAGGCCACAGGGCAGCCCCAGCTCTGGGTGTTCTGGGGTTGCCACTGGGCTGTGCTTTGGGGCTCCTGCTCCTGCCACTCAGCATCCTGTTCCCCAGCACCATGGTCAGACCTGGATGGCAACACTCGAAACAGATTGACCCAAGCTCTATCAAGCTGTGAGAGAGAAACAAAATACCACTTACAGCAAGGTCAAAGCACTTGTCCTTACCTGCTAATAGGGTGGAAAAATAATTAACCAGGGGCAGAGTGCTGACCAGCATGAGGGGAATTGGGCAGATCACTGGTATGCAAAACCAATATTCTCCATGTGTGCACTCCTGTGTTTATTCACACTGTTTTTAAAGATATCTTTGCAACCATAAGGTGTTTTCCCATACTTTTTTTGTTAGTTTAAATGAGCCTTGAGAGAAAGTGGAAGGTCTTGAAAAGGACACAGGCTCACCCAGAATGGCCTGGTCGATCTCAGAAGGTGTTCCTAAAAGGAGCTCTATGTCTCCTGGATTGACTGTGCTGCTTTAAAATCACCTTTCCTGAGTTACACAGCTGATTCTCACAGGAGATACCCACTTTTTGGCTTAGTGGGTCTCTCATAGTCAGAGCTGTAATTTTTGCACTCAGTGTTTGTTTAAAATAAGTAACTCAAGAGGCCACGTCATTAACCACCAGCTGTAATTAGCAACCTCACTTTAATGGCCCTGTGCCCCCATTCACAGTGCCCCAGAGCTGCTGGATGGTGGTCAGTCACAAGCACAAGTAATCTACTTGCTGCAAGTCTTGGCAGTAGTGAAACTATGGAAGTTCCATCCCAGAGTCTGATAGATGTCTCTCCAGACTGGGTGTGAGCTTTCCACAGTGTGGCTTTCCTGGATCCTGGGGTGTCTGGCTCAGTAGCCAGAGGCTGTGTAGCACCCTCTGCTAGCCTGGCCTTGCCACAGGATGAGATACAGTTTTCCATAACCACACTGGGGTGAAGTTATTTGTCATAATTTGTTCCCAGGTAGATCAGGAGTAAAAAATGAGCCTCCTCCAGATTTTCTCAAGCTCAGCCCTGACCTGTCTCCAGTGTTTTACTAAAGCATGACTAGACAATGACCATCTCATTACAGGCATGTGGGATGCATCATGACAACAGCTGCCTGCACTTATTACTGTCTGCTCTCTCTTGCACTTCCCACTTCCATTTGCTCTTCAGTCTCAACTCTTGAGTTTTACATGTGGTTTCAATTTAGGTTTATTCTGATGTGAAATACTGGTAGAGCTTCACTAGGAATGAACAATGAAAACCCTGATAGTTGGGCAAAATTCCTGCTGGGATCAAAGCTCTGGCTATACCTGGATAAAGATTTCAGCCTTAGGCCTGTGTTTGCATTACAGCCATCCCTGCCAGGGCTGCAGCCAGCAGCTGTACAGAACTTCAGCTAAGAAGGGCAACAAGAAAATAAAATATCATATAGCAAGATGACTCAGACTAGATGACTGTCCAACCCAAAGTACTCTATTTTATGATTCTATGATAATCAAGGCCTTTTTCAACATGCAGACTAATGCGGAGAAATGGAGTAATGGGATTTCTTTACATGCACTGGGGAGGGTGTTGGATGCCACTGGAGGAACACGAGACTGCTACTGGAGAAGCAAGGCAGAGGAGGTGAACACTGAGGCAGGAGCAGTGGTCTGTAGGAGCTGAGGGAGCTGGGGGACAGAGTCCTTGCTCAGTGCTGCTGAGGGAAGCTCTGTCCTGTGGGCCCTTTCAAGGCCTGGGATGCAGCAGGGCCAGCAGCTGCTGCCACAGCTGCCCAACTCTGCACCTTGGTTTCTCCCATGAACAGAAGAAACCTCTGGACACTGAAATACCACCTAATGCTCAAGATGTGGGACTGTACCAGGCTGGTTATACTTATACTGGAGCAAATCAGCTTCTTTTATTGCAGGTCCTTCTGACTTCGCCTGTGTAGGAGTAAAGAAAATTGCTATTTGACTTTTTCCTGTGGAGCCTGCAGTGTGATAGGATATATTTAATCTGAACAGGCTGGATAATGCAGCCCTTTGAATCAGGTTTGGCTTTGATTAAGTTCTAGCACATGTTTGGGGCCAGCAGATTCTTTTCACAATAGCACTTTATAGCTGCACATTAGGACTCTCGGGGCACGGTGCGTTGGGCAGCATGGGCAGCCTCAGGCCCCTTCAGTGCTCTCCTGCCTGGTCTCTGGGGCTGTGCTGGAGCAGAAGGCACTGGGGGAAGCACTCTCATGCAGGAGGCAGAGGCTGTTGCTGTGCAGTCTGCAGAATTCCCATGGAGATTGTGCTTGGCATGTAACTGAAGTTCACCTCCACACACAGTCAGGAGCACCTCTTATCTTGCTACTCAGCCTGCAAAACTTATACTTGAGTGGACTGATTATAACGCAAATAGAGTGACCAGGGGGACATCTGAGGGCCCTGGGAGCATAGGTACCTTGCTTTATTCCAGATATAGGCTGCTTTAGGACTGCCTTTAGGAAACTTTTCATTTTAAATGGGCGCATTTATTTGATTTTGAAGTGGAGGTGACTTATGCAATCAAGGTCAAGCAGTCTCAGATGAATTTCTGGTTACTTTTACAGAAGAAAAGTTGCCTTGTAAGGCATGTGACCCCAGCAGCAAGCTATTTCTTGATGCAGAAGTTGTTTGTCCTCCCTCTCAGAGTGAGCAACCTGGAATGAATGATAATGAATAGATGCTTATCCTGAAATTACTGTGAGCTGTAGTGGCAGGAGCCAGAATGGGACTTTTTAATGAGAGGTGGATGGAGGAAAGGAGAGGGGATGGGCTTGGCAGATCACCAGTGATCCTGAGGCCTCGGGTGGTTGGGTCCTCACACTGAACCTAGCACAGCATCAGCAGCTCGCTGTAATGATGATTTGTGGTGAATCTGGAGGTGTGGATTTCAAGGAACAGGAGCTCCAGCTTCCCAGCAACATGCACAAATCCTGCCCTTTGTTTCTGCCAGCTCAGCAGAGAGACACAGAGCAGGAGCCTGGAAAGCAAGGCTGGTGTTTGTACAATCATTATTGGAGGGATAGGTAGGGTATAGGGATAGGACAGGGAGGGATGACCTATTCAAAGCATTTTTGCAGGGACTTAAGATTCCTGAGAATCTGCACCTGTGTCTTGCACATCACACTGCCTGTTTGAATGGCACCCTTTAGGAGCCAAACCTCTTGTGTATTAACCATCAGTATTCAACCTGGAGGCAAATTACAAAGCAAAGTATAGCCTCATGGCAGTATAGGTATGAGCCATCTACAGGAGTTCCCTGGTCCTGGAGGAAACCCAGCACTTTACAGCACAGTTTTAATTGGCCCTGAAAAAATTGTGTATAGTTCAAATATCCTAATTGTTTGCAAGACTGGGGAAATACTGTTTATGTATTATTTACAAGATTGATGCCTATGAGAGTTACCACAATTTGAGTATTAATTAATTGTAAGGTGCAGGAGCTATGGGACAGGTGAAGTCTGTGATACTGATAAAGCCCTTCTCCATGTCAGTAGCAGTAGCAGACAGAAAAAAATAAGAGCTCTGACAGAAGAATTTGATGAATTCATCAAGCAGCATAATCAATCTGCTGAGAAATGAGCAAGCAGCCAATGTGATGTGGGGCTGGTGCCCCTGGGAAGGCGAGGGGACAGCACAGTGCCTGTTGGCATCACCTGAGATGCCAGCAGTTTGCCAGTTGCTCGGGGAGCCTGTCCCTTGCAGGCCAGCCTGCAGCACAGTGCAGCTGAGCTGCCCAGCAGCCTGGTGCCTGGGGGATCCTGCCCACTGCCCTTGGCTTGGCCACAGCTCAGGGCCTCCAGCCCAGCTTTCCCAATGCCAGGCTTTAGTGTCACGGTGTTGGAAGATAAAGCCAACTGAGGACTAGCCACAGGTCAGCTCCCTGGTGTGCTCTGAGTGTTTTTTATTGGACAGCAAAGCAAGGTTTTGTTGAAGGGTTATTCAGCCACACTTCAAGCAGGTTGCTACAGGATTATATTTTCTTTTCTTTTTAAAGACAGAAGAGAGAGAAGTCCAAATTCCCTAGCATGTGTATTGAACTCCAAAGCAAGAGATCATGGTGTGTTTGTGTGGGATCTACAGTTCTGTGCTTTGCCCATGCACTGTTTGCCAGCAGTGGGAATGGACATGTGGGGATTGACTCAGCCCCAGAGCTGGGCACAGTGCTGGTGGCCCACCTGTGGTACTGATTTCCAGACAAGGAAATCACAAGGCACAATAAAACCTGTTTATTTTAGCAGAAGTGAAAATCAATATTTTCCAAGTGCCTCAACAGCCAGGCAGCAGTTGAGCTGAATAGTTATTTTCAGCACTACCAGAAAGCCTTGCTCTCCATTTTAGACAAAGCTGCAGCTCCCAGGAAACACCTGGGCAGGTGTGTTTTGAAAAGATCTGTGATGCAGCTCCTGCAATAAGCACAGTCAAGCTACCCATGAGTTAGCATATTGGAGAGGCAAACCAGCAGAACAGGAATAATCCAAATCTAACCCAGCACCATCTGCCACGCGAGGCACTGCGGCTGTATACAAAAACCTCATTAGTACCTGATGAGAGGGAGGCTGGGCCCACAAAGAATCTATTTGCAATACAGGGTGTGTGTGATGCTGTCAACATCCATGTGGCTCATGGAAAGGGGAAACTTGTCACCGGCAGCAGCTTGCAGACCTGCGGGAGAGCCACGGGGCAGGTGTGGCACCTCCTGGGGGTGCAGAGATTCACACTTGGACATGGCCAGGGACCAGCCTGGGAAAAGCTGGTGGTGCATAACCTACAGCAGGGGAAGACAACACCCAGATAGGTTTAGTTTCTGTCTCATAGGCCCATGTTGGTCAGGGTGAAGGCTGTAGTGGAACCATGAGTAACCAAAATAAAAGCAGCCACGTTCATCTCCCTTGCCTCAGACTGGCAGCTTCCAGGGACATGGTGCCAAGCCTGAGTGCCACTGACTGTACTGCACCACTGAGCTGCCCACAGTGGCACCTGCCATAGCCCCAGCAGGTCCTGCCAAATCCACCTTTGTCCCTGGTGCCCAAGGTGCAGCAGGGCCCAGCACCTGCTGTGCCAGTGATGCTTCCAGCCCCAGGAGGGGTTAAGGAGTGACTTGACATTGGCAGAGAGTTTGTCACTTTAGCTGCCTTCCCCCTCAGCTCCCTGTGCCTGGCATCTCCTTGTGGACACAGTGGTGGGGGTCTGCTGTCCTCCTGGGCAAGAGTCATTTGGGGCCAGGGTACCACTCTAGGTGGGTGGGGAATGGTGGCAACAAGGATGGTGGAGCTGCTCTGAGGGCTGCAGGAGAGGAGAGCCTCTCTCACTCTCCTCCCCTCCCTCCTGCTCACAACTTGCCAGCAGCCAGCCCAGGGACTTGGAGGCAGGATTTGTACCTTGGAGGTGGAAGCACAGGGCTTGGGCACCGCCAACTGCCGTGAGATGACTGTCAGGCTTGGTGGGAAGACCTGCATCCAGGGACAGCTCCTGTTCCCAAATGTGGCAAAGACAAGCTTGTGATCTACTGTGGGCACTTGTGTGAGGCCAAAACTTGTTATTAATTTTTATTGCTTTATTTTTAGCTGAGCATTTATGTTTGTGTGATCCCTCCTGCTGGGCAGCTCTGGCTCCTCATGGAGGTCCACAAGCAGGCATGGCACAGTGAAATCCCAGCTCAGGGGGAGAAAACATTGGGTGGGTGAGGTCAGGAGCATTGGAGGGGGAGCTGATGGCAACTGAGACTTCAGAGCAGATACAATCCAGATCTATCTATATATATAAAGTAATTAAGCAGAGGGAGGCAGAATTAAAAGATCATTTTGGGGCTGCCACATGGTACCATCTTTAAAGCTATCATGCAGTGCAGCCTTGCAGCCTGGCATAAGAGCACAGCCCTATTGTGGATTATTGCATCACAAACTCCCTCATTTTCTTTCTCCAGACAGTGAAATAAAGGGGTCTAAACCAGGAAAGCAGTTTTCCAAATGCAAGGCCCTGTGAAGGGTGAGGGTGAAGGCACAGTGCTGCAGCAGCCACCTGGCCATGTAACACAGGGAAGAGGGTTATGTGCTTCCTGGACTGTGCTCCTTGCCTCAGGGACCCTGCCTATCCTCAGGGCTTCTCCTGGAGGAAGAAGACATGGAACAGGACCATAACTATTTTCTTTTCTTCTTAAAGGAGTCAGTCCAAAGGAGAACTGGACTGTGCCTTCTCCTGCCTGGGATGCCATCTGCCTCCCTCCCCTGCCCTCAGCTTTTGCATTCTTCTCTCTCATGATCCCATTGTGGCATTGCAGCCTCTAACACCCGCTGACACCCAAGGCTGTGCCTTGCTCCCCAAATTTCCTGCTCTCATACATTTCATCTTCCCTTTCCCAGTGCAGCCTCTTGAAAAGTTACTTCTCAGTTCAGTTACCATCTTTGCTTCTCTAGCTATCTGGTTCATTTTAATGTGTTTTCTTTTGCTTTATGTGTTCTCTTGCTTGTTGATTCAGTCAATCACAGGCCAAGAAGCGATATGGCATTTTTAATGCCCA
This sequence comes from Taeniopygia guttata, assembly GCF_048771995.1. Classification (NCBI taxonomy): domain Eukaryota; kingdom Metazoa; phylum Chordata; class Aves; order Passeriformes; family Estrildidae; genus Taeniopygia; species Taeniopygia guttata. The sequence goes on from NC_133026.1 coordinate 131,163,065, forward strand.
TGTCAGCAACTGGGACCTTCCTGGTAGCATGGGATACTGTGTTTGTCTGAGGAAGGGGTAGGAATGCAACCATTCCAGCTCTTTCTGTCCTTTGAAAGTCCTACATTTCCTGTCCCTTTTTAGAGCCCGGAGCAGTTCTTTGTTGGTGCATTTCCTCTGCTTCTCAGCTCACTCTATTTTGAAGCTAGATGGTTTCAAGAATTGTAGCTGGAAAGCATTGGAAGAGGCAGGCATACTTTGCCTCTCTTCACAATTACATTACTTGCACACTTAGAATGATTTAGTTCATTTAGCATTTTAAATTCCATACAATTTTAGGAGCACAGGGGGATACACTAGTCTGAATTATTTCCTGCCAAACAATCCTGCCATGAAGACTGCCAAGGCTGCTCGAGGTGTGCTGGGGGCAGAAAGCTCACTCCACACAGCTCCAGGATCCACATCTTCAGCCCTGGAGGAGTTTCTATGGAGACATTTGCAGTAAACATATGAATGTCTTCCCCAGCATGTGCAGGCACTGCAGCCCCAGCCCTGCAAGCTCTTGGGCTGTGTTTTTTGGCAGGGTCTAATACCTATAAACCCCACCCAGCCAGTGCCCCCTGCCAGCTCATGGCCCTGCTGCCAGCAGTGCTATTTTTCACCTTGGAGATAGTAGCAATAATACCCAGTATTTTAGCCAGGGGATGAATTTTGAAGGGTCCCAGCATGGTATCATGCTCTCCTGGCAGAGCAAACAAAACTCCCATTAAATGTTTGTGTACATATAGCCAGGGAGAGCCACAAATTCCTAAGCAAAAGCAGAGCAATGGTTTCATGCCTCTTCACAGGTTGTCTCCAGGCCCTGTCACCTGCATGTCCCAATGCTGCAGTGCCCATGGCTGGAGACCTGCACCCCACTTGACAGTGCTGAGCATCCCTGAGCTCCAATCCCCAAGTCTGTGGGGAATTAAAGATCCTCCTGTGAGTCTTTGAACCAGTTTTTCCCTGAGATGGCTGAGCAAACCAGAACATGAGGAGATGATGCTCAGTTACCTTCTGCTGGGTTTACAGGATTTTTTCTACTCCCTTGTAATGTCCCAGCAGAGTTTTCCTGGTTTATTCAAGATGGGCAGTTTATGTATGAGTAAAATGTCTGTGAATTTTTCTCACAGAGGTAGATATGAGAGCTTGAGACCCCAGCCAAATATTGCTTGTGTAATAACCAGAAACTGTGCTATAGTTTCATTATTTTTCCTGTTAAGGCTTCTCTTGCTGCTCCTGCTCTGCTGTACATCCCCTCTCAGACTGCAGCAATGCATCATGCTGGGCTGCTTAAAGGCTGCTGTTTCTCTGGGAAGTACTGTCTGTCACCCAAGTCTAAAGCTGAGTCCGGAATATATAAAATATGCTAAACATTTTGCCATGATTAGGTTAAAGAGTCAATGCAACCACCAGTAACTTTGATCCTAGAAGACCAGCACAAAACAAAGCAGGGATTCATCAGCTGAGTGCACATCCTTATTTTTATCATGGCATCCAACAGAGCAATTGCTAATGGACCTGAACAAAATTTGACCCATATTGATTTCCAGATTCTGAGCTGAGCTGGCTTAGGTGCTGGCTGCAGCTCTCCAGCAGTACCACGCCCTTGAATCTCAATGTGAAACAGAGCTAGAAGAAGCCCTTAGGATATTGATAACACCCAACTATTGGAGACAGGGAAGTCAGCTCAAGTCAGCCGAGTCTCTGGCGTTGTTCCAGCCTGGGCTTGTGCCTTATGGAGGGACAAGGGAGCAGGCAGGTGGCCATGGGGTGCTGGAGGTGTCTCGGGAACAGCAGGCATGCCCCATGCTGTGCAGAGCAGAGTCTGCTTTGCCAGCAGCACTGTTGCTGGTCAATGGCTGGTGCAGCTCAGCCTGCCCAGGGTGGGGGACCCTCGGTGCTGCCTCCCCATTGGCACTCACACAGAAGGGCTGCACAGAACAGAGCCACATCACACTGAAACCCCCTTATCCTTGCTCAGCTCTAAGAAAAGGTTATTCGAGCACTTGATGGAAACACCACATGCTCCAGACCCAGGGTGATATAATGGCTTTAGACACCCAGCCCTGCCTATCCCTACCTAAGACCCAAGACTTGCCCTCTGTGGTACCTGGTGGGATTGTCAGCCAGGCCATGGCCCTTTAGAGTCCCTGTTTTGGGACTGCAGCAGGGCTATGGCTTGATATCTCAGTATGACCCTCAACCCCTCTCACCTACCCAGTGCCCATGGGTGATGGGTGAGTGGCCCCCACATGTTCTCCCCAGCCCGGGCAGAGGCTGCTGCTGCTGCAGGTGAGTGTCCCACTTTCAGCCAAAGGAGTTAATGAAGGTGCCCTGCTCCTGCTTGCTTTTCTAGTTCCCTTCCTTTGAGAGTTAATACATATCTTGCTCTATTTTTTTGCACAAAAACAGCACAGCTCAGGGGAAATTTGCACTAGGTAAAAAAAAAGACTGTGTCAGCCAACTGTGGCTTGTTTTTTTCACCTGAAAATGGCTGGAAATTAAGAGTGCTGGGATAAGTGCCTCCTGGGTGTGCCTGCTCCTGTCAGCACATGGGCTCTGCTGCAGGCAGCTCCCACGCCCAGCTGGCCTAACCCTGAGTGACCAACCTCACCTTCTTATGCAAAGGTACTTATTGAATACAGGTTATAAAACTCAGCTCATTGGTTTCCAAGAGACACCGCTGTCCCAGCACCACAGCCTGCATATCCCTCAGCTGTCTTGTGGGAAGAAGCATCTTCTGATCAGAGATGTTGCCATGGCCAGCAAGGGGGAGTGGTGACACCTGACAGGTAAGCCAGTCTGGAGGAGTCCCTGTTTCCTAGCCTTGTGCTTTGCTGGCAGAGATATTCCAGGGAGCTGTTTGCAAGAGGTCATGGCAATAGCCTAAACCAAGTTACCTCTGCTCTCACGGGATCACTTCATAACCCCTTGGTTTCTTTAAACTAATTACTGCTATGAGAACTCAATGGCAAAACAAAATTGTACAGGCCTTGATATTGTTGAACCCTGGCTATGCTATACAAACAGTTCCAGTGAGTGAGGTTAGGAAGAACTGCTACCGTAGACCAAGGCTAGATATACAGGCCTTCTTAAACCAGAGACCTCTGGTAACATGAAAATAATCTTGTCAGAATAATATGTATTAGATATGGTAAGTAAAGAGATGGTAGGTAAAAGAGACAGGAGAGTGCAGGGAGCAAGTATTTGCTCTGCAGAAATACAATGACTGAGGAGAGACCCTGTGATGAACTTAGTGACTCAGAACAGTGAGCATCTCTACAGCGCTTAGGGTGGGAGCTCAGCTCCAGCAAACGTGGGTTATTTGGGTTCTGTTATCAGCTTGGCAGCCTTCAGAAGTGATGCCCGAGCTGTCAAACATGGTGCAGAAGTGTTTTCAGCTTCTCTGAGGGCAGGATGCAAAGAGAAGAGAGCTGCCTTTCTGGAGCTTGCTGCTGGTCACTGCCTGGAGCAAACGCGGCTCACGCTCCCTCTCCACAGCGATCCGGGGGTTTGGGGCTGGGGCCACAGCTCTGGGCTGGCTGAGGGAGTGGCTGGACCACAGCCCATTGCCTCAGTGCAGAGGTGAGAGGTGCCCTGCCTCTGGCTCAGCACCTGCTACAGCAGCCGCTGCCGCCCTCCTGTCCTGCTGGTCAGAGCCTGTGACTGCCACAAGCCGATGCTGCCCTTTCGCCCCAAGCTGCAGTTCCTTCTCCAGGTTAAGGCACTGTGTGCTAAACTGCTGCTGCCCCACTTTCCCCAGGAACATGTTTACCAAGGAAAGATATACTGCACATTCCCCTGTGCTTGGCTTTGTGTTCCAGAAGGCCAGCAACAGACCCAAGACCATCCTTAGGGGCTGCCAGCAGGATGGGACCTCCTGCCAGCACCTGCTGGCCCCATTAAGCCAGAGGAGCTGTTCTCTGAGGAACTGGTCATGCAGGAGGATGAGCCCCAGCCATGGGCAGAGCCCCAGACTGAAGATGAGACAATTACAGGAGGGATTGACAAATCCACAGAGCTGGCAGTGTCTTGGAATATCTTACTGCTTATCAGGCTGCTGCAAGGCAGGATTGACAGTGGCTTGTCATTTTGGACAAATCTAGCCAACTTGGCCTTTTCTTGGGTTTTTCTGTAGCTATTTATACAGCACTATCTATTACTGGTTGCTCTGCCAGTACCACACGAGGTTCACCATGACCCAGGAATACCAAAGGCAGGTGGATTTCAGCAGATTTTTGTTCTTTCTGCATGAAGCATCTGTGGTGAGGATTCTTCATCAGGGCAGGGAGACTGGCATCTTGGGATCCTGACCTGAGGCTCCAGCAGAAGCGCTCCACAAGCTCCAGAGCATGCCACCATGTGAAAGCTCTCCAGTGAAGGTAAAGGATAAAGGGATACTTTCACCCTCCTCTGCTTCACTGCCCTGAGTCTGAAATAGGTATGTAGCTTAAGCCCTATTTACAGCATCTAGTCCACGTCCATCATGATGCAGATTGTAGCATTCAGCAGAGCTTTTGCCATAAACCAGGAATGTTTCAATGACCTTATTTGATGCTGATACCCTGAACCCTCACTGCCTTCCATCACACCACACAGTGCAGGAGCCCTAGCTCCATGCAAAGATCAGGAATACTGTAGGATGCCAGACAGAACGTTGCATGTTCTTCAGTGATGCTGGCATGTGCCACGGGTGCTGGTTCACAGAGCTGTGCTGTTGTGCAGCCCATGTTGGGGCCATCTGAAAGGAGCTCTGAGGCAAAATGGGGGTGTGAAAGGAAGGGAGGGCAGGAGGGGAAGTCCTGCCTTACTGCAGACTCTGGTTGGCAGCACACTGGCTGGGTGGTTGGTTTGCCCTGTGGATCTGGCTCTGTGCTTTAGCTATGTAGGTGAGGTCTTTCATGGTTTTCAGAAAGAAGGAGGGATTCGGGCATGCCCAAATTAAGGAATTTCCTGGGTACCCAAGGCACTGAGGGAAAGGAAGAAAGATAGTGTAGTACTGGAGAGGTCTGGGGCAGCTCGGAAAGGATCCCTGGTCCAGGAGCTGTGTGAGGAAAAGCGGAGAGAGAAAAGCAGAAAAGCTTGAGCAGGTTATGGGCATAAAGACAAGTTTTCTCAAGGGAGTGGGGCCATGAGGGTCCCAGCAGATGAATGAGCTGGGAAGAAGAAAGGGTGAGAAAAGGATGCCAATACACCAGCAAGAGCAGTGCTGCTGACAGCATCATGGCAACATTCGGGGAACTTGGGCAAATCTTAAAGTTGTAATGTTCAAGAAAGAAACTATATATTTAGCTTTGATTAGTAGCAAAGAGCACAAAGGTCCTTATGATTAATTTTCTGAGAATCCAACACATCCAGCATTCCTAAAATCTAACATTAAATGAGGAACAAACTAACTCAGCTGAGCCAGTTCGTGAATCAGCCACAAGCACAGCATCCCTCTGTTCCTCTTCACTGTGTGCAGAGCACAGCCTCCACCCCTTCTGAGGCAGCTCCCACAGGAGATCTCAGGTAGATGGGAGCAGTGCAGCCCACTGGAGCCCCTGGAGAATGTTGCCTCCCCGGTCTTTGGCTAAGTAAAAGAGCAGAGTTATATAATGTAAGGGGTGTCAAGCCAAAATTTTTGGACTGTTACTATCTCCCAGAGGATGCCAAAACTCTCCTTCTGGTTCTTCAGCTGGTCTATCCATCTCTCCTGCCCAGCCCTGAGTACCCAGTGAGAGGAGCATGTCCTTCTTAGTCTGGAGGCATGCACCACCTCCAGGTTCAAGCTCTCTCAAATGCATGAGCGGTTGGTACTGGGTGGGTGATGGTGTCACAGGATACCTGATTTCAGAGCTGTGCCTGGCCAGGCTGTGCTGGCCCTGGCCCTCCCCAAAAGCAGCATGTCACACAGGCTAGACCATGTTTACAGCCCCGGGATGGTCAGTCAGATTTACACTTTTGACCCTTGGCTCAGAAAACCTGGCAGCATCCATCTAGATCCTGAAGTGCAGAAGCAAGCATCAGCCCTCAGTCCCACCATTAGCATTTTGGCATTGGTCTGCCAGTGACCAGGACACAAGCTCACTTATTTGCTGCCTCCAACTCCTCTGTCAGACAGAACACCTTAACTTCGCAAGCCCAAGGCAGTGGGGCTGCTACATGGAAATGATGAACCAAGTCATAACCTCAGATACCCAAATAAAACCTAAAGTTTCATTTTCAAGCATCTGACAACTCTCTAGGAGCTTCTTGTTTGATTTTTCAAATGCTCCAGCAGTTTGTCACATCTTATGGCCATGTCTGCTTTTTCTGCCTTGGAGTGAAATGCAAGGAGCTCATAACAAACTAACACCAGCCCTTTGCTGGGAAAAAATGTTTTACACACAGCTCCTGAGGATCAGCTGCTAGTGGTCACCTACCTAAAGGCCTGCTGGAGAAGAAACTGGTAATCTGCTGGTCATGCCCTTTCTGATTTTTATATAGTAACATGGATACTACCAAATGGGGTCTTAAGCTCAGGAACTCCCCTGGGCCTAAACCTAGCTTAGGTACCATCCATCACACCTAAGCTGGCAGGAGCTTTGCTGCTGAGCCAGGGACGAGGGCAGGGATGAGCACCAGCATCTATGGAGGGCTTGTGCCTTCCCCTATTGATGGACCAGCAACTGAGGGTGTCCTGGGGAAAACAAAGGAAAGCAGTAAATCCAATTTGAATGATTGTCAACCCCTGATGGCTTCATCACTTCAAATTCGCATCAGGTTCTAATGAAGCAGTGATGGAAGAATGGGGCTGCCTCTCTCCTTGAGCTACATAACATGTGTCCTTGGGGGGGGACTGCATCTCCTTTTGCCACGGGACCACGGGCAGCGTGCCTGGCCCTGCGCTGCAGCGAGCGGTGCCTGCGGGGCTGCGTTAGAGACAGTATCACAGTAACTGGTTTCCAGAGACTGAATTTAGGTTTGTGTAGGTGGTATTTCCCAGCTGTGGGAGTCTGGTGTTGCTACCTTCCCACAGGGTTTCATATGTGGAATTAACCCCTCCACCACCAAACAATGAACTCAGCAAGCCCTCCAGTGCTGGTCAGGGCTACTGCACATAGCACCCAGTCCGTGGTCCTGGCACCCTGCCCTGCCATGGGCACCCAGTTTCACTAGAGCTTGCTCACAGCAGAGGACTCCTGGGCTCCATGTTGTGCTTGGGAGGGGACATCCCCAGAGGGTGCCAAGACCTGCTCCCAGCTCAGGAGCACTCCACTTCCTTCAACTCCCCTCTCATGTCAGTCTCTAGTCATTCAACCTGTCCCCGTTTCCTTGCTCTTTTCTAGGCCAATCACCCCCTATCCTCACCTACCGTCCCAGTTTTTGCTGGTGGTTTGTCCCCTCTCTGCTTTCTTTGCCATTTCCCATCTCCTGCCAGCCAGCCTCAGGCACCCCAAACCTCAGGGCTGCATGGCCTGACACCATTTCACACATGCAGCAATAGGCAGCTCTGGCCTGAGGATGGCCTGAGCACGCTTTGGTCATCAGTGGCTGGTTTGTGCCACCTGCCTGGGGTTTCAGCCTGCCACTGGGACTGCAGAGCTGCAATATCCCCTGCTTCTGCTCAACAAGAGCTTGGCTGGCTTTGGAGAAGCTTCAGCCAGATAGCTGATTAAAAAATGCCTTAAAAAAAAAACTTTATCAAGAAAAATACTTTTTAAAAATTACTTGTATTTTAAAAATGAAGTGTTTCTGCTTATCCATTAAACCCAGGAGCTTGGGTCATGCTCTAAAGCTACTTAGACTTCAGGAGAAGGACTGCTCTCATGCAGACTGACTTTCTAGAAGTCAAGACTCTTCTAAACTAAAATCCATACACTAGTGAAGTCCCTTGAGAAGACATCTTCCCTCATCCTGAGCCCTACCTAGGGTGTATGAAGCTATACCTTTCAGGGATGTGTCTTTTTCCATTGACCAAAGGAAGATCTCAATCCAGGCACTTTGCTTTTCAGCCACTGAAGGGGAAAGCTTTCAAATGGTAGGTTGGAAACTAGTGCACATGACTATTACACATTTTTTTGTTTCCCAGTAATTTTTACGTGTTAAAGAATTTATGATGTTATATATTCATGCCTAACAAGCAGGTCTATTATTTTTCACAACCCTCAGAGTGCCCACCTCACTCCAAGGACATCCCATGTCATGATGGGTCAATACCCGTGTCTTGAACACTTGCTGTCCTCCCTTGTGCTCTTGGGTCTCAGCACCAGGCTTGCCTGCTTGTGGATACCCCAATCCATCCACAAGGCTCAGCAGCTGCGGACATTCCCATGAACTGGCCTTGGGCACATGTCCCAGCAATGACCATGTGAGGTGGCAAGCTGGCAAAGAAATGCAGCTGCACAGGGCTCTGCTCAGCTGCTTTGCTGAAAGGGTGCCCAAGTACAAGGTCATCATCCTGTCTTTGGGTGGTGAAGCATCCAAACATGCTTCTTTTAGTATGTTTTTTTGTAATAATTGTATCTCAGTAGAAATTAAGTGGTCAAAACTAAGGAAATGGCAAGGTGCTTACCCTGATTAGCAGGTTTTCATTGGTTACTGAGTCTTAATTTTATGATTGGAAATGAAAAGCTGACTCACTCTCCCTGGCTACCTTCAGCACTGATGCAGGAGTTTTCTGGCTTTACTCTGGAGGCATGAAAAATATCAGGTACAATATGAATACAAAAATCATCCAGAGAAACAGCCCAGTAACAAATAGGGAAGCGTTGTTTTGGCACAAGCTAGACAAGAACATTATGGAATAATTTAAACTATAACAATAACTATTGAATGTCTGGAAAGATGGTAGAAGTGCAGTGTTATTACACTGTGAAAAATTTGAGGTAATTTGTTCCTGGAATTTGCTTTGTTTCTCATAGGATTAATGTCTGTCTAGAATTCCTCTTGAAAAACAAAGCCCAAAAAACAAACAAACAAAAAACCAAAAAAACCCATCAACCTGCAAACAAAGGTAATCAGTAAACCCAACTCAAAATAACATTAAACCCACTGAGATGGATGAGGCCAGGAAGGCTGGCTCTGGCTGCTGGTGGGCAGCAGGAGCCCTGTGCCACTGACTGGAGGCACCCACCCAGTGCATTGGCCCTCCCTGCAGCCACAAGGTTAGGGGCTGCTCACACAGGATTGCGGCTCTTGTCTCTTCTTTCCAACCAGCTGAATTAAAAGAAGGACAGCAGTGCCCTTCTGACCAGGACAAAGCCAGGTGAGAAAAGGAGGCTCTGGCTGTCCAGCAGGAGCTACCCCAGGCATGTGCAGTGCGGGGACACGGAGCAGCCCCTGGTGACTCACAGGCCAGCAGATCCTGGCTGTACACAGGCGTGCTGCTCGCAGCTAAGAGGAGTAGATTTTGCAGATCATGATTAATTCTCCCAGGCATGTGAGTGGTGGATGGAACAATTACAGATGTGGACAGTTTTATCCTCTTTGCCAAGAGCAGAAAATGGAAGTGCTGCAGAAGAGACAGTATTATATCCCCAATCTCTTTATTTAATAGTGGAACCAAATGTACTTTTATTCCTGTGCAGTCTGCAGCAACAAACTGAGGCTTTCTTCCTCTTACCCCAGGGTGCTTTCATTTGTTCTGCCAGCCCATTCCCTGTCAAAGGATATATATTATTAATGTATGGACTAAATGCTGTTCTCACTCATCCCTTTGCTCTCAAAAGCAGCACTTACATGAAGAGAACAAGCAGGATTTGGCCCCAAAATTTTAATCATGTCACTCCCATGAATTGGTTTAACACAGACTTAAATGGAAAGATTTCTGTTCTAATTTTTTTTGAGTGTTTTAATCACTGAAGGGGTTATTGTTTGGCTAATTTAAATCACCATGGAAGGGAATACCCTGGTAGCTGCTTGAAGAATTACTCCTGCAGATCTGTCTGAAATGGCAAGAGTTTAAGACTGAAAATATTGCTTAATAAATTGTGATTATAAACAGCTGGGATTTTTTTAAGGGAAAATGTATGTGCAGGAAGAGATGGCACTACAAAGGCAATTACAAATCTTGAGTTAATCTTACAGCTGAAGTTGAATCAGCATCCAAAGCATGTTTTTGTCAATTGATAGGCCCATATCAAGACATACCTTAATTATATTTATGCAGAACCACAGTCAAGTTGAGCAAATCCAGCACCCGGCTGCTTGTACCCAGAAAATAATGATGTTTTGGAAAATACAGGATACAGCAGAACACACATGCAAACTGAACTCTGGATAACAGTTAGAGAGGACTACAGCATATTGATGACCCTGAGAGGATGCTAAAGGGAAAAGTAATGGCTGCAAAACCAAGACTAGCTCTTGCCTCAATATCCAAAATGTAAGCACTGGACTCAGCAAGTCCTGATCCTAAGATTTTTTTCAGCACTTGAGCTGCATAGGTGGGATCCCTCACGGGGATTTTATACTGCCCACTCTCACTTTGCATTGTGCTGAGGAGAAGGGCAGGTGGGCTGGGGATTCATTTCCTCTCACACAAGACAGGTGCCAGACAGAAGGACACTAAATGAAAAATAAACGAGATGATGAAGCGCAAGAAAGAGGAAGAAGTAAGCAGGTTGGGCAGGAGATGCTGGAAATTCAGCAAAGCCCATCTAAAAGGTGTTGTCAGTTCAGAGTTCACTGAGGGTAAAACCAGAGTGGTAAGCCTTGACCTGGGAACTAATTACATTAAATACATAGTGTGAAACACACCCAAGGTTTTTAAGGAGCTGTCTGGTTGCTCACTTCAGAACAAGGGCCGCTTAGTTTTGAAGTGGTTTTAAATGTAGGGAGAGCAGGGTTTGGGCTGCTCCCAAACCCTCCTCTCTGGGTTAACGCTTTACCAGCTGCATATGGCAGTAAAAAACCTACCTAGCAGTAAAAAACCTACTTGTTGACTGCTATACTGACAACTGCACAGCAAGCAGTGAACAGAGGGCATTGTGTGGGGGTGGCTGTGGATATGCACCCCTGCTCTCTTCCCCATTTGGTCCCAAATCTTGCCCTTGTGTCTGACTTGCCAGTTCTCTTGTCACTAAATCAGGTCACATGTGTGATGAAGGGCTGAAAAGGAGAGGGCAGCATGGCAGAGGGAAATGTGGTCATAAAAAGGATAGATGAATTTGAATTCTAAGGGCCAAGGCAGTAAATCAGAATTAAAAAATACATAGTCTGGAAATCAAAGACTTTGTGGAGTAAACAATTAACTCAGTGAAGATGGAGCAAGGGAACCCCTCTGCTGCTCACAAATAGTGAGGAACACAGAGAGAAAGAGTTGTTTCAGCATCTATCAGCTGCAACAGCTTCTGTACCTGTTCTGCAGGGGAAAGACTTGTCAATGTGACCTGAGAAACAGGACAGTGTGGCTGTGACCACCATGCATTTGGGAAGTCTGGCCATGGAGCTGGAGACAACTGTGGTGGGTGCTATTTGCAACCCCACTGGTGGATGCTGAAAAGACAGCTGGAAGTGCTGATAAATAGGAGAGAGATGGGGAGGATAACAGGACAGCCTGACAGCTGCTACCAGCTTCTGGGATGCTCCCTGGCAAAGCAGGGTTTTGTGAAGGAAGGAAGTGAGGCTGAGAGTGAGGAGAGGAGAATACAGGAAACAACAGGTGAGGACTGATCTTTTGGCCGGCTCTTTGCACCGACACCTCCAAGAGTGTGAAAATGGGTAGGACCAGGCAGTGTATGTGAAGGCTGGATGTTAGAGGGAGGGGTGCTGCACGGAGGACATGTCAAGAACCCAGAAAAAAGCATTGACTAAGGACGGCAGAAGAACTGGCAAGATGTCTAACTGATACAGAGGGATCTAGATGGAGATCCAAATCAAACCAAGGGCTCATGGGCAATCCAAAGTGACACAATAGTTGTAGCAATGCAAAAAAGATTAAGGGGTAGAAACACTGTGGGCAAGAGGTTAAGATTTTTCTTTCAGGGGTATAAAGCTTTTGGTTAGACATTAATTTAGAACTGTCAGACAGAGTGGCTGTGATTCATTCCACAGTAAAGAAGAAGACTGAGGAGTTGTTGGGAGTATAAATGGTAGCTCACTTACGTTTTTGGAGAGGAAAGACTTAATACAGCTCTCCTAGAAAGCTGGCTGGAAATGGGGATAAAGAAAAGACTGCTGTAAGAATGGAGAAACTAGAAAGTGGCAGTGGTCAGAAGACAAAAAAGGTTTATAAATAATGTTGGTTTTGATAGGTCTTACTAAATTAAAAGGACCATTTCTACATAGTATGAACCCACAGACTGGGATCCACCTTTTAAAACAGGTGGTATTTACTACATCTTAAGAAAAACAAGAGATGCCCTCCTCAAAAAATAAGCAATGTGTCTGGCACTCTGAAGTCTTTAACTAAGAAACTGACCCATGGGTAACCATTGGGATTATTTGTTTAATGTCTCTGCATATCTATTTGCCTGAAGAGTGGTTTGAGACAGACAGGTCTCAATAAGAATCTCGATTTTAAGTTACATTCTGCACTACCTGTTTCATTATAATCTGCTTCCATTCCCTCTCCGAGAGGACAGTAACAGCTTTACTTGTTTTAAGAAACTGAATAACTAACCTTTAGGAGGAATAATATTTCAACACTTTTTCTCATAATCAGTTTTAGCAACAATGGCAACAAGCTCTTAGTTGCGCTTACATCTGTCCGAGAGCCAGGAGCTCTTGCAAAGAAAACTCTGGAAAGCAGCACATTTTGGCTGTCAAGTTCATAGGTGACAATACTGTTTTTTGGTGGAACTTTTCAATGTTCCCATTTTTCTGTTCTAGTCTTCTCTTGAATGGGGACTGCTTTCATTGGGGCTTCCTGTTAATTTTCTCCCACAGAGCCTCCTGGAAATGGAAGGATTTTTGCTCTCTCCCTGGCAGCTCTACAGCATGTAATCTGTGGAAGTCAAAATCTGGTCAAAAGTAGCTCATAAACTTCACCGCTGACAATGAAGTCAGCATCAGTTTTGTTAAAGTTCCCATACAGTTTTTCTCTTCCTGAGACACCAATATATACAAGCCTATTCAATTGTACTTGAAGAGATGAATATCTGGGTAAGGACGAGTGCAGCACAAGGAGGTCTGGTATAGATATACCCACAACAAGGAGGGATGGAGAAGAAAAAAATCTCCAAACACTCAAGCACTTAGCACAGTCATTACCTCATTAGTTAGAGGGATGGTGTGTCAGTACTTGCAAAATATCTGTCATGGGTGCCATATAAAGCACATTTTCATCAAGACCTTGTTAGTTTATTGCCTTTAAATGGACCCTAACCGTCATTAGCAATCAATCAATCCTGAGCCAGCCTCAAGTGCTCAAAAGCAAATCTTTCATGTAAGCAAATGCAGAGTGAACTTTCTTACAGTCTAATTGGGATCCTGCCACTGCCTCTCCTCCTTTCCTCATGCATGGCAGCTGTGAAGGAAAGGTGTTTGTCTTTGCTGAGCTCCTCCAGAAATGCAGACTCCCTGCTGCTTCCCTGTTCCCAAACACGAGCTTCCCCATACAGGCACTTCAGTTTGTCAGACTCTTCCATGGGCTGACTGCTCACTTCCCTGACCTTGGGAAAGGGATTCCATACCAAATGCTTCAGAATGAGTTCACCTTCCTGACGAAAAAAAAATGCATGCACCAAAGAAAATTTGTTTTGTAGTTTGGGCATTTCTCAAGTGTTTCTTTATGTCCAGCCCTGCAGGAGGTTATTTTGCAGCCCTAATCCCCCACCATCCCTCATAATGACAGAAAGCCCTTCCTCTACCCAGCCATTTTCACAAATAGGAACAACAAAATGGCCTTTAAGATACATCCCTTTCTACAAATCTGGCTGTCCTTAGCCAAGGTTTTAACAGCAATGGCCTAGGGCCAGTTAGACATGTCCAGTTACACTGCTTGTGTGGCTCCATGAGCCTCATGTCCAGACGGTGGCAGGTCAGGAGTGCAGTCTCAGCAAGCACCTCTGCAGATGCCAGGTTTCTTCTGTCCCTTTGCAGGGAGTAAAAGGTGAAGTCTGGCCACCACTGACTAAAAATAGCACAATCAAGGCAGTATCAGCACAGGACAATTTTACTGTTATATTACTGTGCTCCTACTCATTCACTCACCACAAGTTGTTGGAACTCAAAATGTCCCTCAGACATTTTTGGAGGTTCCAGGCCTTGGTCAGAAGCATTTTAGACCCTGGCAGGCAGCAGAAAACAGCTGTGATTTTGAGTTTGAACCATGGAATGAGTTACCAACTTTGAAGGTGGAACAAGCGGTCACAGAGAGTTAGATGGTATAGTAAAAGTAGTCACAAATTAGAGGGGAAAACTTTTTAGTATTGTACAGGAGGGTTTTAACACCTGTACTGGGGGGTTTTACTTTGTACATGGGGGTCAGGAGTTCTAAGATGGAGGAAAGTGGGCCTGATCCTGTTCTTCCTCCTTCTTCTTCCTTACCTCCATGTTCTTGGTGATGTTGGCACTCACAGATTGGTTTAGAGTAGAAGAGCACATTGTAACATAGATAGTAGGTATTGGGGAAAATCTGTAAACATATAACACGTAATATATCATATAAAATATAGCAGCAGCCTTGGGCGGGGAGAGACGACGGAGACACCGGACAGTGAGGGTGTCAGGAGCGTGTGTGTCTCTGCCTGGGCCGCTGACCTAGGCAGCCGCAGCGGGCGAAGACAATCTTTTAGATAACTAGCAATAAACTGCCTTGAGACCGAACCACAAGAGGCTGCAGAGTTTTTCTTTGGAAGCACGGGTTGGAGGAGAGACTTTAACACCACACGAGACCCCTGAATCAATCCCGGGGTTCTCACAACAAGTGGGAAATGAGGCACAACACAGAGAGCTGGATCCTGAAAAAATGGCTAGAGTCACAGAGCAAGCAAGAGAGGTAAATCATTTCAGAAGTGTCTAAGAGAGTGGCATCCAAATCTCTGTCCACAGGGCACTAACCTCTCTGAGGTCCACAGAGTCATATTGCCCACACAGCTTCTAATCAAAAGGTTTATGATAAAAGGAGAAATTTTGAGGATTGACAGTGACTGTGGTCCAAAAACATCTTTTGATTTTACCAATTAGAATTTGTAGTCTGTCTTGGTACAGCACTGTATACATTTTCTAGACAGACTACTGCATCTTCCAGCCACACATAAATTGTCTTCTCATATACAGACCTTAGTTACACTGATTTTAGTACCATGTGACATAGATTTTACAAAGGTGTTCAAGCTAGCAGCTTTCTGCACATGCAAGTATTTATCACATGACAAAATTAAGTTCCTACTTACTTCAGTGATGTAGAATTCAATTATTGTTTGAGAAAAATACAGGCAGGCTTTGTCCATTTAGAAGTCAGCCCAGAAGCTGAGAAGTTGCCCTCCTTCGCTATTGGTAGTTACGGTGCAAACAGTGTCACATTCTTTCAGCTGCTAACAGCTCTTGTTTTCAGATGCACAACAGCAAATTCTTTGAATTATTTACTGCAGCAGCAAAAAGCAGCTGTTTAGTATTTCTTAACCTTACTTAACATGGTCTTCAAGAAACACTATTTCTTGGACCTCAATAAGAATATTCACTTCTAGTACTGACCTGATATCAGCAGCAGATGCCCCTTCGAAAATCTCTTAGGGTTAATCAATTTTAAGTCATAACAAATCTAAATTTACTTTCTAAATTAAAATGCAGCAGAAGAAAACCAGTCAGAAATAAAAATTCTTTTTCCTCAGTTTGTGTGGAAAGAAAAAGGAGCTTCCTTGACATCCTGTTAGTTCCCTTACTGCACACAGCCCATAGTGATGTAAAATCTGAGTTGTGTCTCCAACAATAGAAAATACAACTGCATTAAGCTTTACTGTAATAAAAGTGAGAAATGATCATAAGAATAATTCTGAATACCATGAAGACACAATCAAACACTTAAGACTTTTTGTGAGTTTTTTTAAAGAAGACATCATTCTTCTATTATTCCTCTGGTTGGAAATACTTCGTTTTCCCTCTTCAAAGGATCCACAAATGTTCACAGGAAATAAAGAAATAAAGCAACAATTTTATAGAAAAACATGCAGTGATTATCAACAGCTAGACAAAATGTGTACCAAAAGAAAGTATAAACTATCAGTAGATAATGGCCACTGAAATTTGAAGGCATATAAGGAGTAAGAAATTAAAAATTAAGGCCTATACTGACAGTCTACAAGTATGCTGGACAATTAACATGGTTCTGTTGTCCAGACACACTTTTAATTTTGCAAAGCACTGAAAAAGACACAGAAGCAGCTTGTGTATTACTGTTCTATTAGTAAACTAAGGATAAAGCATCAGATATGACCTACTCTTGTGAGGGATTGGATTACACCGGCATCCATACGGAAAAGATAGACAGCAATGATTAAAGGATAGGGACAGTCTTGAAAACCAGAGGAAGAAATGGCCAGAATGATGTCTGATGAAAAGTCACTCAGGCTTTTAGCCTAATTAGTGCTCTGCAGTTTTATATCCAACATTAACTACTATTGCACATTCAGATTTATCAGACCAGCCTGGTCCTTCTCATTGTTAGCTTGTAGGTAAGTAAATACTCAGCAGAACTCAAACTTTAATGAGAATGCTGTTGCATGTTTGGAGCCTTGAACAGATCAGTATGGATTATATAAAGCTTCTGATAGCTCAAGAGTGGGCAAACCATGCAAAAAAATATTTCAAAGAGTTCACCACAGTGGTTGCAAATACAACAGTGTGGATCCTGAGAGACAGACAAAAGACTGGGTTTTAGAAGTCTCAAAAGTCAACACAGTAACATGTTCATTAGCAGAGTCCAAAAACACAGCTGAGGTTCTAAAAGGCAGATACAAAGACTACACATATCTAAGGAAAGATAAAGTTAAATATAGGTCCATTACCTGATGAAGAAGGAAAGAAAATTAACAATAAGATTTATAAATAAGTCATCAACAGCATTTTTGACTTCACTCAAAAGTTAACAAACCATGTTAAGAAGCTGAAAGAGTAAGCT
Organism: Taeniopygia guttata; assembly: GCF_048771995.1. NCBI lineage: Eukaryota > Metazoa > Chordata > Aves > Passeriformes > Estrildidae > Taeniopygia > Taeniopygia guttata. The sequence goes on from NC_133026.1 coordinate 131,180,112, forward strand.
AAAGTAGTCAGAGGACTTTGATGGAATTCAAGTTGGCAACAGCTAATATCTCTCATCCTAGGATGCACCAGCAATCAGCCATATCACTAGGGACCATGAATGCTGCTCCCTGAGAACTCACAGAGCACAGGAAAGAGCCCAAGAGAGTAGTGGGACAAGCACAAGGAATTTAAAAATAAAGGGACTCTTGTCAGTCAACCTAAACATGGAAAAGGGCTAGGATAACTTTTATAGAATTCCTGTTGTAAATGCATATGAAGACGTAACCAAGCAACAGCCAGACAATATGGATTTTTCAGGAACAAACTACGCCATACCTCACTACCTTTCATTTCTTTGTGAAAACTGGCCTGGTGGTCACAGGCACACAAGATCCAAATCTCCCTGTTGCTGTAAATGCCTTTTACATTGTCAGTCTGCAAAGTCCTCACATGTATGGGGCTCCAATCCATACTCCAATCCATACCACAAAGAGAATCACGGCAGTACAAAGTACTCTCAAATGATTCAAGAAGCAAGTACCAAAGGCTTACTGGAGTCTCACAAGATACTCAAGCGAGGTCCTGCAAGGTTTTGCCTGCAATGTATCCCATCAGTGTGTTCATGAACAATACAGACTGAAGAGTAAAAGAGGACACCTGCAATATATCCTCCATAATACCACTTGGATGAACTGTAAACAGTTTGGTCTGAGATCCCTGAGAGGCAGGTATGTGAATACTAAATAGAGGTACAAAGTGGAAATTATTAGTGGAACCAAAATTAATCTGTGATGTTGCAGAAAGCCTAATATAATCCCAGTGTATGCAAGTGTCAGACCTTAGTTGTTCCAGCTACTCTGCACGAGCCTCAGCCAGCACTTTGGGTCATATCTTGGACCATATGATTCAAGAGCACAAACTGTAGAGGATCCAGAGCACCAACAATTGCCAGACTTAGAAAATGTGACCTATGAAGAGTGATTCAATTAGCTGGGTTTACTCTGAAGACAAGGAGAACACAGTAGCAATGTTCAAATAAAGGCACTATTCATATCATCTATTGCCAATAAGAACAGTACCCAATTGACTTAACTGGCAGGGATACCCTCTTGCTGTGGTTACAGCAGTGATACATGCTGCTTACAAGGTCTGGGATTGTGGGATCCCTTTCACTGGAAGCTTTTGAGTTAGAGAAACACTTGGTAGTTCGTGTGGGCAGGTTTTATCCAATCTCTGAGTAGGGAGATGGACTAGATGTATTCCTGAGATTTCCGTTAATCCGTCATCCTCTGAAAGAGCTTTTGCACACTGATTATCACAGCTACAAAAAAGGAACACAAAAATGTGTGTGCCATGCCATCAAATTGCTTCATGGACCTTGGCTTTATATATTTAATGGACTGTATGTCTCAGTGGAAAGCTGTGCCATATTTCCTAAAAAAGCTGAGACACAGCTTGAACAGTTAGATAACTATGTTGGGACAACTATAGATTCCTCCTTTCGCAGTCACCCCAGCGTGAAACTCTACATAAGAGAATTATAAAACATACATACAACCTAGTCTACTTTTCTTTGAAAGCTCCCAAGATAACTCCCTCAGTGAGCCTGCCTCTGTTGTGCCTTGTCTATACAAAACCTGTAACACAACAGACAATGGATTAAAAGATTTCAAAATAATTTCTAAAACATACAGAAGAATTCCAGACAGCACTTGACACCCTCCCACTGTCTGGACTAGAGCAAAATCGTTGATGATGCTACAGAATATGTAAGATTTGGAGCTGAATTCAAAATCCACACCAAAACCTATAAGGTTCTAAACAGGCAAATCAAAGGCCCCCAAAGTACACATAGCAGAAGGTGGCTGGGTAGACAGAAACACAAACTGATCTTTACTGTGCTTGTGGCTCCTATAGGATCAATCAAATTTACTTGTCAGACCCTGGAAGATCACACTTCTAGTGAAGCCCACTAATTCCCAGTTTCTGTGAAAATGGGAAAGCCTATCAATACCTGATGATAAAAGACATTCCGCCTATTAGTTCTTTTTATCCAGATGGTAAAATAAATCATTATACTTTACAGAAATGCCACAAATTCCTTCATTACTATGTGGTTTGCAAACAGCCCGTGATCACTAGCTTTACTTACTTGAGCAGAAGTATTTTCAGCAAATAACCAAAGCGGGTGGTGTCCAGGGGTGTTTCAAAAGCACTGCATAAACTGCTTCCCTAAGGCTACACAGCAACTGTCTCCAACTTCTATCTTGGATTTTTCACAGTAAGAAACTAGAAGCCCTGAGATAGGTAAAAGCAAAGGCACAGAAATAAGCCTGAGTAACAAAATTGCAAAACTGTTCTTGATTACTCAGTAGTCCCTATGATGATGACCTCATCATATCCATACCTGCTAACTTTTTGCTCTCTAAGGTGAGAATTTTTTTGAATATTTTAAGCCTCATTTAAAATGTAATTTCAGATGCTGCTTAAAGAGATTCACAGAAGATGAAGGCTTCTGAAAATCCAAAATGCCTCTTAAAGTTGCTCCATAAGTATCCATGACAGCTGATGTCCATACTGACACAGTAAGAGTCCTTCACCTGTATGCAGACCCTGCACAGAAATTAATTCTCAAGGGAATACAGGAAACATTCTATGTCTATTTTTCTTTCTTGCATAGTTTGACAGCTTCAAGTTACATGCCTATCCACAGCCATGGAATTAATTTTCTAGGTGCAGCAAAAGCAGGCAGGAAATATGACATTTTATCGTTTATATTTTTAATTCTCTTTAATCAGACACATTACAGTACACAACTGTGTCTTTAGCCAGGTATTAGGGTATGCTGTCTTTCAGATCAGGAAGCGATGGAGAACTAGTCCTTCCTCTGATCTCTCAGCTATGAGTATTGCAGGTATTCTCACTGAGGGCTATTGCCACATTTAGTACAGCCTTTGTAACCATTCAGCTACAGCTTTCATTTGCTTCCACAATTAGGATGACTGTTATTGCAGCTGGGGATCTTACTGAACTTGAGGATCAGCCTGGCTTTCCAACCTGTAAACCCCATCATGTCAGAGGGTATTTTCAACTTGAGCATCATAAGCGTTTTGAAAATACCATTCTAACTGAAGGTAACCATCCCACTAATGATGCAGCTTTCCAGCTCTTCAGTGCTCATTAACAGAGATTGTTTATGAAACAAGTCTTTTATTTAATGCTACACAATCTGAATTGAAGGAATAGAACATTTACTTCACCTCAGGCCCAAGCATCCCCAAACATTTTCCAGAGTAAAACCAGATTATCAAATACCAATCAGTGCAAGAAACATCTTTTCCATTTCTACTCAGCGTATTTTTAGACAAACTACAGAATTAGAACATTGAAGTACCTCTCCCCCATACAGCACATAGGTTGAAAGCAGATTTCTTGCCTTGTGGAGCCAGTTTGTCAGGATGTGTGTATTGATAACATTAAAAAAAATTAATGAATTGTTACATTCTGATGTCAGGTGTACAAGTGCAGTAGTGGATTACGCTGAGGAGAACATTATCTATAAAAGTTAAGTGGTATACAGGTTATCCCAGAGTGACTATAATACAGAGAAACTTTATGTCAAAGTAAGTATTTACAGAGATACTGTCACAGCAAAGAGGACAGGAAGCTAGTCTCACAGAAGTAGTTCAATAAAGAGCAAATGACTGGACAAAGACAAAGATTTTGACTTTATATAATAAAATACCAAGTGCATTCTTTCAAGTGAATGAGTCTTTGAGACTATAGTCCTAGATTTTAGGAAGCCATTTGAAGGTCAGATGTATAGTCCTGCTGAATAGCAAAGGTTACTTGGACTGCCAGAATTTTTACATCTGTTGTGAACTCCACACATCACAGCAATTCTAATACTGCTCCTAACTGCAGGGTCAAAACTAAAACTCTTAAGCCACCTCCAAAATGCCTAAGATGGGATTTTGTATAGTAGACCTTCCAGCACAATTCAGATGTTTCTCCACTACTTTTGTGCTGTACATCTGGGATTAGAACACAGCCCAGAACACTTTAGGGGTAATTGTTTAGCTGCTCAAATAGTCTTGGCCAGAATTATGATCCAGCCTTTTCTTGCCATTGCAACTTTAATCACATCCGATTTCTTTAAGTAGCCATATTATTTTACTTACTTTGGCTCTTTTCCAACAGGCTTATTTTAAGCTGGTTGTGAAGGAAGGTTATTAATGGCTGGCTATTTTATGTATTCCTTCAAGAGAAAAATAACCAGACACATGTGAGGGGGAACATGCGTGGTCGACTGCTCAAATTAGCATTAAAAATATTTTCAAATCCAGTTTTCAACTAAGAGCAGAGTTGCTTTAACCTAGTATTTGGCAAGCATTTCTTAAGCCAGCATTTCAATCTTGCCACCACTCAAGCTTCCTCAGCCATCTACCTAAATAGAAAGGGTAACAAGCATAACCAGAGTTCCTCCAGTGCATGACTTCAAGGAACGTGATCCCTCACAGTAAAGGAATCCCATTAGAAATGGCTTGCAGTACTTAAGACTCCAGTACATAGGACAAAAATGTAGAAGGAAGTCTCATGATCCACATGCAGCTGCTCGGGGTGTGCTGCACCTTGAGCCATCAGCTTGACCACTAGTGGCTGGGCTCAAGCAGGCAGCACACTAGTCAGTAAATCTGAGCAGCTTCCCTCTCCACTTCAAGATTAATTTACTGTAATGTACATTACTTGCAGTGGAATGATACTGCTCATTTTTGGCAGGACGGGGAAAATTCCACTTTTGTATTTTTTATTATTTTATAAGGCAGATAATGCAGAAAGGTGAAACAGAATTTCTACAAGGAGTTAATCTGTGATATTGTAAAATCAAAGTACTACTTTATTAAGTGAGTTATTTTACACAATATGAACATCAATATAATTACAATTGTAAAAAATTTTTTATAACAAGTATGGACTGATTTTTTAGGATTTCCAAATAGGGCACAACTGTACATTTACACAGAATTGTCTTTGCATGAAGCCCAAGAGGGAACAGCATAAAAATATGAATGTTTCTGTAGCCCCTTCATTTTTGCTGATCAACAGTTTTAGAAAAGCAGCTGCAGGTTTGTTATGTAAGGTCTGACAGTAGAAGAGTCAATAGGTGTCATGACTTCACCTATAAAAAACAAGAACAACTCGGTTAAGCTGAACCGTTACAAAATGCTGCTTACCTCTGATGAACGAAATACCACACTACTGCTTTTCACCTTTTCAGCCTTTTATTATAACCACTTTCAGTTACAGTCTAACAACTGCCTACTGGGAAGTCTCTTCTACAGCCAACACAGAAATTCAGATTTTTCTGCATTCACTTGCATAGCTGCAGGAACAAAAAGGCTCAATTGTTGGAAATGTACTAAATGACTGTTTACACTACATGTTTTATAGTAATAGACAGACTGTACTTATGTATTTCGTTCAAAGCAAGACTAACATTTCAAAGCAAGAAATAAATAATGAAGTATTCCTACAACACTAAGAATGGTAATTTAAAATAACATTAATCCCTTTTAAAACCTCTGGGAACAGTGGAAAGCCACAGCCATTTCACCCATGTAAGAACTAGCTTGCTTCTTTCTTCTCTTTTAACAGTTCATGGGTATAACTATAACCTACAGTAGTTTTCATATTATAAGAACTGAGCCAAGTTTTAAGTCACACTTGTAAAAAAATAATTCTTAATACACCTTTCTCAGACAATCAATTAAAAATTAAGGTAATGACCTGTAGACAACTTTATGCCTGAACATCAGCCAATTCTGGAGGAAGTGGAGTCTTAGGATGCTTGCTTTCAAAGTGCTGTTTGAAGGTCTTGGGATCCGGCATTTGAGTCTGATTAAAGAGAGACATTAAACTTTATGCACAGTACAAGAGTTAAAAAATACTACAAAACCTAATCCGTGCTATATTTTATTTTCTTTCCCCAGAAGCCAACCACCTCCTTGATAACACTGTTATAGTGACAGAAGCACCACTAATTTAGCTGCAGGGTAAGATGGAGTATTTAACTGCCTATTTTCAGAGGTGCTTTTAACTATGCTACTATCACACTTGCTTCGGCATGGCCATGAATGGTGTTATTCTGGCTAGGTATCTTCCTGCACATCTTACACTTCACAGGCTAGTTTGGCAGAAAACCTACCTCCTTCACCATTTCCTTTTTCAACACCTTAAAGATGAACATTTATCCTTTACAGAATCAAATCTTTATGAAAGCTATTTCTTTAGCTTACCAATAGGCCAAAACGTTATATGGCATGAACCGAGCCTCTACTTGGCACAAGCTATCTCAGACCTTTGCGAAGACACAATTGCAGGCATCAGCTCCCCAAAGTGATTGATATTACAGCCTGATTTCACAACAAGAGGAGCTGGTTACAAGTACTTAAGTAAGCAGCCCTCAACTTGGAACCTTATTTAAGACATTTGAAGCGGCAGATCTATTCTGAGACTGACTATTGACGTGAAAATGGCATGTTCATCCTTCAGCTCCAAAAGAAGCATTTAGGAAAACCAGCCAGAAAGAAAAGGACAATCAGATTACGACTCAAATTTCTTTTCTCTTGTCAAGTAACTTGTTCTAGCATAAGTTACTGTGTATAAAGCTTACATTAAAGGTTTTGGCACCACCGCTTCTCCTTTCTACAGCAACATCCATAACCACTGCTTCCAAGACAGGCCAATTCCATCACAACGAAAATACATTACCACGTAGAGACTTAACAAGAATTGACTGCACACTTTTTACATGTTCTATCTCATACCAAGAGCACATGCAGACATGTAATACAAAAGGCAAAATAACTATCCAAACCAGACCTGAACATGACCCCTCAGATTTTCTATCTCAATTACCAGTACAGCTGAGTAATCTGTAAGCAAATCACAGAACAGATGCACACTCTTCTTATAGCAACAAGCTAGACAACCACTTAGGTATTTTAGTTTCCACTATAAAATCTTCTAAAAATCCTGTTCTCAGCAGGAAGACAGACCTCTCCCTACAAGACTATTGTGACTTTAGTTCCTCTTACCCTACAGACAGTGCAGGTATATATCAAGGCAGCCTTGGCTGCAGCCTTCTGATCATGTCCTTGTTTCTTTTTCTGCTCAGCTTGCTTTTTGGCATTTTTCTGCTGCGATTGAATCTTCTGCTGTCCACGAGCCATATCTACAAACAAAAAGAAGACATTTAGTCTACAAACATGAGATGTCGGAACTCAAAATGTCCCTCAGACATTTTTAGAGGTTCCAGGCCTTGGTCAGAAGCATTTTAGACCCTGGCAAGCAGCTGAAAACAGCTGTGATTTTGAGTTTGAACCATGGAATGAATTACCAACTTTAAAGGTGGAACAAGCAGTCACAGAGGGTTAGATGGTATAGTAAAAGTAGTCACAAATTAGAGGGTAAAATTTTTTAGTATTGTACAGGGGGGTTTTAACACCTGTACAGGGGGGTTTTACTTTGTACAGGGGGGTCAGGAGTTCTAAGATGGAGGAAAGTGGGCCTGATCCTGTTCTTCCTCCTTCTTCTTCCTTACCTCCATGTTCTTGGTGATGTTGGCATTTTTCTATTGGTTTAGGCTAGGGACACACTATTCAACGTAGATGATAGATATTGGCACATTATTGTAAATATAGTACACGTAATTTCTTGTATATAATGTTTGTAACATCCCACTGGGGGCAGAGCCCCACACGCTGCCCTGCAGGACAGACCTGCGGCAGGGCAGCAGAACTTGTTATAGATAAGCAAAAATAAACAACCTTGAAACCAGCACGGACGAACTATGGCTTCTTCTTTGGCAACGGGGCAGAAAGACAGAGACTTTCTACAATCTCGGAATCACCAATACCCACAGATTCCGACAATGAGAAACTACTGCTGCTATCTGACTGAGGAGCTGTAACCATGAGCACAATGCAGTCACATGTTCTGTCCACAAGGCCTACGACTCCCATAACTCAAACACAACACACATCTGTTCGAGCTCTTTGCTATGTAAAGCCTCTGGGTTCAGTATCATTCTTAAAATAAACACCAGGATTATTAGGCCATTCTAAGGTATCTTCCTCTACTAAGATTCAAGCTTTACTTTTGAAAAGTGTTTTCAATAGTCAGAATAATGAAAAGTTTCCTTTACAGTTAATAGAAACTTATTCTCTTTTACAAAATGTACTGAAAAATTCAGGGGCTTTGTTGTTTGTGTGTTTTTTAAATTAAAGATTAAGACTCAACTTTTACCTCTGGAACTTGAAATAAGTTTCAAGAAAGGCAAATCAAAGTATTACCCAAGATGTATTACTGTCTTCTGGTTTAGGTGCTTGTGAGCTGCTTTGAAGGGGAACTCCAAGAACAATAGGTCACTCCTCTTTATTGAATGTGATTTTTACAGGTGGCTATTGTATTTTTATTTTCAGCCTCATTTTTGTGTATATACGATTTCTTGAAAAAGAAAAATAGACTGTCCCCATCAGAAGCCATTACTGTATCTAACACAGGAGCACAAAGGAAGTAAATGCTATTGCCATATGCCATTGCAAGGTCCACCAGAAGACAAAATGAGACAAAAGCATCACAATTCAGGGAGCATCAAGACATCACATTTCACAGTGGTGTGCTCCACCTGCATGCAGCCCCTCAGGACACCCAATTCAGTCTTTACCCCACCCCCAGAGCACACACCAGACAGGATTTGGGCACACCAAGAGAACAGGATTCAGCATGTGGTTATATAACCCAGCAGCCCAATTTCTGTTATTGTGTCTCTCCCAGCCTTCACGGCCCACGCACGGTTCAGTTGTGCAGCTCTCTCGGAAGCACAACACTGCCCAAGCACAGGACAGCTAGCCAAGTCCATTGTTCTCAGGACAACTAGTAAAGTCTCATGTTCCCAGGAGGGCAGCTGCTTGGCCACTGCCCCTCTGGGTAACCTGGGCACTTGCCCCAGGTTTGGTACTTGTGGGACAGACACACTGCACAGCTACACCACACCTCCCACGCAATCCCTCCCGTCAGGACAGGTGATCCCAATGTGGGAGAAAAGCCTATCCAGTGACCAACGTCTAGTAAATATGCATGAAAAGCCCTTAAAAACCACTATGAAAATTAAGTTTCTATGAAACATCAACAACACGTGAAAATTGACTGGTATTGTGGGGATTTTTGGGTATGTGCCTAACATGTGAGCAAAACAATGGCCCCGAGACCCAGAACAGCTCTTGTGGATTGAGAGACACCTCTGAGGCCACAGCCCTGGTCTTTCATGGCATCAAACACCACCATGCAGCCCTCTGCAGAAGTATTAGACTACATCTTCAGGGTTCCCTCCTCTTCCCCCACCAGTTTCTCTAAAAGATAATTCAGAAGTCCATACAGCTAATACACTGAACACAAGTTCCATTAACAAGATAGAAGTACATGTGGCATCCAACAGTTTCCATAAGATACAACACTCAATGTCAGTAAGACTAAAAGTGCCAGTCTATGTTTCACTGGATGCTACAACAACTCCAGAGCATCCCAGCCAGGGCCTCATGCTGTTTATATACAGCACAGCTCAATCAGAACACTGATTCCCACTTAAAATTAAATAAATATATATATATTGCCAATAGCTTTGCATACACAAAAAGGTACACTAGGTTTTATTTCAGTTCTATTTAGGTGATGCTCACAATTAGCACTACAGCAGTCGTCCAGGAGTCAAATGGTTCCTGACAGAAAATACTCAGATGTAACAAAAAAGAATTCTTTTCACAAAGTGTTTGCATATTACTTTGTATTTTAGTGCCTTGATAAGTATAACATTACAACAACCAACCACACTGAGCTTTTATGTACTTGGCAACTGCTGGTTTTAGTTAAGTCACAGACAAGAAAACACGACCACAAACACTTGCTCAAAAATATCAACCGCCACACAATGTCTGGGACCAAAAATCTGAGAGTTTAAATACCGCAAGTTACATTAATACAGCTGAAAATGAGTGTTTCTGAAACAGAGAGAAGAAAGGTTTAGACTACTGTTATTCTAAGAAAGTAGAAAAAAAAAAAATCCCAAAGCTCGCTTAAAAGAATGATGAGTTCATCTACAAAGCCAAATCACTAATTTGAATTGCACAATGGGATAAGTGTTGTTTTCCCTATCAGGCACACCCTCACAGAGTCCAACAGACCAGCCCGCTGTCCCCAAATAAAGAACGCGCGAGCACGTAGGAAACAGAACACAGGAGAAAAATCTGCTGCCAGATCGTAACAGGATTTTTTGCTGCCAAATCATAACAGCAGCAGGACGGGCAGTGTCGGGAAGCAAGGCTGAAACCCGCAGCACAGCCATACCTCACGCGGGGTCATTTCCTCGTAAGTAGCCAGAATCCGAGCGCAGTTTCACTGCTAAAGCCGGACCCCGCCAGCTGCTGCCGCTGTCACTTCCCGAGGCGCCCGGCAGCTCGGGCCCCGCGGCCTCCCCGCCAGGAGCGCGGGGCTCGGGCGGCCGCCCCGCAAGGGCCGCCCCGGCCGGGCCCGGCCTGCGGCGCGCAGGGACCGGGGGCGGCCGCGGCCCTCGAGCGGGCCCGGCGGGGCAGGGTACCGCAGCCCCAGCAGGCGCCCCACGGCGGGAAGTGACCACGGAACGACAGACGGACGGAGGCCGCAGCCGGGGAGCGGCGGCCCGCCAGCGGAGCGCGCCCCGCTCCCGGGCCGGGCCGGGCCGGGCCGGGCCGGGCCGCCCCCCTTCCCCCGGGCCAGGACTGCTCCCCTTCCCCACCTCCTCGGCTCCGCTGCCCCGGCGCTGCTCACCCGTGCGGGATCCGGGCTAGGCGGCCCTGCCGAGCGCTGTGGAGGCTCCGCGCGGCCCCGGCGCCGCCGCTCGGGAGGAGAACGAGGAGGAGGAGGGACGGGACCGGCAGTGCGCGCGCGCCGGACCCGCCCCCGCGCCGCGCGCCCCGGGCGGTGCTGGCCAATGGCGGCGCGCGGCCGTTACATAACGCCGGCTGGGGGCAGCGGCGCCCGCCGCGTGCGGAGCCGGGTGGTGGCGGCGCTTGCGGGGCCGCGGGTTCGCGTCCCGGCGGCGGAGAGCCCTGCGGGGTTCCACCGCGAACAGCCGGACCGGGGGGGCTGAGCCCGGCTTTGGGAGCCTCGGGACCCCCCTGCGCCGCTGCGGGCAGGGGCGCGCCGGAGCCCCGCGCTGGGCGGGTCCATCCTGGGGCACACCGGGATCAGCCGGGACAGGCAGGCTTGCCCCGCCCGGTTCCCGGGAGCGGGCGGTTCCAGCGCTGCCCTCGGGCCGGCGGGCCCGCTCCCAGACATGCTCCTCTGTGCTCAGCCTACGGCGCGGCCCAGGAACAGCGCTGCTCCTGCTCGGGATCCCGGTCAATGGCTCCGGGCGGCTCGCGGGAAGGCGCTGCACGGGAGCGGATCCTGCTCGGCTGCGGGCCGCACAGAAGGCCCGTGTGTAGGCTTGAGGGTTAGGTAAAGTACAAGGAAACAGCCTGCGATGAGAAGAATTTTATTCAAATTTAAAGTGCAGTAGGTCTGGCTTGGGCACGTTTTGCAAGGATCGCAGAGGAAGTTTGCAGGCTGTATCCCCTGCACATGCGGTTTGAAAGTTACTGACTTGCGTGAATACAGGCGTAGGCAGCAGGCCCCGTAAGGAGGCATAAATGAGCTCTTTATTTTCTGTGTTCCTCTTCGTAGGTTTCAGCCAAAGGAGGGCTGAATGTTTGTTCCTGCTCAGATTATGCACCTGTTAGGAAAAGGCGAAATACAGGCAGCATCTCTGCTTAGAGGTGACATTCGGCCACTCATCGAGTAATTGTTGTAGCTTCCAAACCTGGCATCTTGAACACTTCTGTGTCTTGGGCAAAACAGCAAACATAATATGCCTACCAGAGGAACTATAAGGTGTTAGCTTGATGTTTTGCAGAGCTTAGGCTAAATGATTGTAGCATTCTGATCTAAGAGAGGAAAATGCAACAACAACAACAAAAAATCCCTAAAGAAGTACAGTGAATATTTTAGGCCATTATCTTGCCTAGAGCATGGTAGCAGTTATGAGGGAGCTGTATAGTAGATTTCTGACACTTAAGTCACTGGAAGTTGGTCCAGATGTCACTACATCTAAGACTGTCAAATATAAGCCTGTGATAAAAAAATGAATTCTCATTTTAAAAAAATCTTCCTAACATTCCTGTTTGCAACTATGTCTTCCACATTAAGCTGATAGCACTGGAAATGCTTATACCAGGACGGTGCAATCCACGCTGCATTAAAATGATCTTGTCACAAGGTTCTGAACTTTATGGAAACAGGCAACTATAAAAAAAAACACTCAAAATGTATATGTGCATGGACTTGTGGGGTGGTGTGGGGAAGGAGGCATTTTGTGTCCCAGGCTTCCAAGCAGGTGGCTTTCAGAATGAAGTTTTGCTTTCATCAGGGCGAAGATTGACAAGTGAAAAAGTAGCTTCTGTCCTGGCTGATGCTATTTTTAAGGACTGCTGGCCTTATATGTGGAACTGGAGAAGGTTTTTCAAGTTTTGTGTTCCCATACTATGGTGTTGCTATACATTTGGCTGGACAAGAATTTCAAATAAAGTAGATCTCCCAAGTACATGCTGAGTCTGGCTGGTCTTGGAAGCTTTTTCTGCTTTTAAAAGAGCAAGGGATAGATCTTGCAGGACAGGGGACTGTGGCTGTTTGTGTGCTCTGTTTTCTATCCCGTTGTGCTATAGATTCTGGTCACAGCATTGATCCCTGTATTGCCCAAATCGCGGCTTTGCAATTGAGATCATTCCAAAGAGACTGTTAGGGAAAAAAAAAAAAAAAACCTCAGTGAAAAAGAATACAAGTTCCCATAGCTGAGATTTCTACTACTAAGATAATAAGGAAAACTCCCATTGACTGTAGATAATTTTTCAGAATTGATTCACTGCATGAAACTTATTTGTCGCACCAAAGGGGGTATTTCCATGCACATGTGCAGGTTAGCAAAGAGACTTGGGGTAGGTGCAGTGGGCTGTTGGAGAAGCAGGGCAGGCCTGTGCACTCGATGCTTTGTGTAGCTCTGATGAAATGAACCTGTGGAAATTACAGTTTATCTGGCTTGTGGACTTCCTCTCCTCTGTGTTGATCCCACATGAGGTGAAATAAGCCAGAGTGTATTAACAAAAGTATAAACAGAAGTTAAAATGTAAAATAAATGCAGACTTCAGACTGAAATATTACATCTTAAAATTACTAGAAATACACTGCAGTACTTTTCTGTGTGCTTCTTGTTTAATTGTTATTTTCTAATTTAAAAACATCAACCAAACCCCACAGATATTATCAAGTAGTCTGCATTAAAATAGAGTGAGTAACAAGAACATCGCTCGGTAGTTAAGGGTAGACAAAATGCAAGGTGTTTATTACCCCAAGCCAAAGCCTAAGAAAATTACAATTCACTGAAATCTGTAGAAGCACCATATGTATAGAAAACACAGCTCCTTAAGGATAAGACATTGTATCCCCTAAAAATAGTCCAAATTAAAAAAAAAAAAAGACATTAACTTCTCACAGTAAGGCAATTGATGAGAAACTACTTCAATTTAAGCCCAAGCTTGTATGTGGTGATCAAATAAACCCCCAAATGATGGTCTACTGAGAAGGGAAGCAGCAAAGGAAACTGGAAGGAGCAGTGCTGTGAGGCAGAATTGTTTCTTAGTTTCTCAGGGTTTTTTTAAGCAATCATGATTGTTATGCTTATTTTTCATCCCCTTGGATTCCACCCCTGCATCATTTCCTGTGCCTACAGAGAGGTGCAATTTCTGCCATTAGGTCAAAATACCTGTTCTGCTCAATAGCAACTTGTTGGTGCTTGGATTTTGTTACAGGTCAGTTTGAGCTGTCTCACCCTGGTGTGACCTGTGTCCCCACCACAGTTCCCTGCTGGGAACCAGGTGGCATTTTGACATGTGTTATTAAACCCATTTGAAAGCAATTGTCGTGAGGTGCAGGGCAAGTTTGCTCACAACAGCATGGGTGGGGCTGCATCTCCCTTCTGAATCAGTCCCTGTGCATCTGCCAGGTCCTCCCACTGCCATTCCCTGCTGCACTTACTGTGTGTATTTTTCCTGTTCATTTGCTCCTGTGTTCACTATTGACCCAGTGTCACATCAAACATCTCAACTGGCTAAATGTTGGCTTGTGGCCAAGGGCTGTCCTTGGCCCTCGCTCGCAGGGAGGAACGTGCTGGTACCGTGTGCCTGCCTCTTGAGGGGTTTTATGTGGTGCCCTGCCATGGTCCCTTGTCATGTCTAAAGAAGTGAAGGAAAGGGAAGGAGATGCCCTGGGCCTGCAAGTGACAGCGATCTGGTCACTAGATTTTGTGGATGCAGACCAATGTTGACACAAACACAGAATAGGAGAGATTGGCTTTGAACCCAATAGCCTTTGAAAGACTAGTCAAGGCTGATGCAATGGTAAATCAGAGTCAGCATTGCTGAATATTAGAGACAGGATGACATGGATGCAGGCAGAACCCCAGCCAGGCTGGAATCCTGGTAGTTAGTGCTGTTTGATGGAAAACATCATGCAGCAGTGCCTATCCAACTTGGGGGCCTCACAAGGTGGTGTTTTGCTCATTTACCCTTTCTCTGCTTTGTGGACTTTCACTTCCTCCCTCCCCCATGCATTAGCACACCGTTCTTTTCCCTGTACAGGCATTTTTCACAGCCGCAGCTCCAGCTTTCATACATCCAGTTCACGCCTCCCTGACACAGCATTAACTCCTGTCCAGCTGTTGACCCCAACTGCTGTGTGCTACTTCTCCAGAGCTGGGGTGTGGGCACCTCACGGGCTTGAACAGTATTGCTCTTGTGGCAACTACAAAAAAGTGTGAGATCTTAAATCACTTATTTGGCTCACAGATTCAATGCATTCTTAGCACTGCACTGGCATGAGATGATACTAAATCACAATACATATATACTGAAGAAATAAATATTTTAAGGCATGTGATGGTATGCCTCCCTTTGCATGCTGCTGCAGAACTAGGTGCTCTGTAGTGCACAGTTCTGTATGCTGATCCACAAGGTTTAAAAATGGAAAATGAAGGTATAAGAAAAGGAGAACAAACAAATTGAGAAGGAAAACCAAAGATTAAGCTCTTTTGGAGAGAAGCCAGCACAACAATGCAGCTCTCTTGGCAGGGCACTTTACGCTTGTGGTACCTTTGCAATTCCACACTAGCTTTAAAGAACCAGCCCCATTAGCAGCAATGCAGCATCTTTTCCTGGTTTGCCTGCTGCCTTTCTGAACAGGTTCTTTGTTCCAGGGACACCTGATGGATGGCATCCTCCACAACAAGGACAGCCTCAGGTGATGTCCACCACATTGCCAGCCTCCCTGTGCTCCTCACAGTACTCCTGGTCCTATCAGTAGACTCCATAAGACTGACATTATCCTTCCTAGCAGGACAGTGCCCCCTTCTTCTGCACCCCCCGTGAGCTGGCAGTGTTCCCGGTGGCCACACATTTGTAAACCTTTTCCAAAAGTTGATGTAACTCTCACTTATACTTCACCCCTTTCATGGATTTAGGCTCTTGTGCAGCAAAGCAGCCTGCAGAAATACTTTTGTCACCAAACCTTAAATTAGGACAAACCCAAGGAAGTGTCCCAAAGTCAATGGTAGATTTTGGTGGCACAGAGACTACAGCTAATTGTCCTTTCTCTGGGTTTGGTCGTTGTTTTTTTTCTTCCCATAGCACCTGACCCTTTCCAGCAAGAACGGACAGAGCTGCTTCAGTGAGCAATCCTTTCCACTGTAAAGGGAAAAAAATGTACAAGGGAGGATGCAATAAGGAGCTGCTCACATCCTCTGAGAGACAAAAATGTGAGGACTTGAGGAAAAGGCTCCCGAAGAATGGCAGATGGAGGCAGTCAGAAGCATGGAGATGTAGTTCCTCAAATGCATCAAGGCATATGCACCTCCTGGAGAGTATGGGCCAAGACTGTCTTGTGACCTTTCCGTATTTTGCAGTCTCTGCTTTTAAATCCATTTTGTTGGAAGTGAATTTTGCTAAAAACAACAAAGCACAAATGCCTTTCTCAGCATGTCACAACTTTTTTGACCAACCCACATAGACAAACTGGAGACCTTGAGAACATATGCTTCCGTTCTGTATAAACAGTTTAAAATAGATTTTAGCTTTGCTCAGCATTACATAGAGTTACTATTTTTAAATGCACTCCAATTAATCATTCCCTTTTCTTGTCTGTGCCCTCCATTCATGCTTTTGAATCTCGTACGTGTTCAAGTTCTTGTCTTATCATGAAAACAAATATATCTGTACATTTTAATTAATTCAGAATACCAAGGTTTCCCTCCTCCCCACCAATACAAATACACATATGAGGCATAAAGAAAATCCACATACTGTGTCATGTGCATGTTAAAACCTGCAGCAATTGGGATTAGAACATCTCACAAACATGCCAACATTATTGACAACTGGTCTCTATCTTCAAGAAGAGAAATGCATCCCTCAGCCTGTGCTTCTGAATGGCTGCACATCCCAGAGATGCCTCTGTGTTGAGGTGGCTTAAAGTGTTCACTATCTCTGCTTCCTTTTTCAGTCCATCTGCAATGCTCCAGCCTTGTACTGGAAATATTTTGGTAGCTGCTTATTGTACCTGGAGGAAAGGGCAATTACTTCTTATCCAGAGCCAGCCTCTCCATCTGTTTTTCAGTTATCCATGTGCAGATTTCATTGCCATTCTAGAACTGCTATGGGCAGGATGGGAAGCTCTTCATGTTTTCCAAACAGCATGTAAAATCTTGTGGGATAAGGAATCAAGAGGCCAAAGGTGCTTGTCAGAATTACACATAGGAGAATAAGCACAGAGAGTACACAGGAAAGGGCTCTGCAGCTGTAGGATATTCTTCATGGAAGGGAAGCAGGCTTGGACATCCGAAAGTGCCACACACGCACTGCTGTTTTCTCCAGGTTAGCAGTGCTGGCTCAGTCCCAGCAGTCTGCTGCTTCAGGAAGAGATCAGTGAGAAACATCTGCTGGATTTCAACTTTCTCCTTTTCAGATGCCCCATTACACTCACTCTGGAATCACTGCATGACTTAAAGGCAGGAATCCAAAGAGCCTGCTGCAAAGTGAGCTGTGGGGATTGCTCTTATTGCCAGTGTTTCCTGCCAGCTGCTGACAGCGCTTGGAACATAGTAAGGTCTAGCTAACAAACACTGGTGGATCAACAGGACCTGGCAAGAGAAATCAGGGGAATGATTTGGTTTGCACCAGGCCACTGGATCCCATTTCTTTGTGCAAAACATCGCAGACTGCTGCACCAGAGGAATGTGCTATGGGATGTGGAGCAGAACAGAAAACACATTCCTTGAAGGAGCTAGCAATGCCAAAAGATGGCAGCTATGTAGACGTAAAAGGCTTTACTTAAGGGGCAACAAGACAGAATGTCTGTGCTAATTGACAGAACTTCTGCTCCTGAGTTACTGTGGGTATATAAAGTCATGTCTCAGTAGATGATCATAAGTGTACTCTTGGGACAGACTGCCATGGGATGGAGGAATGGAAAACCCTTTTCTTGCTTTATGGCTGGTGTCTGAGCAGCACAGTCAGAGGGCTGGCTGTTTTTTCACTCTGTCCTTTAGCCTGGCTTTTGCTTGGAAACTGTGGGAGAAAACCAAGGAGGATGAATTAATGCTTCTGTGAAAACACTCAGTGCACATCTCTAATTAGGCAGAATGGCACTTAAAGAAGAGTCCCAAGAGCTCGTTGTGAGGTAACATTAAGTACAGACTTTGCGCATTAGTATTTCTTAGGCTAGAAAAAAGTAAAATTCTCATTTAAATTACCTGGTTAAAAAAAAAAAAAAAACAACAAAAAAAAAACCTAAATTCAATCTTACTACTGGTCTGCAAAGTTAATTTTAAAAACTCTGCTCTTGCAGCCTGAGTAAAGAATTATAAAGAAGTGAAGTGGAAATGCCTAGTGCTGGAGACATGCCTGTTTGTCCCAGTGGAAAAGTGTCTTTTACAGTGCTTCCATAGGCAAGAACACAAAGGCCTGATCCTGTCTAAGCACAGGCAGGAGCAGCTTAAATAACTGCAAACTTCATTCTCTCCATCCCCAAACCAAGACTTCAACCCCTTAACATCCTGCACCGGAGCCTTCTTACTCCCACATCTCCAGGGTACCCTTCTCCAAACCGGTTGTCCCAGGCTTTTCCTGGTACTGTCCCCTGTGTCCCAGTATTCATGGTAACAACTCCATCTATTCAAAGCCCAAACCGAAGGCTGCCTGCACAACATAAGCCTTTGCACACTTCACCTGTTCCCTATTTTAAAATGGGCACCTTTAAGCAAAATAAATTTAGCCTGGAAATGACCTTCCAGACTTATTGCTTTTATATTTTTCTCTGTTACTGTAAAGAGTTCCTTGGTGAGAGAAATCTTTTCCACAGATATTTAAAATCAGGATCAAATCCTTTTTTTACTTTTCTGTTTGATAAACCAAAGAGCTTAAACTAGTATTGAATAGCACTTTGTAAAAACAGGTCCTCATGGGACCAACACTACCAAAAAGGACTGGCAGCAAGGATGTCTTCCCATTAGCAATTATTTTTTGAGATTTTGTACAGTCAGCTCCCAGTCTGTTCCCATGGTTTCCATCAGACTATGAACAGGACACCTGTATTTCTCTTTTGACTTCTCAAGACTGTGCTGCAGACAATCTGCTCCCCAGGGTGACCAGGTCCAGATCTTACTGACCTGACTGCTTTACTGGGTGCCCTGATGTCCCAAGGGTCTTCCCCAGATCTTTTCTAGATGTCCCTTCCCACATGCTAGGCAAAGTTTCCACAACCAACACTACAAAGCCTGACATTCACTAGTTCCTCTGGATGCCCTGACACCACTGCTGACTTGGAAACCTCCAATAGTACCCAGATGCAGCTATGCATGTCAAACACACCAGTCGGGGGACTAAGGCTGACACAGCTTGAAGCTTGAATCCCTTTTTCCTCATCATTCTAACCCTGCAGGCCCTTGCCAGCACAGAGATTTGCTAATGCTCTGCACGGGCACCGCAGCTCATAACTCCACCCTGGGCGAGGAAACGACCTTGGTGCTCTACACAGCTCCAGAGCCTGTGGCTCTATTGCTCACAGAGGTGCTGCGGAGGGCAAGGTGCTTAGGCAAACAGTGATGATATGGGAAAGAACATATGGCTTTGCTGTCTCAGCACTGGAGGTGGCTTTTTACCACATCCACCTTCAAAGAAGGCAGAAATATTTGTCTTGGGAAAGAGGAGGAGATGAGAGGAACCACCCTTGTGCTTAGGACAGCCCAGGCAAGAGGAAAGACTCTGGTCAAGTCTCTGTGAATTTCTTCAGGGCTGTTGGGGAGAATTATATGACAATGCTGAAAAACCAGTGAAGGACACAGTTGACAGGCTCACGGCAGGCTCACTATGCATCTCTGCTTTTTTGTGATCCTGTGGAATACACTGACCTCACAGGCTGGATCCCCTGCTCTCAGCTGTCTCATGATGGGACAGCTACATTCTTAAATCTCTGTGGTGATGTTAGATGTGGCTGCAGTGTCTCTGGGATGTGTTGCACAACACACAGAGACCCCAACACATCAGCATCCTGCCCTGGGCAAAGGCATTGTGGCTGGAAACCTGTGACCACTTCAGCCAACAACCTTCTCAGTGCAAAATACTTGGTTTTTAACAGTTAGGACAAAGCATGATGGCCAGGAGATATTAAACCAGTGGGCATACTTGCATGTTGTCTGTCATCTAACCTTAGTACAGCCTAAAGAGTTTTAGGTGGGATTTACTGGAGCAGAAATGATGAATCAACTTGATCACATGGTAGAAAGCCTGGTTGCTCCTGAGTGCCTGCAGCTCTTCTGCTGCTTGTGAGAGGAGAGACAGTGGTTTATAGCCTTAAGGTCACTTGCCCTGGCACAGTCTAGTGATGGCACTTCTGACCAAGTGTCACATGGCCTCTAGGAAGGGTCTTAAGATCCTGGTACTTAGACTAAGGAGGAAACAGCTGTTCCACTGTGCTGTGACAGAAGGACCTCAGCATGATATCCAGCACAATACCAGTAATCCTCAATAAGTATCCAATATCCATTCTTCAAAGAAAAGGCTGTGTCCAGACCGGTTAAGTCTGGTGTTAGCAAATGTGTTCCAGCCTGCTATCAAGTCTCTACCACAGACACAGCAGAGCCTAGAGAAGTTAAACCCTGACCCCTTTGGGGTAGCTGCTCTCCAATAACATCACCACTGCTGCCCTTCAGGCACTGACGTTGAAGGGGGCTCAGAGCAATTCAATGGCTCATGTCACAGCAGAGCCTTTAGCCAGCCCTAGTCTGGGTAAGGACAGAAGTAGTATTATGATAGATAATGTCAAGTAGGAATAACATTATTCCTTAACATATAAGGAAGATGTGACTAAGACTTTCTGAACTTTGGTTTACTTGCAAGGCATTCTAAAAGATAATCCTGCATCATACTGTGGGATGCACTGCTCATGGGCATTGACGTGCACAGGTCCATTAGCATTAAGAGCATGGCAAATGCTCAGTCGACAGATGTACTTGACCTCTTCTTTGGTTCTGTTCTCTATTAAATGAAGTCTTATGTATGATAAATACTGGCAGAAATCCAGCCCACCTCTACATTTGGTTTGAGTGCTGTTGCCTGTGTTTAATTCTTTCAAGAGGGACCACAAGTGAATTTCAAAGAGGTGAAGTTGTTCATTTGCAGCTTGCACATTGTATGAGAACGTGGTACTCAGCCCTGATCTCCTCATCTGCAGGATGTGATGCAGTTCTCGACACTGATCACTGTGTTTTTCTGACAGTTTTTCTTCATGGTCTGCTAGCTGCAGTTTTGGAGATCAGACTTGTTCCTTGGCATCTATTCAAGCTATAGAGTCCAATTTATTTCTAGCACAACATCCATTGCTTCTGCAGTATGTTGACCCAGTCCATGCAAGCTCACTAACTCAGAAGTAGCTCTCATTACTTTTCTTTTGCCAACAGACATAATCAGCAATTAAAATGATGATGGCATTTTTAAGGGCTTTCTCTTCATGGGGAGTATAGCACCCTGCAATTAGTCCCCAGCAGTCTCTCCTCTAAGAAGGAGCCTTTAGGAGCACAGGAGATCCTTCTGCCACAGAAATGTAAAAGACAGCTGAGTACAGGGGTCCCAACCATGCCAGGACTCTGCTTCAGCCTTAGATCCCACCCAGCTTTAAATTTTTTCCATTGACTTTATCTTAAACTTTCTGTTCCATACACAATGTTATCAGAGCTGCTTAGTCTTTGCTGGCATGTCTCCTATATTAGTAGTTATGTTTTGTTAACAGGACCAGACTGGTTGAGGTAAATTGGCTTACTCAGAGCACAGTTAGTGACATGCACAGTTGGTCTGACCATGTATTCTTCTGGAGCATTTTCCCACGGAGAGGAGGCTTATACAACCATTCAGTCTGTCCTGCTAGGAATTTTGGACCCATTGGCTGATTTCAGTCAGAATGTGAGGGAGCAGTTAATCAGCAGAGGCAGCCATCCATGCACAGAGCATCCTCCCCAGGTCCTGAGAGCTGTGCTGTGAGTTTTGCTCTCAGACACCACAAAATATACATGGAAGAGACATTGCATCCCAACAATGCAAATTTTTTGGGGGGAGTTTGTGTCTTGCTGCACACCAGAGAATCCAGCTAAAAATCCATGGGAAAACAGATTTCTTAACTGTGCTGCTCAACTGCTTTTTAACCTTTAAGGTAAGAGTTTATTATAATTAAGACCACTGGCACTACATCCAAAGAAACTCTCAGGTGCAAATGACTTCACAGTCATCCTTTTGCTGGTGATATCTGTATTTGCCCAAAACTGCAGCATAAGAAAAGCAAATGAAGATTGTCAGAAAGTGATGGCAATGTTAATTACACAGTGGTGCTACAAGTGTACTGAACTTTGTGGTGACAGAAGAGCACAAAGCTGGCCTCACTAAAAAGGACTAAGAGTTTCCTAAGGCAGAAGAACCTAAGTTATTACATGAAGAGCGCCAGAGCAGGAACATTTCCCAGTAGTGGGTGCTTTAGACTTGTGCTGGATCTGCAAGAAGCACTGCAGGTTCCTGAGAAGGTGGTGTTAGCCTGCTGGTGAGGGAGCTTTATGGAGAATTAAGTTAGTGAAGGGAACGTGGAGCAGAAATATTGTCATAGCAAAGAGGACCCCTTCCTAAAGTGCTTTCTGCAGGTTGTGCAGGCAGGGCTGGCATTGCAGGCTGAGCCAGTGAGCACTGAGTGCTGTGGGACCTGCTTCTTAGGAGCCCAGAGCACAGGCAGCTCAGCAAAACTCCTCAGGTAATGGCCAGCAAGCCTACTTTGTCAGAGCAGACGTGGCAAGGAAAGGACATAGTCCATGGGCAACCTAATAAAGATCTACTATAAAGACAGTCTAAAGTGACCTCACTCACTTTTATCTAGGAAATACAACACATGATGTCAGGCCAGCAGCAATGCATGCAGGAGTGAGGGACAGGCTGAGTAAAACTGGTTTTCTGAGACTTTATGCTTTGTGGTTGGATGCAACAGCACAACTCTCATCATAGCCTTCCCTTTGGGGCATGCACAGCGTTGCACAGAATGCACACACACAGAAGTTTTTTGTGGTTCTCTGCTCTCTGAGATGTGATAAGCTCATGTTGGCCTCCCTACCTTTGATAGTTGGGAGAGTTAGATTATTGTTCTATTTTCTCTGTTATTTTATTTTATATTATTTTTAAAATATTATTTTATATTTTCTGTTTTCTCTTCTTCCCAAGAAACTAATAGTAAAGCCATATTGCTGAACTACCACGCTGGGGAGAGCAGTATCTTGCAGCTTGATTTAAACCTCCTTTGCAATATAGGATGAAACCAGGTGTTTGCATGAGCTTCCTTCAGCAGGTAATTCCAGCAGATGCAGGACATGCTGGGAATCCCACAAAGGGAGTTAAGTATATATAGGACCCTCCTACCTGAGGCACAGCTCTGCTAGGAAGCAAATCCTCCAAGTGCCTGGCTATCAGGAATGCTACTCAGTAATGCTACAACCATGTCTTCTCTATGGAGGAGAGAGCTGCAGTCGTGTGTGGGTAAAGTGTGTGGAGGGATTCCCTCAGGAGCTTCATTTGGACTCAGGTTTCTTGGAGCTTGAGAAGTTAATTGCTGATTTCTGAATAAATTAATGTATTGCATTCCTTCAGGATTTCAAAATGTGTTAGACTGAAGAGTTGAACGAGCTCTCAGTGTTTTCTTTTTTTACCTAATTACTGCTGGTTATAGACCTGGTCAATAAACAAGTCAATAAACATACAGGACAGGTGGGCTTAGTAACTAGCTGGTTTGATGACTTTGTTGCAAATTTATATTGCAACAGAGCTATTTGAAGGCATCTTCTTGGCAGTCATCACTTCACTAAGAGCCATAAAATAATTCCTAGCCACTGCTATTATTTCTCTTACCAGTTTGAAATACATAGTGCTAAAAGGGTGCTAAAAGTGTGCTCTTGTTTTCTGCACTTCTGTCTTTAACATGTATAAACAATCCTCTTAGTAGCTTATCCTCCTCTTCAGGAAAGTTTTTACATGAGAGTTAAGCATACTTCTGTTCTTCAATTGTTTTTTTCTTTTTCTTTCCTTTTCAAAATTCAAAACACCAGTGATCAGAAGTGCAGGCTGAGCCTGTGGTGACACTCGCTTCCTTCTGCCACCTCGCGGGCTGTGGCTACAGTACAAGGCACATGGCTTTTCCAGCATAACATACCTTGTTTTCCTTCCGTATATAATGAAAGATCCCATGATAACAGGAAACATTACGCATTGCCACTGCTGGGCATGTCCTGACGCTTCCGAAAGGAGTTTCCCCTGCCTGCGTCAGAGCTGTTGTAAGTGGGAATACCTCTCAGAGCGGTGATGACATCTTGAATTGTTTAACTTGGTTATTGCAACAGAAGGTGAGAGACTCACTTCTATTATTACTGGATGATTTTTTTGTTTGTTATTGTTTGTTTGTTCTTTCATTTGTTTTAAGATTTGAGTAATTCTTTTTAATCATCAGGCCTGAAAAAAGAGCAATACTCTCTTGCTCTGGGGCACTCAAAATGGCTCAAATAAATGTTGCTGATAGTAAATACAGCAAAAGATGGTTTAAGGCAAGCATTACACAAGAGCTTTTTCCAGTTTTCAGCTGGAGACTGTGGAGTGTCTTAAACTGATGTTTCCCTGGTGAGACTGAACACAACCGTGCAGCGCTGCACAGCCCTTCACTGGGGGGCAACAGCTCGAGAGAGCCGAAGAGCTCTTCCCTTCCCGCAGTGCTGGGAGAGGGCTGGTTGCTGTTCTCTTTATTTGTTCTTTAGGTAACCAAAAAATTTTAAATAAATTTGGGCTAAGCTACCACTAGAATTACAAAGCAAGTGTTAAAAATTAAGCTTTGAAAAGTCAAGTTGGACACATTCTGTGGATTTGATTTCACCAAGCTATCTCAAATTGAAATACAGAGGCTGAGTTTTTTTTTTTCCTTTTGAATAACTGCAATTGTAGCAGTGGCCTTGGAAGGACACTGACTTCTTAAACATAGCAAGTCTTTAAGAGGCATGCAGCTACATTTAAAAATGTCTTCTCTTGCCCATAATTAAATTTATGTGTGTTTGATGAGTCGTAACTGCTCCCTTACCTTCAGAGTGTTTTGCAAGGAGCCATGAATCTGACTTATTGAGTGAGCCCCAGTATTTTGATTATAATATAATCATTTATATTTATGTATTCATGGGCCATACTGAAAACATAATTGTTCAGAATAACTTTCTTTCTGGTGATGATCTTGTTAAAATCTTTTAAGACATTTGACATATGATAGTTCCTCTCTTTACAGAGGCAACTATTTAAAGCTCAGAGAATACACATAATCCTGATTTCAGAAACACCTCCCAGTGAAAACGTTCCATGCTGACACTTGAGGAGTCACTGCTCGCACCTCCCACTGACCCATTTACCCTGCCTCCTCGGGACGCTGTGGGCTCTAGAACAGAAGTATTTCCAAAAGATCCTTCAGCTTCCTGCCCAGCATATCTTGGTTCTGAGAGCTTGAGTGACCCCACAGCTCTTCTTGACCCCCATGAAGGTGCCTACCAGGTGCACCTGATCTCAGCATGGGAGACCAACACAATGACCTGGAGCCAGAACTGGAAACTGTGCAATGCCTGCAGAAAGGCTGATGCAGAAGCAGGTCTCTGCAGGGAGCCTTGATGCAGAGAGAACTCATCCATGCTGATGCTGTTTGTCTTTAGGCTACTCATTAGTGCAGCTCAGCGTAACGTTCTGTGCTGACGCAGTCTGGAAGTTTGGCCTGTGCTGCTTTGCATCCTGCCTGGCAGAAGCTTCTGACCTGATGTGGTTTTTTGGTTGTAGTTCCCCCAGCACATCCCCACAGAGGGGCTCCCAGCACCTGAAGCCATATGCAGGGGGGAGCAGAGGCACATGGTGTTGGATATAGGGTCACTATGGTCCAGGGGTGTCACCCACACCTGACCCCCTCCCTGCGTGTCCTCTGTGTCTCTGGACATTCCCAACCCATGGATCTCCCTAATGTCCCACCATCCTTGGCCACTCCTAGAGGTCCCTGTCACCACAGGTGTCCCAAACTCCCTCAGACATCTCCATGCAGGTAGCTATCCCCCACTGGAAGCCCCCCAGCCTCTGGGAGTCCCCAACCTCTGGAGGTCCCCACCAGTAACTGCATCAGTTACCTGGTTTTGGGTTCCATGGGGCCGGTAATGTGCACTCAGTGAAGGGTGGCATCTGCCACTGAGGGCCTCAGCCATACAATGGAGGCGTCAGCAGCTCTCAGTCCACAGTGCCATCTGCACATTCACTGTGATCCAGCACTGCTCCTTCTGGGGCTTGATGTCATTGCCAAATCCCTGCCTGTGCCACCTGCTGTGCTGTGCCAGCCCTGGTGCTCTTTGTTCTCCAGGTGCCACACCATGCAGCTCACACCCAGCTCCTTTGTCACAATGAAGACGAGCTGTAGCAGCACCCACACTGTGATGGACACCAGAGACACCCAAAACCTCTCAGCTCAGAAGGTGAGCTGCCCCCAGATGCCAGTGGACTGCTGTCATGTTAGCCTTCTGAAAATGAAGGCAAGCAAAGGAATGCCTGTGCTCAGGATCAGGCCTGACAGGGTGTGCTGGCTCCCCTGCAAGCTGCTGGGTGGACATTGCTGGTCAGGGGGATCTGGGTGGTGCTGGGGTGTTGCAGGCAGAGCCTTCCACTGCTCTTCTTGCTCAAATGCCCCCTTGCCCCAGTGCAACACCATGGGATTGGCTCTGCCATGTTACCCAGGTTGGATGGAGATGTCAGAAGTGACACTGGCGTCTCATTACAAGGCCTTGGTGTGGGACAGCGGCAACAGTGGGAGCACAGCGGGGACCTGCATGGAGATGTCTGAGGTGCAAGACCACTCCTTGCACCAGGCTGGTGTAGCCAGAAGACTCTGCAGAAGAGTGTGCATAGGCTCTGCATGGAGCAACCCTTTTTGCTTCTCCTGGCTTTCTGTGTCTCCTCCCCTTGTCATTCAAGGCCCACAGCTATATCCCAGGGAAGGCATCCTCAGGAAGGCATGCACCAGGGAACAGACAGGCAGATCATGCAGATAGCTCTAGAGTATCCCTGGAGGGGGATTGTCAACCAGATAGGGGGGTGCCTTCATGCCAAGGAAGCTTTTCCCTGAGGGGCTGAAGGATCTCCCAGTCTTGGGGACCATGCACCACAGCGGGTTGTCCTCAAATGGGCATCAAAGAGGGAGGGAGGAGAGCGTTTTGAAAGGGAGCATCAATGAAAGAGGATGATGACAGTGGGGAGAACATGGGCTGGGGAAAACTTAGGATTGACTGACTCACAGATAATAGAGGTACCTCATAACATGATCTGACATGGCGCTCCTTTCATGTAGTGTGAAGTAGCTGAGGGCTCCACCTTTTTGTTACTCACGGATGCTGATTTCCCTGATTTCCAAGGACTGGAGCCTTCCAGAGCAGTAATTAAGCTTTAAATTGAGAGATCAAATGTAGAATAAATATCTCATTAACCTTGACAAAGCACAATCTTTCTTTAAAGCTCATAGCAAAAGAGAAAGTGAGTGTGAAGGATGGGATGAAACAGGCACCAGCTTCCCTCCCTGCTGGAGAGTGGCATCTGGCGCTTGGAATATCTGCTCAGCCAGAGAGGCCTGAGCACACATCCACCACCTCCTCCCAGAAACCAGGCTATTTCAAGTATAAAGAAAGATTTTCTAATCTTTCCTATCTGGAACTGGGAACATTACAGTGGGGCCACGGATGCAAAAATTGTGGGGAACAAAGCAAGAAACAGAAAATATTTGGTTCTAAAACCCAAGAGTTGGGCTCTGTGCCCTGTGCAGGGAGATTTGGGATTTTCCACTCTTGTGACTGTTGTGTTTTTTCCTAAATACCCATCATTGCCTCAGGTGAAATGTGCAAAACAGGGCTCTGAATGTGGTACTGCCCCAGCCATGTGTGCTGATCATACCTCCTTGAATGTAAAGCTCAGAAGTTTGCCAGCAGTAAGATGGCAAACTTCTGGCCACTCTGGTCTTATATTTGTTTGGTCTGTCTGAAAAAGACAAATTATGACTTTATCCCAAGCCAGACAGAAAATGTTGGATGTGTTTTGTTATTGTGAAAGCCACTATTTTTGAAAGTGGAACAAAGAGCAGCTTGACCTCTCCTGTCTCTTTTTTAGCCAGTGGAGGAGAAGGAAAACGCCAAAAAGCCTTCACAGTGAAGAGGACTTTTCCTAAAGGTACAGCAGGGTTAAGCTGGGTGTTTATTTCTGAAATTACTCCATTACTGTTCTTATGCAAATGAAATGCGAATCCTTGAAAAAAATAGTCACTATGCCAACTGATTGAAACAAGACAGAGCAAGAACTAGCTAGCATAAGGTTGGCCTGCTTGATGAGATAATAACATCCAAAAGGATGTAGGTCAACTTCCTGAGACCAGCATAACTAGTCTTTGCTGGTGTGAAACTGGCAAAAGCTATTTGTCTGCTTTGGGGGTGTTGTGTGATGAGACAAATAGAAACGTTTGTCTAATAGAAACAAAAGTAAATGAAACTAATGAAGCACATTCATGTTGGGAACTTAGCTACTGGATCTTTCAGAGCAGCTGCATGTGTATGATTCACTCAGGAGGGAGCTTAAACATATTGTCAGGTTCCCATTGCTCATACTGCTGGAACCTTGGATTTGGGCTGCTTGTGTTAATTTATTTATTTATTTATATGATGTTTTGGAGCATCAGTGAAGGGTGCCAGTTCACAGATAAGGTAGGAATCTTTGAGTCCATGATGTCTCAGTGGGCAACAGCATCCCAAGCTGAGATGGGAGGACCTGAACTGATGAGTACCTGGGATTCCTCATGGCCACCAGCATGCAATGCCACCCTAGAGGTTAACTCATGGGCTGTGATAGGAAATGTTCAAAATACAACCTCTCTGTGGTCTCAGCCACTATGAGACATTCAGCCTTAAGGGATGAACCTTCATTCACTCTTTACACTTGCTGATGGTGGTAAAGCCACCACCGGATGTTATGGACTCCTGATCTGGGAATTGAACATATTGGTATACATGGCAGGGTTCTAGGGGAGATGGGTGGGGTGGGGGCCTGTAGGGGCCTTCTACAAGAAGGTGCTAGAAGCTTCCTCTGTGTCCCACAGTGGCAATGCCAGGCAGTTTCTAGGCAGACCAGTGGCTGGCCAAGGCTGAACTCATCAGCGATGATGGCAGCACCCCTGGGAAAGCTGAGCCCATCAGTGTTGATGGTAGCATCCCTGGGATGATATATTTAATAGGAGAAAAATGTTATTGCACAGACACAGTTGTGGCCAGAGAAGACCAGAATGAGATTATGTGATAGTGATGACTCTGCAGACACCAAGGTCAGTGAAGGAGGGGGGATGGAAGTGCTCCAGGAACTGGAGCAGAGATTCCCCTGAAGCCCATGCTGAAGACCATGATGAAGCAGCCCATGGTGGAGCAGATATCCAACTGCAGCCTGTGGAGGATCCCACCCCAGAGCAGAGGGATGCCTGAAGGAGGCTCAGAACCTGTGTTAAGCCCATGCTAAAACAGGCTCCTGGCAGGACCTGTGAACCTGTGGGTAAAGGAGCCCATGATAGAACAGGTTTGCTGGCAGAACTTGAGACCCCATGGGGGACTTCCACTGGAACAGGCTGTGCCTGAAGAATGGCACCCTGTGGGAGGGGCTCCCACTGGAGCTGTTTGTGAAGAACTACAGCCCATGGGAAGGACTCACATTGGAGAAGTTCATGGAAGATTGTTTCTCATGGAAAGGACCCCATGCTGGAGCAGGGAAGTAAGTCCCTTCCCTGAGGAGGGAGCAGTGGTAGAAACAGCATGTGATGAGTAGACCACAACCCCCATTGCCTGTTCCCCTGCACTGTCCCCCTGTGTTGCTGGCAGAAGGTAGAGAGTCAAGAATAAAGTTAAGTCTAGGAAGATGGGAGGGGTGGGGGAAATGTGTTTTTAAGATTTGGGTTTAATTCTCATACTACTCTGATATGATTGGTAATAAATTCAGTTAATTTCTCCAAGCTGAGTCTGTTTGTGCACGACAATAGCTGCTGAATGATCTCTCCCTGTCCTTACCTGAACCGACAAACTTTTCATTATATTTT
Organism: Taeniopygia guttata; assembly: GCF_048771995.1. Taxonomy (NCBI): domain Eukaryota; kingdom Metazoa; phylum Chordata; class Aves; order Passeriformes; family Estrildidae; genus Taeniopygia; species Taeniopygia guttata. The sequence goes on from NC_133026.1 coordinate 131,209,961, forward strand.
CTCTCCTCTGTCCCTCTGAAGGCAGGAGTGACAGAATGACTTTGGTGGGCACCTGGTGTGCAGCCAGGGTTAACCCACCACAGTGACCCAGGCTTGCAGAGCTAGTGCCTGAGAGCAGAGCTGGGGGTGCAAGCATTTGGCTCCCCAGATGTGTTTGGCTCACACCTCTGTTGCTCCCATCATAATTTGAGATGGGAATAAGGAAGCTCAGAGTCTGTCCCAAAGGCAGGTTGCTGTTGGGTTATTGGAAGCAGGCCCTTAGCAGATCCCAGTGCATGGGCTGGAGGCTGGCAGCTTTGTTACCCCTGTGCAAGGGGAGACCTCAGGGGCTGGGTTTCTCTCTCATGTGGGGCTGGAGCAGCAAGCAGAGCATAACCAACTGGGCTGACAATCAGTGCAAGGACAGTGTGGGTGCTTAAATATCCAGTTCCACACACCTGAGACTAAGATGGCCTTGCTGAAAACAAGGGACATGCAATGCCTCAGTGCCCTCCGTTCCTCAGAAAAGAGCCTTCAGACAGCCATGGAGAGATCACAAGGTCCTCACATTTGAGAAGGAGGATGATTCCTAAGAGCACTACCCTGACAGAAGTGCTCCTGGGATCCCTAGAGCTCCCAGGGTGCAAGGTCCAGGGCTGGAAGCTTAACACTCAAGCTGTCCCAGGGCTTTGGCCACCCATAGCTCTTTCCCCTGCTGCTACAGAATTCAGTGTTTTGCCACCATATAGTAAATGTGAACTTTTTTAGCAGGTCTGTGAACACAATTTTCCTTGCAGATCAGAGAAACAAATTCCAGGTGGATTTAGAAACTACCTTCCAGACTTCACACACTGACACCATACAATGCTCCAGCCTATCTTTTTCCACTTCATTACGTTTCATTGTGGCTCCCCAGAGCTGTGGTGGGGAGGGAGCCTGCAAGCCACTTGCTACAGAGAGGTCTGAGATGCCACTGACTCCTTTTGCTTTTCTTTGAGCCCAGTAGAGCAGATGAGATATGCCTCTTCTCCTTTCAGAAAACCTTTCTGTTCTGCTGTTCCCACTTTCATTCTCTCTCCACACTATTTTCCATGATCACACACACTTCAGCACCTGCCTTTTTCAGCTTCTCATCTGACTTCCCAGTTTGGCTTCCACTTTCAAATCTCTCTGCACACTGTCATCTCATCATTAGCTGCAGAGTCTTCCCCAGCTGTAGCACACACTCCAACTGCTCCACTGGCTTTTATCTCCACTTTCTTCTCCTTTTCATCTTTCCTCTGCCCTGAAGTCTTTCCAGTATGATTCTTTAAGTGCAGGCTGTCACATACAAAGCTCTGACATTGTCTCTGACCCTGTTTTCTGTTTCCATTAGTATTTTAGAAACAAGCTTGGGACTGGCCTGTGTCACCTTTTGGTTTGTTGTGTTGTAAAGAGATTTTAGTGAAGAGAAAGGGGCAGGTGCTCTGGGGGTTTGGACAGACTCAATGCCTGTTGGTGTCTGACCCCAGTGGGAATGAAGATACGAATTGGCCAGGTAGTCTTGCAACAAGGCTCTTCCTTGCAACAAGACTTTTATACATAAGCCTTATAATTAAAGGCATTCCCCCAAGAACTTTTGAGTACTTTTGCATGAGTATTTCGTGAGAAGAGTAGGTAAGACAATGCATTAGCTTTCAAGGTAAGTTGTCCAAGTCTGGCTTTGACTGGATGTCCCATCATAGGAGCTGTATTGGCTGAGGACAAAGGTCCTCTTCACTGCCACATTTACTATATTTTACTTATTTGTCTATTTGCCCCTCAGATTTTGCTATGAAAGCAGCAGTGGCTATCAGAAGTGTTTGCTCGCCCCTGCCAACACCTCCTGACTGCTCAGTGGCTCACCACTGAGTTTCATGCATGAGCAATAAGGACTCAGAAACAGTGTTTTTCATTCAGGTAGGAACTGTGTAAGTTGTGCAGGCTCAGATTTTGTTGGTGATCTGTATGAAACAAACCCTCCTTGCTGTGGAGTGGAAGTGAATTCCTTCAAGATTCAGGAAATGTAAAAAAAAAAAAACAAAACCAAAAACCCCAAAACTTAACTCCAGAAGAAAGGCAAGAGGGCTATATCTGTTAAAGAAGGAGGTAAATGAAACAGGGGTCTTCCTTGGGAGCTCCTCTGACCTGAGCACAGACCAGACTGATGCTATTTCTCTGTTTCTGGGATGTGTGTACTCAGTCAAAAGTTTTGTGTCTTTGTTCATCTGAGTTCAATTAACCTGGAGCTTACATACTCTGCTTGGTACCTTTTGCATGGTAGGCACTCTGTCAGGCTTTGGCATACAAGTGATGTATGCTACCCAGAAACACAGGTGTGAGACAAGGAAGATCAAATGCTAATGCAGTCCCCTGCAAGTGTCCCTGAGATTTGTGGAGACATTTATGACAACACTATTAATTTTTCCTATAACAGAAGCAGCAGTTCATTCATTCATTCATTCACTTCCCTTTCAAGTAGAAATGTCCTCCTTGCAGCTCAGGGGCAGGGAAATGAAAGGCCCATCTTCCAGTTTACTCTTATTTTTCAGCATATATGCTACACTGTCTGATTGCAGTGGCAGCACTGGGATGGCAGTCTTGGCTCTGGCCAAGCACATCTTCCTTCTCGGTGTGACTATTGGTCATGTACCTTCTGCAGCCATTGTCCATGCTTTGGACAATGTGGGCTCCCTCAAGCAGTCCTGCTGAAACAAGGCTCTGCCCTGGCAGGGCTCTCCAGAGCCCCAGTGATTGCAATGCCTTTGGGCTCTGGTTTCCATGAGTGGCTAGCACAGGAAGCAGGAGAGGCCATCCAAGAAGTCTGTGTGTGCTGAGACCCAGCCTGCTCCTGTGGCATGTCCTTGGCTCCAATATTGGCCCTGAAACCATGGGCCAGCACCATGATCACCTCTTGCTCTCTGCTGGTAAAGCTCAGGAAGACGCAGAGACAGGATTCTTTTATACTTGCTTCTGGCCTCCTAGTGAAGCATTTTGGATATTCTGCTCAAATGTGTTGTTAATGTCAGCATGTGCCTTTATGGGCCAAAGACTGAGAAAAGTGTGACATGGGGACAGGAGCCCAGGTAGCCTTGCCACCTCATGCCCCAAGAGGACAGAGGAGGGGAGAGATCTCTCAGGATTTATATGCACAAATAGGCATACATACACACACACAGATATATATATATTTATAAATATATATATAGCTCATCTACATGAGTTATGTTCTGTGTGTTCCCAAATGAAAGCACCAGTTCTCCTCTCCTCCACAATATATATATATTTGGTTTTGGTGCAGCTTCAGGACTCAAGAGAAAGTTTTCCTTTTGCAGGTTTCTAGGTAGGGGTAGAGAAGAGCTTGAGCTATTGCTGGCAAGACACTTTAAGTGGAAATCTTGCATAATTGAGCCTTGCCCTTGTACCAGTTAACAGTACTTGGTGGAAAAGTTATGCAAATATTTGTGAAATATTTTTATCCACACAAGCAGCATTGTGTGGCAGCACTTTGCTACTTTCCACTATAGAGGCCATATAGAGTTGGCCTCCTCTTGCATGGAGCAGCTGCTGTTGTGGAGAACTGCAGACAGGCCTGTGCTCTCACAGGTGGCACAGCTGGAGCTGCACACCACATCCTTTCTTCAAAGGAAATAGGAGAAATGCAGAAGGCAATGCAGACCCTTGCTGAAAATCATTCTAATAAGGGGTGGGTAATTTTTCATTTAGATGTAAAATGTTAGATCCTTCAGGAAGATTACTTTGCAAGCACAGACTTAGACCTAAGGTGCAATTTGTTCTCACTGTGTGCCAGAGGAATCCCACTGCCTTCCAAGGCCTATCAAGTGCAGATAGGGACGATGCACCCATTTAGCAGAGAGCTGATTTATTTCTTAGACAGTCTTTCCCTTTTGGCATCTACTTGTGCAATCATCAGCTCCTGGCTGAGTTACTATGGTAATAAGAGTATATCATGGGCACTACACTTACTCACTGTTGCCTGGGTCACAGGAGAGGAAAAATAGCAGAGCAAGCTGCTTAATTTCTTCATTTTCTACACACCCATGCTAAGAATGTGGGAAAGAGCTGGAAAGGACTGGAAGTCCCTATATGTTCCACACCCTGCTAACCATGTTCCACTTGCAGCACAGACACAGAGACAGGCACTCCTCCCTGTGCCCCAGGGTTATCTGCCCTCTGCAGCCCATGCAGGTCCAAAGACTGATGTGCCCAAAGAACAGGATGTGACAGTGCCACCACATTTCTCCAGCAGCAAGACGAGGACTTTGCAGTGGGCTCTGGGAATGCCAGGGGACAGTGCTTCATGCTCAGAGTGCTTCTGGTTCATCTGAGAGGGTTTCAAGGGTGAGGAGTGTTGCACCAGGACTGCAAATGCTGACCCTGTCGTGCTGGGTCCTGTGCTGCAGGCACCTGGAGGGGCTCACTGCTCCCCAGTGCAGTACCTGGGAGCTCACCTGCCAGCGTGCACCAGGGTGGCTCTTGCCAAGGGATAAGAAGGTGGTGTGGGTGTGAAAAAGATGTGCTGGACTGGTCAGACTCAGAGTCTGACTGCTCATGCAGCAACTCCACTTGGGGCCAAAAGCGAGATGGGGAGTTGTGATGCCTGCTATGCAAATACTATCAAACCTGCCCTTTCTTCTAGGGTCTAGAGAGCTTACAGAAAAATCCTTTCCTTGGTGCAGAAATCCCCATTTCATAGTCTATGGGGCATTAATGACACCTTGCACTGAGACTATAAATGCGCACATAGGAGGCAGAGGGAGAGGAGGACTCTGAGGTCCTGGCCTTGCCGCCAGAAGCTCTGCTGTTTTCCATCTTCACTGCTTCAGTCAGGCTATTTTTATCACTTGGGCTGCAGTTTTTACTTACTATTTTTATCCTGTGTTACTGATTACTTCTGATTATGAAGGAATTTAAATTTGCTCAATGTATGTTAATGATTCTGTGTTACAGTGTCAATTGGAGGATGGTGTCAGCAGCCACAGCTCAGGAACAAAGTCCTTGTAGGGGCCCAGCCCCAACTTGGCACAAGAATAACACATTGTGTTAGGGCCAGTCACTGTCAGGTTTTATAACAGAACATATAAAAGCCTATGCTGGTTATATTCTTCCTTTTTACTTGACTGAACACTCAATCAGGAAGAGTTTCTAAGTCACAATCATAAATAGCCAGAAGAGACAAATCCAAAAAGCTGTCAGGACTTATTTTCCCAGAAAGATGAGTACAAAATGCTGCTCTTATTTACATTATTCATGCACATTTTCCTAGTTCTAAAGGATTCACTACCACATGTAATGTACTACTTCCAATCAAATGAACTAATTTCTCAGCAAATTGTTCTACTTTGCCATAATCCACTAGTGGGGTTTTTGCTTACATCTGTTGGAAATATTATTTAACCAATTGGGAAAAATTTAAGCTACACTGGTCTGGAAGAAAAGAGAATCTTGTGAATTAGTCACACTCAATTATCAAGATGCTTAGGAGCTGGAAGAGACAAGCCTACATGTGACCTCCAAGGTGACCTCTGCTCCTACCCCAGAGGGAGAGAAGAGCAATGTTTCCAAAATTAAGAGCCTTTCCTTCACTTGCATCCCTGCAGAAGTCCCTGGTCCACCTAATGAGAGCCCTGCAAGGTCAGCTGGTGTGGCTGCAGCTGCTCTGAGCACCTCAGTGCTGTCCCCTCCAAAGAAGCTGAGCTTGGATGCTGAGACAAACTGAGGTCCAATTTCAGAGAGCAGATGGATGGCAAGCGAGCCCAAGGAAAGGACTAGAGACAATTTAAACTGCACCTGCATCCAGCAGTGGATATCTACAAGCTGTCAGTACTGCCTCAGACAAGCTATCATTTATCCTCCTGTATAAGCACATCTTGCTCTTAAATGTGTAGTTAAGAGAAAGAATTACTACACTAGTAAGGACTGCATTTGCACTTAAATGAATTTTTAAACACCTTCTTGTTTAACCTTCCTGACAGAATAGACATGTCTGCCCGTGAAAAAGTTGAAAACCAGTAAATAATACATTCACTGAGTACTTCACCTTGGGAAAGGTCACATTTTGAAATGTCTGTCTGTTCATCAAATTAAACTTTCTGTTTGATGGAAGGGAAATTTTTTGGATTCAAGGACCAGTAGCAGAACTGATTGTATGATGGGTCTTTGAGTTAAAATAGCATCAAAAGCCAGGCTGGTGCTGCTGGAGCAGCCTTGTGCTGCAGAGAACATACAGAATCTTACTGCTTCAATTCCCACTCAAAATAATTAATAGTGTATCAGTAATGTGACACAGTGAGTGAACCTCTTCTAAACTCTGAAATTCTTAATGGCTACCATGCTTCAGACTTTGGGACTGAGGATTGTGGCCCAGGTGTTCCTGCAAAGGGCTAGTGCTGGCAGAGGGAAAATCTTGATCTGGGCAGAATGACTGTGCTGGGGTAGCCCACATGCTAAGTAAGCCTGCTCTCCCTGCCAGGGACCCCTCCCTGCCCAGCTTTGAGAAAAATACCATACTGTTCTTGTTGAAATGTCTACAACTAAACAGAGATGCCCAGAGCACTTCCAAAAGCTCAGGACTTGGAGCAGGTGTGCAAGGAAACTGCCTCTGCTCAGGAGGGACACAGGGGTAACATGGACCTGAGACGAAAAAAATCACATAGAACATTTATGATACATGCTTGGGGAACTCTCCTGAGACCAGTAGCTCAGCAGAGCTGAGGTGTTGCATGTAAATGCCCTTCTTCTGCCATGCATAGGGAATTCAGGGAAGTTCACAGAGACTGCATTTTCCAGGCTGACAGCCATGGCTCACCAGTACAGGGGTGCAGATACATTAGAACATTACCCTTTTATTATAGCACAGATTTCTGTATTTATGCTACTCTTGCCATGTGTTTTACATTACCTGAGTGCTCTTTACTAGTACCACTGCATTCCAGTAAAGCAGTGTTGTGGACATCTCCCCTGTAACAGGGGGCATGATCGTCTTCTGAAGCAACTTTGCTCTCTGCAAGGCTGTCAGAGTCAGTTTAGGAGCAAGATATGAGAGCTTTTGGACAAAAGCACTGGACCCATGCCTGCCTGGCTTGAAATATTCTTTATCCTTTATCCTGCCTTGCTGTTCTTTGCTTGACCTGACTCTATTTGAATGCAGCAGCCCTGTTAACTGCCTCAGTCATATGTGCAAGGACAGACAGACCATCTTTTCTGGAAAATCATATAGACACACCTATCAGTGTGTATGTTCAAAATGCAGGCAGAGCCGCAAAAGCAATCCTAGGAGTGATTTCATAGTAAGGTGCTGCTGGGTGCATGCTGTACATGGCTGAAACATGTATGTATACATTGGGGTCATGCATTTTCTTAGTGCATCACTTATAGACAGGCCATGATGGCTGTGTATGTTGCATTTCTGCCATATTGTCACAGTAGAAAATAAAGCTGGTATAACAAGGCCTGTGTCAACTCAGAGCACAGCCATAAATTCTAGGAATGTTTCTGAGGCAAGTTAAAACAAATTAGTAATTATAATGACTGACAGGTACTCTGCAGCAACCAATGAGGTGCCTACTGATGAATACTAAAAATCTCTTAGCAGAGGAGTTACAACTGTGGCTGTCAATGTAGCTATAATTAGGCAGCTCTAAGTGAAACGACTTCTCCTCAGATGTACTCCCTTGAGAATCCAAAGATCTGGATTGTTGTACAAAGGAAGGAGATTGAAAGGGGCTGTTGGCTGTTTGTGGTGCAGGGGCTACAGAGGCCAGCTAAAACAGCAGCCCGGTGGGGTGGCTACAGGACTTGAACTAGAGCAAGGTTAGTCTGCCCCTCAAGCCAAACTGTCACACTTTGCATTCCCTCTCTGTCTTCTTTTCTGTGGCCTCTCAGCACCTCACAAGTACCGGAGTTATGCCTCTCAAACACCCAGAAGTATTAATCACTTGAAAGATGAGTTAATAATCTCTGAGTTGTTGAGACATGCTGAAGGACGAGCTGATAAATTTTCATTGCACAGTGGGGAAGGGTTCCTCTGACTGGATATCAGGTTGATGACAAGTTCAGAAATCTCCAGGGAAGCAGATGAAGAGACAGAAGTTTTCTGTGTGAGCAGGAACAATCACTTATAAACACAAAACCTCCTGTGAAAAAGTCAAGCAGTGTTAAAAGAGAACCATACCTCCCTACTTAAGGATTAATCTTTGCACAAAGTCTAATTTTTGCTGAACAATTTCTCCAGTGCCTAAAAGAAGCATGTCTTTCTTCAGCATCATGCCTTCTATTTTTACAGTTTAGAAAAAAACTCAAAACCACCCATGAAACATTTGTGGATAGAAATAGCTCTCCAACTACCACTGTGTTCCTGTGTAATTTTTCATGCTGGATATTGCAGCCCTGATCTTGGTCTTTACATGGGACACCACTTTTTGCAGTGGGTATGTCTGAAAGGGATTCATCCTTGAGGAAACCATACTGGCCTAAGATGGACTGAGCTGTGACATGCTTGCTAAGATGAAGCAGCAGCTGTGACAACAGCAACTGAGAAGGATATTAAACTATCATCGATTAAGTCAGCTCTGACTGTAATACTGAAATCACCCTGACTCCATCCTGAATGTTGCAGACTAGACTGCATTTCCACAATAATAGAAAACATTACTTTTCAGCCTTACTTAGTGCTGTTGTCCTGGGAACAGAAAATTTCTACTCACTCCTCAAAATACTGATCTGTTGATTCATTTTTCAGGTGAGAGGTTGTTAAACCTTTCTGGGTGTGTTGGTGCTGCATCCTGTTTGTGCAGGAGCGATGGGCTGAGTTTTGTTTCCTGCTCCCTGTGTGCTCATTCTAACAGGAAATGGCTGTGGGTTAAGAAGAAGGATTTTGTGATTTTAGAGATGCCTCGACTCACTGCTTCTAATCTTTGTAAAGGATTAAATCCATAAGGGCTAAGCACCATTCAGCAACTTTCCAAGAGATTACAGGTTTACATGAGTTTGATAGGAAAGATGTGTGCTAATGTCTTTACAAACAATTCCATATTTGGTGAGGGATAGGTGTTAACTTCTTTGAAATGGGTCTTAGTATCTCTACCAACTTCACACCACAGGTTTGTTACAGAACTCAGTCAGTTTGACTCCTGAAATAGACAAATGGGCCTGAGTTTCTCAACTTTGGGGGGAAATGGCAGGTTCAAGGGAGGAATACGTGGTAGGCGGTTTGGGAAGGCTTTACCTCCCTAGTACTTCAGCCAATGGGGAAAGGAAGAGGACAACATGCAGCTGGAAGTTTAGGATAAAAGGAGGCTGTGCCCTCCAAAACCTCGAGAGAGAAAATGCTGTGGGGATATGCCCCACTAGACTCTCTCCCTTTATTCAAAGAAAGTTGCAGGACCCTCTGTCTCCTTTATGGACACTGGCTTTTCACAGTGATTTTCCATACAAGCCGATGCTTTATGTGGATCTCATGGGCAGCAGGAGCCCATGGCTTAAAGGTGACTATGAGGTCACATCTGTCACATCCCTGAAAAGCCATTCCCTGCAAAGGATGTGCCTGCAGTCAGCATTTAGGATTCAGACCACTGACTTTGGGTAGTACCAAACTTGACAAGTTGGCCATCACATCCAGCTGTAGACTCAGAATGTTTGTTTTATTCCTGAGGAAGACAATGGAAAGCTTGAAGGACTGAATTAATCTAAGGCTAAGTAATTCTAGAGTTAAAATTTCCAGGTCTTTTTACTCCTTCCTTTCATGTTTCAAAAAGCCACCGCCCACGTGGGATGGCAATATGCTGTCACCATCAGTGCACCTGCATGGAGGACAGAAGACGAGCAGCTCCCTACTGTGAGTCATCGTGCTCCCATCTGAAACATTTGGTAATATTAGCAAGGAGTCTTGTAAGTATGCCTTTCCTCCATCTGGCAGTTTGATCCATGTTCCCCTGTCATCATTTTTGATGGAATCATTTCACATGTAATGCAAGACTGTCTCTCGGGTGTTTAAAAAGCGAGGCAGGTGCTGGAACTCCAGAGCAGAGCCCTTCTCCCCATGTCTCTGCTGGCTGGCGTCACCCACTGTGTGCTGGGAGGAGCGCCTCACCTCGCAGCAGGCTCCGGCCCTGCGTTTGCCACGATGGAAACATTTTTGACAATATAAAAGTGTATCCAATGGTGACCACTACCGGAACAAAAGAGCAAGGCTGAGCAGTAGCCAGTGTTTTCATGCCAAAGCTAGCACCACCCACAGATGCTTGTGACAGAGAGAGGTGTAAAGGGGACGCCAGCACTGTTAGGGACAACTACAGTCGAGGGAGGGGTAGAGGTTCATTTTCAAATGACAAGTGGGAGTACAGCTCTCAGATGAGTCAGTGAGGAAGAGCCCCCGCAGAGGAGTCTCACACCTCTTTACTGCCTTGCAGAGCTGCTTCTTGCTGCCTCTTTGCTCCTGCCCTACTTTCTAGGAAAACTGCAAAAGTTCACTGCATTCTCACAATGCCCCCAACAGCAATTCTGAGCAACCTGCACTACCACGGCACTCATTAAGCCATACAAAGAGAAATTGAAAGATGACAGACAACACTTTTCACTTTTCCTTGTGTGAGTAAGAGCTGAGCCTGACTTGGCATGAGGTGGAGAATGAGAGTATCAGAGAGTTTCTATGAATCTCACAAGCATGTAATAGGAAGAAGATTTTACATTTCTGTACAGAATATGATGGTGCAGAGAAGATAAAGAAGTATTCTGCAAACTCCACCTTAGGCCTTCATTACTGGTCAGAGGACAAGTTCTGTCACTGTGCCACAAGTACATACTCAAAGATGTTTGCCTCAACAACAGACCCATCAAGAATACTACTGGAAAACTTGAGAGCCCAGCCATTATATGACCTCATTGTCCAGAACTCTATTACATCTCCTTTTCATAGAGTCAGACAAAAAATCGCAATGTAAATAGCATTCTGGTATCCTTCTTGCAGGACCCAACCTGCAGACGTTCATCCTACTGGTGGCAAGACATACTTGCCCATGTCACTTGCCAAGAGTGTCTTGCCACCAGTAGGACAGGGTGATGGGAAAACAATGGTGAACTGTGTGATTTGTTTTGTTAATCTCATCCAGTTCACCCTTCCTTTCAGAAAAAGGGTTCTCAAGAAGAGTCTGCCTTCATCTATTTTATCTTTGCAAATCCTTGACTTACCCTGTACTAGGAGAGAGGACCTATTGAACTGCATTTCCAGGAGAAGACAGTCTGATCTGTGGCAACCACTTTGAGTTCACAACTCTAATCTGTCTGTGTGTTAGATTTTAACCAAACATTAGGTAACATCTGTATCACTAAAATGAAGATCTTTAAAAACTCATGAAAAGAACTGGGTTGCAATTCTTCAAAGTAAAATTTTAATATGCTCCTGTTCTTCCCTCCACTTTATTTGCACTTGCAAATTTGTACCTGAAGATTCTGTAGAAATGCCAGCACAAAAGGAAGTACCACCTCTTGCACACTGAACCCAGACTAGTGGGACCAATTCTTAATGATGGCCACAAGTCAGCTTGTTTGCAAACAGTTCAGAAGCAGCATTCACTCATTCAGCTTCCAACACAGGCTGACTTGTAAAGCAACTCCTGGCTGCTAGGGTAACTTTTCACAGACAAGTACCAGTTTACTGCCTACCAAGGATTCCTAATGTCTGATGTCACCCTGCTATTTATGTATACTGAGCATCAGAACACCCCTGACATCCTGCCTCTTGGGCACAGGAGTTTCTGGGAGTAAGCTGCTGGTAAGTATTTCTCAGGCAAGACTATCAGCTCAGCAAAAATCATCCATTATCAGAAAACAACCTTTACAGCTAAAACTACTTTAATAGACTGATACTGAGAATGTGCTTGAGAAGGTACAATATTAAAGCCTGAACCAGAAATAAAGAGGAGATAGCAAGATCCCATTATAAGGGTCTTAATAATAGTGAAACTATTATTCTTGTTTCTGTAGGACCCTTTGCTATGATATTTATCTCAGAGAAAATTCCAAACAAAAAAAAAAACACCCTGACTACAAACATTTCAAGCAATGTTTTGAAAATGGTCATTAGACAATACCAAAAGCTCTCATATTTTCAGAACTTTTGTATTTTGAGTTCAGATTTATTCTTAACCAGACTATGATCCTTCACCAACATAATATTAGGAATTTTAAAAGCTCTTCCTTTGCTATGATACATTTAAAAAGGTGACAGAGCCGCCCCCCCGCAGCCTTCACTCTGTGAAACAAAACAAGCCCAGTTAATTTAGACATTGTTGATAAATTATTTTTCATTTTCCCATTGATGGTTGCAAATTTCTCTGCCCATGGTGTAGTCTTGAGTTGTTCCTCGAGTACAGGTGTCTTGAACTGTGCTGAGTTCTGGTTATATATGGCTGGGAATAAGTCAGCACTTTGCTTTAGAAAAACATTTTTGGTTACATAAACTATTGTTTTACCTTTTTCACAACCATCCCATCAGTGTCATGATATGACCACTACTCTCTTTCCTTCCTTGCTGCAGTCAAGAGCAGTCTCAGAGCTATGGGCATCCTTTTTGGAGCAGACACTCTTCTGAGGGTCAGACTAATCTGACACAGCTTTAGTTGACTGAACAGTAGGTTTCATATCTACCTTTTCATTGCATGAGACACCTCCCACTGGGGATTAATGTCAGACAAATTTTCTGAAGTAGTAAGACTGAACTTCCAGAGGTGCTTTTCTTTCTGTATCACTAACAAAGAAGCCTAATTAACTGTTTCCTTTTGAGAGCTAACCTCCAAATAGCTCCTACTTTCATATATGCATTCTGCCTAAAAAATGCCACCTTGTTTGCACTGCTTTAGGCACCAGTGATATGCAGTGCTTTTAATGTTCCATCCCTCCTTCCTGCTGACAAGACTTCAGAACTTTCTCACCTGTGCCATGGTAATAATGAAAATCTTTAAGATTATCATCAAGGCACAACACCTTGAGGAATGCCAGTATTATTCTCCTTCCCACTAAGAAACTCCTTGCCCATGTTGTCTTGTGCTGGCTCCTTATTCACTTTAATAAGTGAATAACTAAGTTCTAAATGTATTTGTCCAGTCCAAGACAAGAATCATTGTAATTGATCAAATCAGCATGGCTTAGCAAGTTAGCTTGACAGTTTAGCATCCAGGTAAAAAAGTTATGCCTGGGAAATCAATGAGAGATACCAGCTGAGTTTGCCCTAATCATTTTATCTACATAATTTTTTACTTACGTTTCGGTCTTAATTATTCTTTCTTTCAAAAATTGTTCTAAGGTTTGCTCATGATTGTAGAAAGACTGATAATTCTCTGCCAAGACAATCTCTGTGTTTCTAGTAAGCATGGGTATGGTGCTTACTGTTCTGCTGTCAGGTTGCAACACTCCTAAATTTTAAGATCTGTATTTTATACATCAATTCTTCAAAATCCTTGATGTGGATAAATTTGTTTCTTCTCTCAGTCTGTGCACACTAAATGCTGCTAGCTTCTTGACCACTTCACTTATGGTTATTTCTGTATCTATACCTTTTTTCCAGCCAGCCACCCTTTATTTTCAGTGTAGCCAGAGCAGGAAAGGAAGTATTCCTTTGTTGTGTGAATTTACAACAGATGCTGCAGGTTCCTGTGAAAAGATAAACAATGATCATACAGAGATAGCAGTACATACAAAACTGCCTTCTGCCATTAACTTTTTCACTTATTAAAGCACTGTAATGTTTTACAAATATATAATCCTCTCTATTGATGAACTTTGAGAGAGCTGAGTCATCCTGCCAATGTGAGGCTGAAGATGTTACATTAAACTCTGAGGAAGCTAGTGTCAAAGTATCTAAGGGCAGGAGTTATATCAGAGAAAAAAGGTAAACTGTAGTTAAAGCCTTAGGCTTAGGCAGAGGCTAAAACACACATGATTTTACCCACAAGGGACAGCAGGAGTGCCAGGAGGACAATTTAATTTCACCATGAAGTCTCTAACGAAAAGGTGTGCTTTTGTGCTGGTCAAAATCTACATCAAATCTCTCTATGGTTTTATCATCATCCTGTGCTTGCAGAGTGTTTTTTGCTTGCTGGAGCTGAACAGAACTACCTACATGCTCTTTTGCACAGGCATTAATGCCTGTTGTGTACCAAGGAAATGATTGTCACTACTTACCTTGTCCAGGTACTAACTGCAGCATAAGTGCTTTCTAAAAGCACACAACAGACTAATGCACCCCGTTCTCTACTTACCCATTGTTCTTACAGACAGTATTTAGGGAACCTGGTAGACACTGTTAGGGTGAGTGTTCTAGCTGAACTGGAGTTTGTGTTGAAGAGGGGCATTCTTCTGTCTAACAGCAAGGTAGCAGCGCTCCCCAACTACACGTTCTCTAGCACCCTTGTGTGAAAGTTCTTCCTTTCCTCAAGCAGAACAGGTTTCATATCAGACAAGCCAGCAGAACCCTGATAATTAATCTGCTGCTAATTTGGTGGAAAATCATATTATCTGGGGAACTATTCAAAGGACAAATGTGGTTTTAAGTTTGTATCTTAGCTTTATTAACCTTTGGCTGTGTAGTATGTGTCCTGTGAAGTCTTGTGCATCCAAACCAGCTGGACATCCTTACCGGTGCATTTGGGAATAAAAGCATTTTGCAAAATGTTAAACCTCACTCAGAGTTCCTAAGGGAGTTCATTAGTTACAGTGGCAGAATTCCAGTGGCTTGGCACCAGCGCCCCAGAAGTGAGTATGCAGCTGTCCTCCTGAGAGCATTGCTGGCCTCAGCAGTCACAAAAGGACAAGTGCTGTGTAAGGTCACACATGCAGCTTTCCCAGCAGCTTGCTGCCTTTCTCTGCAGTATGCTCCACTGCACTCCTGGGTCCAATTTGCTTAGCTGATTGCTTAATGTACCATGCTCTACAGGGGGTTTGAGACACATAAAAGAGACTGTGACAGGACCAAATGCACTGTCACTGGTGACCTCTTGTAAGCAGCACACAGGCTGCAGCATGGCAGTGACACAGGCACCGTGCAGCCAGGGGTTACAGCCATTGTGGATCTGCTCCTCAGTCAGACGTGCTTCTGCAAGGCCTGAGACACTGAACAACAGGTGGGACTCCTGCAGGCACCCAGACCGAAAAACACCCCGAGCTGGGCGCTCGCAAAGGCTGCTGGAGGTTCGTTCTGTCCCACAGGACATCGCAGCTTTGGGAGGAGCTCACCTGGCACATCCCTGTGCCTGCTCTGTCGTGTCTCCTTACTGAGATACTCAGTTATAGAAAGGCTTTCTGCAATAATGGGTAGCAAATGGAAACCAAGGATACTTTTGAAAAGCCTCTCTAAAACTTATTTCAGCTTCTATAGATGAGCAAATATTTTTAATGTAAAAGTGGTATAAAGAGACTAATTTGAATGTGAGAATGATCACATAACTTCTGCTCATGGAATAATAAGATCATTTAACCATGGAGTATATTTTGTATGCTAGTTTGGCATGTTTGCAAACAACACAATGGAGATGTTTTAGCACATCTTTATGAGATATGAATGAGGACAGGGTATTTGTAAAGCTGACCTTCTACAACCCTATAGTTATAATAGTGTCATGTTTTGTATAGCAGAGCCACATACATAAGTTACAAATGTACATGCAAATTTTATACTTCTGAAAAATTGCACAAGCACATATTTATGAAAAAAAATCTGATGTCTGCCACTTAGTTACTGCTATGGTTGTGATACTAGAACCACTAAGGATCTGCCTTTGTTAGGGTAGGATCAAGCTTCTGGTTTATACTTGCGAAAGCAAATGATGTGCATAGCTTTAATCACAGTCCCATAATTTAAAACTATGAACTAAATTAAAGCTTGGTCTATATACCAGGAAATGCTGAAGATACTGGAAAGAACTCTGGATCTGAGGCTCTGACAGGAATGGCTCTCTCATGTTTACACTGTTTATTGGAAGGAATTTCTCTGCACTCTGCAGCTGCCTGACTGATTCTCAGATGGGGGATTCTTCAAATCATGTTCACTTAGCAACAAAAAGGTTCACTTAGATATACACACCCAACTATAAACATTTTATGGGGGGGTATTGAATATCCTACCAACTTGGCATCTAATTAAGATTTCCTGCCAAAAAACGTAACACACTGTAAAAACAGCAAAGTTTTAAATTCAGAGAAATCTGTGTTTTATGCTGGTTTTCAAACTTACTGAAGTCTGTTAACAGTGCGCAGGAGCTACAATTGAGGCAGTTTACATCTGGAGCAAAGCACTTGGCTTGGCCATATTTTTGGCATAGCCTATATGGCTGTCACAGACAGAGAAGACAGAAAGCAGGCCCTTCACATGACATCTGAGAAGTCATCAAATGCATAGTTAACCAAAAGCATGAAATACCTGCATGCTAACTTGCAAAGCTAGCAGAACAAATTTCAGCCCACTAAAAGGAGATTACTGTGCTCAAGAATGACATAATTCAACCGTACATCTTTCATGACTTGTTTATCACTTATGGTGGAGACAGAATGGAGCTGCTGCTAATTTACACGGTAGCAGTACCCTGAAGCCCCAGCTGAAGTCTGCTTCCGTCCACTGGGCTATGAACATTGCTTAGTATCTGGCTCTTACCTATGAATGTGCATGGCTAATCAGAGTTATGTGCTGTTCTGGTTCTTTCTAGATGACCTGGTGGAAAGTGTGGTAGAATTAAATGTTTTGCTTTTATTAAAAAATCAGAGGTCAAAATTGGTATTTATTTCAGAGTTGCCGACCTTTATTTCCTGTTATAATTTCTGTATACTTTGACCTTATTTTGGTTTAGCCTGTCAATGGACTTTGTAACTTTATCAAAAAACCTGAATCCTGCCAAACCAGGAAATCAAAATTTTGGAAAGAACACCCCATACCTCCTGTATGGATATGCAGTAGCAGGCTATGGCTCAGATCAGCCTGGGTCACCCTGTAATTTTATGCCAATAAATTAGCCACCACATAGGCTGCAAATTGTTTGGCAGTGTGGCACCTCTTACCCCAAGAGGACTGGAAGGTTCCCATAGGATTATGACAATGTATTAAAGAAGCAGAAGTGCATTTGTTTAAGGAGCAGGATCATTTGGGTGTGGGACAAACACAAGGCAGAAGTCAGTTCCTGCCCAGGGGTACTACATTTGGACAAACCAAAGGTGAGAACAGAATTTGTCTGAAAGGAAACTGATCAATTGACAGAAGTACAAGGTGAGGTGAGTCCTGCAGGTGGAAGTTCCTCACTGCTGCCAGTTCAGGCTTTTAGGTAAGGTGCAGCAATGCTTCACATTGGAGCTCAACTAATTTATTGATTCATTTGGTAAAGCAGAAGAATAGTAGAAAAATAGAAAGAAATGGTTGATTTTACTAGAAATTATAACTTACAATTCTCAGAAATGCAGAGAGCCACAACTTAATGTGCCAGCATACAGGAAAGGCTACAGCTGACCAGAAATTATACGCTGTGTGTCCAAGAGTCAGCACAAATACAGTTCAAACTGATGGTTAAAGCCCTGCAGGCCTTCCTTCCACTGAGCCTTGGCAGAAACATGAGCACTCCTGAAAATCAATGGAAACAGAAGCAAAGCAGGAAGACTCACTCTGCTTAGACAGAGTGGGACCTCCTGGAGCAGCAGTTTCCTGTGGAAGCCTTGCAGTCTAGGTAATCTCCCACTACAGTGGAAATGATCTTCCTACCAGATGCTCCCAGAGAAATTTCTTGTGCTATTGAATAGGCAAGATGGAAACTCACAGGAGGTCTCTCCGCAGCCTGTTACTGATTTATCATGAGAGCTGCATGGTAACATGATTTTATTAATTTTTCTGGAAGGAAACTGGTCAATTGACAGCATTTTCTGGTTTGTTCTAGATAAAGGACTATCAAGATCTTCATTACATGCCCTGTGACTGCCTTCCCACAGTCAGCTTAATGTGGTGGAATACAAGCAATATTCTCATATGTATCACAATTGGATATATAAAGGAAGACCTGCAGTGTACTAAACACTTGGGTTACAACGTTTGAAATTGTGTCTGTGTTCACGGGAAAAATCAATCCAAGAAGTCAAACCTACATAAGCAATGTTTCTGCTATCTGCCGTACCTTCTCTCCACCCTATTGGACCTTGCAGACAACCCACTCCAGAGGTTTTCCTGAGTTCCGCTACCATTTTCAGATTTTTGATCTCTATCTTCACACAAACTGAGCATTCTTTTCTTCTTGTTCGTCTATAAAAGGCAATCTCCCCAAAACCACACCTTAGTCACTTCCCAAACATGTGAGATTTCCAGTGACAAAGAGCTGGTAATTTTCATTGCCTCAGCATTCCCTCCTCACCGAAGAAAATCAGGGCAACCAGAGGTTGGGATTTCCCTGACCCACCAAATAAGCCACTTCCCTACTGGAGCTATAGCAATGATGTCTGATATTCCTACATCTTGAGTGAACTCCAAAACTACAGCAAAAATATATATTTAAAAACCCCAAACAAACCAACCAAACTCATCGTTATCTGCATATAACAAAATGTAGAAGGGAAGGATTCTTCTGATATAAATTTTTTCACAAGTCCTCAAAATTAATGGCTTGAGTCTCTCGCCAATTTTTGGAGACAGCAGAGCACGGCTGTGTGTAGGAAAGCAGCGTGCTGTCAGCTACAAGCCGGGTATTTGTGCTCCAGAGAGCTGCCTGCTGCGCAGCCAGACGGCAGCTGTGTGATGCGGGTACAAATGCCATGAGCCTGCGGAGCGCAGGGGCTGGAGGCAGCCGGGGCCGAGCCCCAGCAGGGAGGGGGCTCTGCCCGCGCAGCAAGGAGCTGCGGCAGGTCCGGGAGAGGGAATCCCCGCTGCCGCCCGACTTACGCCTCGGGGGAGAGAAGGGCGTGCGATGGCCCGCGTTTCTGAGATTGCACTGCTGTGTGCTTGTGGGGGATGAAAACTGGTTTCCCCGATAGAAGCTGAACGTCCTTGTCCTCCTCCAAGCCACGGAGCTCTCAGTAGCAGAGCTCATCACAAACTGAAAAGGAAAACTGTTTGTATGAATTAATGATCTCTCGTATTTTGGAGATGCACTTTTTTTAACAGCAGAAATGCTGGGTTCCTAATGTCCACCTTAGGTTCAGAAACATCTGACCTCTCTGAGAGCACAAAACTACTTGTCCTGCTCATGCCCATGAAGAATATGAGCCTGCCGAGCCCATGAGAAGCGTGGCATGGGGAGCTATGGGAAGGCAGGACTGCGGTCTGGCTGCACCTGAGCTCCTCATGCTCAGACACTGAACAATACTAAGCTGCACGACACCCTGGCTTGGTCTCTTCAGTTTCATGTGAACTTGCTACAGCACCGATCTTTACATGCCCAGGGCTTCCACCACTGTGATACAGAGGGGACCAGAGACTCAACCCTGTTGTTGCAGGTTTCCAGACAGGTAATAATTAGCATTGACTCTATGATTGTAGAAGGCTGATTAATTGCTTTATTAGATCATCTTATACTATATTATACTAATTAAGAAACTCAGTAACACTTATGGCTAGTCCGATACAGTTTTGACCTAATTGGTCTATCTATTTAAACACCATCCATTGTCTAGTTAAGAAATTACCTTTTGGTAAACAAATCTCTATGACATATTCTACATGCAATGCACGCAACAACAGGTGTAACAAGTGGAGATAAGAATTATTTCTCATTCTTTCTCTGATCTTCTTAAAGCCTTCCTTGGGAAGATGCCTGGGAAAGTCTGTGCCTGCTCTCTGTGGCCAGAGCTGCTGCTACAGAACCCCATCCAGCCAAAGCCAGAAGTGTGAGGGTCTGATGCCCTTTAATGCTGATGCACAAGGGCTGGAATGATGGTTGCACACCCAGCCTCTGTGTTTTGGAGTGGTTTATGTGGCTTTGTGACCTTTATGTTAACTTCTGTGAATGTTTAACTGCCCAGGATTTTAGAGACCAAACTGGAAAACAAATCCACCACATGACCTCATATCCACACCTATATGGGTCATGGTACATGGGTGCCACGGGTCACAGCTGAAACATCTATGGTATGACACCCACCTCTGCTTGAGCAGAGGGTGTGGCAGCTCCTGAGCTGAGACACTGAACTGCCACTTTCTGTGAACCATCACTAGGGGTAGTTAAGCACACAAACCACCAAACGGAGGAATTCAAGGCACCCAACCAACAGCTGCAGCCCGCAGCACCCAAAGGCAGAACTGGAAGGGAAAGTTGCCTTTATACGTGATGGTCCTATGCTAGAATTTAATACATCTCCATAGAATTTAGCTGCCAAAGTCTAAAAATTTCCTACTGAGAAGAACATTTTCTGCATCTTTTAACATTTTAATAGTTTGGGCTAAAGTTACATTCCTTTGGCTTCTTATCAAATTCATGCCTCAAAGTAGGGACTCACTCAAGTTTGCACAAATTTGTGGCGTTTGATGGTACAAAATGACTGTACGTGATTTTAACATGGGCAAAAAGAAGGGTTTCACCCCTAACCGATTGCAGTCCTGGCATAACTATATTTTCAAGCTGAAAATTTCAACCTGAAATTCAGCCAGAGGCAGGCAAATGGTAGGAGAAATTTCAAAACAATGCAGTTTGTCAGGAAAATGGGATGGAGCAGCCCTCTCTGTACATGGTATCTGTGAGCTCTGAGGAGGCTCAGGGGGGACCTTATCATGCTCTAGAACTCCTTGAGCTGAGGTTGTAGCCAGATGGGGATTGGCCTCTTCTCCCAGATAGCCAGGAACACGACAAGAGAACATCACCTGAAGCTGCCAGAGGGGGTTCAGGCTGGACATTCGGAGGAATTTCTGCACTAAAATGGGCTGCCCAGGGAGGTGGTGGGGTCACTGACCCTGGAGGTGTTTCAGGAAAGACTGGACATGGTACTCAGTGCATGGTCTAGTTGACATGGTGGTGGTTTGCTCATAGGTTGGACTCGATGATCTCAGAGGCGTTTTCCAGTCTAATTGACCGTGTGATTCAGTGAAATAACACCAGAGCGCATCTGGCTGTTACAAAGCCAGCAGACAGCGAGAAAGTCCTTTCTTCCCATCAGATGTATATCTGCCTTTCTGGTTTGAAAATTTCCCTCCCACCACCCCCCCCTTTTTCTTTTTTTTTTCCCCATTTCCCTTACTAAATTTTCCGGGAAGATGTCAGTTTCCATGTAAACTAAAAGCTGCCGTGCTCGCCTCAGGCGAGAGGGGCGCTCCTCATGGGAGGGATGCAGGCGGCGCGCAGCGCGGCCCTTGCTCATGAGGCACTCTGGCGCCCCGATCCTGTGGGTTTTATCCCTCCGCTGTTCGCAGCCGCTCCGCTCCCGCCGCCTGCGGAGCCCTCGCCGTCCCTGACCGCTATCCCTGACCGCTGTCCGCCATTCCGGACCCGCCGTCCCTGACCCGCTGTCCCTGACCGCCGTCCCTGACCACAGTCCCTGACCCGCTATCCCTGACCGCCGTCCCTGACCCGCCGTCCCTGACCCGCCATCCCTGACCCGCTGTCCCTGACCGCCGTCCCTGACCGCCGTCCCTGACCGCCGTCCCTGACCGCCATCCCTGACCGCCATCCCTGACCCGCTATCCCTCACCGCTATCCCTGACCGCCGTCCCTGACCCGCCGTCCCTGACCGCTGTCCCTGACCGCCGTCCCTGACCCGCCGTCCCTTACCGCTGTCCCTGACCGCTGTCCGCCATTCCGGACCCGCCATCCCTGACCGCCGTCCCTGACCCGCTATCCCTCACCGCTATCCCTGACCGCCGTCCCTGACCGCCGTCCCTGACCGCTATTCCTGACCGCCGTCCCTGACCACTGTCCCTGACCGCTGTCCGCCATCCCGGACCTGCCGTCCCTGACCGCCGTCCCTGCCCCGGCCTCCCTGCCCCGCTGTCCGCGGCCCGCGGCCCCTCACCGCCGTTCCCGCCGCCGCGAGATGGCGGCCTTGCGCCGCCGGCGGGCCCGGCCGAGCAGGGGCCGCTCGCTCCGCCTCACGGAGCTCGGCGGGCGCCGGAGGGATCCGGGAGCTGAGGCTCGGGAAGGAAGAGGAAATGGCTGCGCGTGGGAGCTCCTGAGCGCCCAGCCGGGGCCGATTCAGCCTCCTTGGACCGTGCTCTTAACAGCTGGTTCACTAAAAACAAGTGATACCGCCTAACCGTCTTGCCTCATGAAAATAATATGACTTGGACCAAGTGTCTCCTTTTCTAAAATAACCCAAATACGGTTTTGTTTCACATAATTACAAAAAAAAAAAAAAAAAAAAAAAAAAAAGTTGGTTTCAGCCCATAACCTACATTCTCTCTCATTCTCTCTTTCTCTCTCTTAACAACACAGTTCCTTCATCTCACTGGTTTTTCTGTGCATAATAGGCATTACTCCAGTAGCCTCCCTTTTGCTGCTCTGTGCGTGACTTACTTTCCCATAATTATGGTTTTTTACTCATAGCTTGAGCCTGCAGGTGCTGAATCTCTTGCAAATAGAACCGAGTGGCATCTTTCCTGCTGACAGCAATTCAGGAGTCACATAAACCCGTGGCTGGACACAGGATTAAAACCAGAACAAAAGAGGCATTGATAGTGTGACGCAAGGGTTACTCTCCTTTGGAAAATCTGAAGGGCAGGTACCATCAGCTCCAGGACTGAGCTAGTGCCAACTGGCCACGGTTTTATGTACCTGTACTGTGGTTTGGCTGAGTCCAAATTCAAGCTTTGTCAGTCAAAAGCAATTCTTTTTGTGAGGTGGGAGAAGCAATGGCTGGAGTCCTGTGAATGTCTGGGATAGAGGTTACCAAACGTGTAGCTAAATTTGAGCATATTTCTGCCTTTCTGAAAAGTGCAGCTGTTTGCAAATGCTGTAGAAAGCTTCAGCTTTTGGAATAGTGGGTAAAAGATTTTGGACAATTCATTACAGTCTACAGGGGCACTTCGCCAAAAAACCACTTAAAAATGTAGCCTAGTAGCTGATAATCCATCTAATTTAAAAATTTCTGAGAGCAATGAAGCATCCTCATTTTTCATACAGAACTAGTGCCAAACTCAGCTTTTGTAGGCTCATTATTTACTTTTATATTGCCATCAGAAGAAGAGAGGTGTGGTGATGGAGTAAGTCCTGTTACAGCCAGTCTCATCAATTCTCCACTGGCTGAACCATTCTGTCTTCTGTGCAGCTGTAAGATTTCTTTGGCAGTTGGTCCTTTGAAGTGTGCAAGAATAATTTTATTCCTTCATTCACAACTGAGACAAGAGAGCAGCAGATGATGAAGGCTACGGGATCATCTATGCAGAGGGCATGATTTTAGGATGAAAGCCTCTTGCAAACACAACCCCTCTGTAAAATGGGCTAGTGAACACTTAGACAATTGTTTAGTGGCTCAATACATAGCTGAGTGTCTTCCTTTATCAGAGATTGGTTTCTTCCAGATTCTTACAGAAAGAACTGCCATAATAATTATCATCAGTTCTATTTTTGTTGTTTTTTAGACATAACGTATTTAATAAAAACAGTTCCAGCTGTCGGTTATAATGCACCTGCACACAGAGTCTCTATAGAGGTGAAGGCTGACAACTCTGAAGGAAATTGTGTGTATGCTGCTGGGAACAAAAGCCTCAGAATGGTGCATTTCCAAAACAGGATTGTTTGAAAGTATCAGTATGGTATTGCACACCATATTATCCTATATTAGTAATCAAATATATGTATGTAGTTTTGATTAGAAAGACTTTTAATTAAAGATACTACTTATATATAAATTTGCACACATTTAAATTAGGAATAGCTAGTTCAGTTCTGTTTGGCAGGAGAATGTGGGACAGTGACAGAGCCTGCTGCTTCAGGATGAGCAAACAGAAGAGGCTTAGTGTTGGCAATCATTTGTGTGTCCATTTGGCAAAAAAAGGTAGCCCTTGACTGTGGATGCTGGTAATTAATGCCAGAAGGAACTGTTACAAAGCTCCAGTGTCCCATCCCATAAGTGACTGCCTTTCACTGAGGGCTGGAATCTGGTGGATGAAATATAACTTGAATTTTGAACCCAGGTCTTAGCCCACTGAAGTCCAAAGTGCTTGGAGGAGATACCAATTGTTTGTGCATCTGGTATGATCTGTAAGTAAATGTTTTCAAGTGACAGGCTCAAACAGGGTGAAGAGATTCAGAATACTTGGCAAGGATGAAGGGAAGGAGTGATCCTAGAAGGAGGTGGGGGCTTTCTCTCTGCTTCTACCTCCTTTCCATTCCGCTGCATTAATTGCAGGTTATTGCTTACTGGCCTTTAGAGCAGATCTGCGGCATCACCAGCTGCTCTTCAATTGATCTCTTTTTTGGAGGAGAGGATGGTTGGCTCAAAGCTGTTGCAGTGATGAAAATGCATCCATCACACAAATGCAGATGGCTCCTATGGCCATGGCAAGACTGCCAGGTGGGAAAGAGAGCATAAACTAAAGCAAAGGACCTTTGGAGATGGACAAGGCCACCCTACTCTCTCACAGGGAGGAGAACAATGCATACACATCTTTTCTCCCACACCTACAAAGCAGGAAATTAGAAATCTTGCCCTATGGGCCACCGTGCTACTCCCTTGTTTTTCTTCTGGCAGGCATTACCTGTAGGTGTGAGCATGAATTTCCTATAGGATGTATTTTCTGGCAGCTGTTCCCTGATACTCAGAGAGGGGAAAGACAGTTCATTTACAAGTGCTTTCAAATTCCCATTAGATTTAATGGGGAGTCCAGCTATATGATATAACTATAATGGTAGTTGCATGCTTAAATCACACAGGTCTTTATAAAGGAAACGATACATTATCCCCATTTTAGGTGGATCAGACGTGTTTGTACTCATCAACAAAACATGCCCAGGCTCGCTGTTGAGCACAGAGGCTGGCACGGAGCAGGCTGTGTTCCCTGAGTTTCCCTCCAAAGTGGAGGGGCTGGCCTTCTTCACATCTGCCAGGGATAGCCTTGGGTTGTGCTGACTCTTGAGCTGTGTGGGGAATTGTCTGGGACACTGCCAGTTGGCTTCAGCAAAACTGATGCCAAGGATTATGTCAACAGTTTATACAGGATTGAATTCCAATGCCCTGGAACATCCCCCTGGCAGGGTTGAATTTATACAATAGACCTAGCCAGAGAAAAATTAAGTGCTTTTCCGAAGGTCACGCAGAATGTTTTGAGGCTTAATCTTAGGAGATCCCTTGAAAGGTACAGTTCTCTGGTCCATGGTACATCAAATATGTCACAGATCTTGTGTGTGTGTCTAGGCTTTAGCATGAGAGGTGCTGTGACACAGAAGGGCATTTTTCATATTGTTTCTCGAGTCTTTTCCTAACTTGGAAACACACAGCAAACAAAATTAACTCTTGGGATTGAAAGCAGCAGAATTACACCAGGGCTAAATTTGGTTGTTACATCTTTTAGAAAAAGGGATTTGCTGAACTCTCCTGAGGCAGTATATACCTTTGTCTTTAATACCTAAGGTCCAATGCTTAAAACCAGGCATATAATACATGATTTGAAGCACCCTAGCAGAATGATAATATTTGTCTTCTGGTATTTAGCTTGCGCTAATTTAAAATTACACCTAATGCCATTTCTAATTCCTAACCCAATAAACCAAGACTGTCTATTGCTATTATGACGTAAAACTCTTGGGTATCTTTTTTTAATAGTAACTTTCAGTGAAAGCCAGAGTGCTTGATCTTGGATTTTGATGAAATATAGATGTCTTACCTCCAGAAGGCAATCGGAAAGGCATTCTCTTCAGCACAGCCTAACTCTATTAGTTCCTGGTGCTAATAACACAAAAGCTGTGGATTTTATTCCTGTATGGGCAATTCACTTATGGATTGGACTTGATGATTTTTTGTGTCCCTTCCAACTCAGTATATTCTGTGATTCTGTAAAGTACCTGTAGTCCCTAGACATGCAGGAAATGAAGGGATTGTACTGAGAAAGTAGGCATACATATGGTCCCTCAGCATCTAGACTTTTAGCATGAAGAAGCCTGAAGTCCACCATTTTACAGCCTGGTTTTGCCCCTATGCACGTCTCTGAGATCACCACAAAGCACTGTTGCTGCCATCGTTACGATTTGGCCCTTATTGGTGGCACTTCTGCGTGCCACTCAAGGATAATGGCTGACATTCTTGGTTTGTGTTGCAAAGCACCTGGATCCAATACTCATCCATCCTGAAGGCATTCAAACCCATGGTTTGTATTCTCTAACCACCAGCACTGGGGCTGGCAAAAGCCAAGCTGGGCCCAGACAGGAAGGCAGATCTGGAGCAGGAAGAGAGAAAAAAGCTGAGGTTATATATAAGTGGGTAGAGGAAAGCCTGAATTGTGATCATGCTGAGGGGGGCGAACTGAGAGGTTGCCTTCCACTTCGTGAACAAATGCTCGCCAGTCACTAAGTTAGTGTGTGGGAGCCAGTCACTTCTTCTTTGGTTTCCTTTGGGGAAAAGTAGTGCTCAGCTCAGCCAAGTATCTCCTTAGGAGGACATCTGTGAACTTCAAGAAGGCAAAGAAGTGCAGGAAAGAGGAGAGGATCAGGATCTCAGGCTGTGCTCTCAGTGCATGGGATCACTGCATCACTCCCATTACAGGAACAGGAGCCTGGCCCTCTGAGTCCTGGACTTTTCTATGAGCTCCTATGGTAATTCTTGTTGCATTTCCACATCACCACACAAGGAGGATGCTGCTTTCCAAATAACACACAGTGGTGGTTCAGCTGAGATCTTCAGCTTAAAACTGACACCCTGGGGAACAGAAACCCCCTGTCTGACATTGCCCATCAGGAAGCTGATGACTGTCTTTCCTGACATGGATTAGAAGTCTAGAGCTATTATAATTTAATTTTAATTAAAGGTGTAGACTTAGTGTAATTGATGGAAAAAATAATTGATGTCTTGACACATTGTATTGTTTTATGGCTTATTTGCCTTCCCCTTTCACACACAAGCATGGACATGCTTCTACAAATGCTCAGATTCTGGACCTCAGCAAGCCTCAGTACTTTGCTAGCTTTACTTTACTTATCCTGGACCTCAGCAAGCCTCAGTATTTTACTTAACTTTAAAGCAGTTAAAAACACATGATACCATCTCCCTGTAGATCCTCCTGAAAAATTTCACTGTAATTTTTTTGTTATGACTTGTGCCTTTGTATGTGTTGGGAAAAGTTCATGCATGGTCTACTCTGATTTAAGTAAAAGGGAGGCTCCAAGAGAAATGACAGATAACATCATCTTCTTGAGAACTTCTGTCAGGTGTTATTCCCCATTCAGGTTTGTGGACATGTTTATGTGCTTGGTGCTGCTGCAGGTCGGTTGATTTTTTATGCTTATTGTGGCATATGTCTTTTTAATTGGATGTTAAAATGCAAGCGAGATTAGATTAGGCTAGTAATTACTGGAGGATGATTTGCTGAACTTAAAGTAAATTAATAATCATATGATTGTGGTTCTACTGGCAAAAAGGACTTTTTTGTCTGTGTCATTAACACAGTCAGTACACTGGATTCTGTTTTTCAGCTCTGGGTGTGTCTTGCTGTTGGTTTAGGTTTTCAAACTACAACTGAGCATTAGATAAAATGTTGTTAGAACAAATGAAAAATGGCAATTATTTTCTTCAGCACAGAAACACTCTCCTTGGATGGCTCTCTGCATTCAGTAATTCAGTTTCATTGGTTTTACATGAAGAAATGATCTTTCATAGATCTCAGTCTGTTTCTTGTGGCTAGTTTTGTGCTTGATAAATCATTGCATTCATCAGGCACACAGTGCCACATATTTTTAAAAAATGGTCTGGAGAGAGCTAAGACACAGTTGTGTCACGGTGTATGTTACAGCTGGAGTAACAATCAACTTACAGCATGCAGAAGGAGAATGATCATTTATTTTCCACAGCTTCAGAGTACTGTTGAGTCCTTAGTCCATGCCATCAGTTGAACCTGAATAATCCCTTGGCCCAACCACTCAGAGTATCTTCCACTTCTTCCAAACTTTCAGAATATCACTGACAGCAGCAGTCAAAGCCAGTTTGCTACACTTACCAATACAAACACAAAAAAGTACTTCTGGTGGATCCCAGTGTGCAGTTTGTGCTCCTTCCTATTACCCAGCCCAATCCCACTCCAATATTCAGGTGGGATCTTTGTGAGCAGCTGCCTCTAAATCTGCTCTGTACCTGTAAAGGTTCAGATTCCCTCTGCTTTTTCTCTTGCTATTAATAAAATTGCCCAGCCATTAAAACCAAAACTCCTGGGATTATCCATAGGCTATGGTATCTGAAGATACAGAACAAGTCTACGTGCAACTACAGCTAATCCTGCTGCAGAGTAGATGATGGACCAGCTGATCTCCTGAGGCTTCTGACAACTCTTTGTTTTGTGGGCAGATTCTGTCTAGGGGAAAAAACCACTGTTCTGTAGTTACCATAATGTAGTGATGGTCAGACAGAAGGATGATGGTCATCCAGAAAAGTGTAGGAAAAGAAGCATCCCGAATGCAGCTTGCAGCAACCAGAGATTAAGGTCTAGCTGGTTCAGTTAATGAAATTATACCAATTTATACCATCTGAGAATATGGCCTCTGAAGTTTTCATCCGTATTAAGTCCTAAGGGAGAAGATATATTCCGGTTTAAGGGCACGTTCTCCACTTGAACAGTGGAAGCAAGACAGAGGGATCTGATTGGTCTCATACCACAGAAATATCTTCTCCAAAGACTTTTTCTTCACGTGCTGAATTCAATTTCTGAATTTTTTAAAATTAAAACATGGTATATTCCTTGCCACCAAACTCTGTACTGGGAGAAACTCCTGCTGCTGGGTTCAGCATGGGTTGGGGATCACCAACTGGAATGAAGGCCATAGTTGAAGCCTAGCCTCCAGGGTGGCCATTATGGGGCCTTCTTGCAAAGCACAGAGATATGTAAGATCTGGCCATAAAACTCTTTCTTACACAGAGAGGCAGCTTGACATCTTGCTTGGGCAAAGTTAGAGGGAGGTGGATTGGAACTTCAGACATTCCTCAGCATTTTCCATCCTTTTTCAGTCTATCCAAGCTGACATACCAAAGTATGAGTTTCATGAGAACTCTATTCTCATGCTGTTTTCTCTTTGCAAGGTCATTCCCAGCATATTAACTAGCTGTTTAACGAGCTCTTTTTTCTCTGAAATGCCAAGCTGTGAAAATGTCAAGAAAAACAAAACTGTCCCTTGCCACCATATGCAGTGTCTTCTGAGGCAAGATCCTCTTCAAATCTAGCACTTAGGAGGCATAGTTTATATGGAGCGACTATGTCCTGGTTGCTGAGGGACTTGAATAAATTTAAAGAAAGTGAGAGAGCTCTCATGATATTTTAGGTTAACCTTTATAGAGATGAATGTATTTTAAAAGTCATAGTCAAAATGCCAACAATTTTGGGACTGTTTGTTTCATTTAAAAGCTGGTAAGCTGAGGTGGATTTCAGTGCAGTTGTTTAACAATAAATGTTGTAAAAGAAACTCAGAGACAATTATTTTATTATAGTATTATTTTCCTGCCTTATTTGAAGTCTGCATTTTCTGCCTCATTATTGTTTGACATTATCCAAAGAGAGCACCAGGAGTGATGTATCAGCTCTACTTAACAAAGTACAACAGAGAAATCAGTATTTAGGCAAAATCACTTTTATATTTCTCTACCACTTGGTCATGAGGGAGCTAGTGCATTAATTTCACAGCAGGAAGGAAAATGCTCTCTATGCAATATGTTTTAAGTTTGCTTTCTAAGTAAAGGGTTTTATGGATTATACAGTATCAAAAGTGCTAAAAGGTTCACTCCATTTTGTGATAGTCAGCTGTAAAATTCAAGCTCATAATGAGACAAAGTGAGAATTGTTTTTTTATTTAGAATTATAGAATCTGCTGAGTTGGGAGGCACCCACAAGGATCATTGGGTCCACCTTCTGGCCCTGCACAGGCCATCCCAAGAATGACACCATGTGGCTGGGAGTGTTGTCCAAATGTTTCTTGAACTCTGTCAGACTTGGTGATGTGACAACTTTCTTGAAAAGCCTGTTCCAGCTACCCTCTGGGTGAAAAACCTTTTCCTGATATCTAACCTAAACCTCTGCTGCCTCAGCTTCATGCCATTACTGTTTCTACCACTGCACTTTTTTTTCTTTTAACTGCATAAATTATGTTCCATTCAACATACCAATTGTACATTAATAATCTGTCATTTGTTTCTGTTATTGTTGATGTTCACGGAATGTTAGAAGGGTTTGCACTCATAGAAACTCCTGTCAGTTTAGGAACCAGCAGCTTTATAAATGCATGTGGAATGGTTTTGAAGGACTAATCAGTCTTGAACTGCCCTTCCCAGGCATCCTGTGTTCTGCTGTAGTCCACTGAGTATGCCTTCCTCAGCGTTGTGATCTGCAGAACACAGACATAGCTTGAGGCTAAGAACCAGCTTGTGGGGGGAAAGGATGCCACTGCACTGCTCCTGGGGGTCTGATTCCTGGGGTGGACCTTGTCCCAGCAGCAGCCAGGAGGTGTCTGGAAGCAGGCCCATCACTGTTTCTCTAAATGGCTGTGGTGGAAGAGCTGGGTATGTACGAATGGGCAGGGGGGATGGCACCACAGTGAGGGGCAGGTGCCTGAGGCAGTGCTCAGTGCTTGGCTGGGTGCACACAAAGCTTTGCACAGGCAGCACTTCCCTGAGCGGCTGCACGCGCAGAGAAAACTGGCGTGGGACGTGCTTGGGCTGGGCCCACCTCTTCATTTTTGGGTCATTTGGGAACATAAGTGAAGACAGTCCCATACTGCTACCCAGCTGGAGGGACATACAGACTTTGCCTATCTGGGCTGCACCCCTTCCTGAAGCACCAGCCACAGGCTTCTCCAGGCATGGAACTGATGGTGTGCTAAGCCCTGGCACCTGCCATCGTGGCAGCGTCCCGTGCTGCTGCTGTGCCAAACGCCTGTGTGCTGGGGGGCAGCAAGGAGGGCACCCCGGGCTGCAGCAGTGCTGGGCTGCTCTGCAGTGCTGGCCACGTGCGTGATGCACCTGCCAGGGGCATTCTCACAAAGCCACTTCCAGCCAGCTGCAGAGCCTTGAACCTCACTCTGTGTCTGCAGCTTACCTATCTACATGCCCCGATCAATAGACACCTTGCTTACCAAACTCAGCACCTGTTTCAGCCAGCCTTGCTCCTGCTTGGCACATGAGAGCTTTGCCATGCTGTCTATTTCCAAATGCAATGTGTGGAAAGCAAACTGTATCCACACATCGCTGTGCTCCCCAGAAATGGTGTGTCTGCAATGGAGAGGCACTGAGGAAGTTGGATGCAGCCATGGCCCTGGTGCAGAAAGGCAGTTCTTCATCTGCAGTGGTATCTACCCTGGGTGGTGGCCAAACTGTACAGAGAATATTGTTAAATTGATGATGTGCACCTGGTCAAGAGCTCTTCAGCCAAGGAGTTAATGACCTTCTAACCCAGCTGAAGAACAGTTTATGGAGTGTGAAGAAAGATAATCCTTTTAATTGTCTTTTAATAATTACTAGTGTTTCATCTCTATCTAAGATATTTGACTAAGCCCCTTGGGCTCTGAGTTTCATGAGGCAACAGGTTCTGTCAGGAAGAATTCACAGTTCATGCTCCATGGGAGAGCTTCCTGGGTGAGCTCCTGACTTTACTCCTTGTTTTGTTTCTTCTGTTTCAGGCTGCCTGCATGGACTTCCGTGACTGCAGTGTCACAGATACACAGCAGAGAGGGGAAACAGAGGGAAAGTGAGCACCAACTTTCCTCTCTTTTCTCCTCCTGCTCATGCATTAGGTACATGAATCAGCTGGACATAAAGACTATGCTGAAGAAAAGAAACGGGTGGTTACTGAAAATGGGAGGAAATAAAACATTAATTTGCCCAAAGCAGATCATGCCAAATTAACATTGTGCCTTTTTTTTTATAAGATAGCTGACCTTTTCAGGCAAGGCATATGCAATCTGCACTAAGATGTTGAAATAAACCAAATAACTTATTTCTTATATTGGAGAAACATTAATTTTAATACAAGGAAAGCACTGATAAATAGGAAGATAATGGTGGGATATGACTGAATGAGAACAAGCATGCCAGAAAGAAATACTGGTGAAAAACCTTCAGGACTGGACTTGGAATGGACCTTATTTAATGTTTTATTCACGACTGTGTCACCAGAAGCAAAGAGGAGGCAGTAGCATAAATGGATGACACCATGCTGGTAACAGAACTGTGGTGAAATGTAATAGTGGAGCAGTAGCTATGGGCTCTGGGCTGGCTGCTGTAAGGGTGAAGATGTTCAGTTCTTGGGCCCCATTTGCTATGATTACAGCCATTTGCCAGGGAAGGAGGAGACTGGCTGGCTGGGAGTGTGTCCCACTGGAGCTGATGCATGAGCTATCATGCTGCTTTAGTCAGTCACAGCATGACAGTGAGCCATGGATACATGGGAAGCATCATTCCAGGGTGTGTAACATGTACAGCTGACCAGCAAAGCAGGGCTGGTCTAATGCCTTAAGGGATCTCTTGAATGTCAGCTGGAAAGCTGTGTTTGCCTGCATTCCCAAGGGATTTTTTGAAGGTGCAGAGAAGAGCATCACAAATGAGCAGGGGTTGGAAAAGCCTATGTTATGAGAGGAGAGTTAAGTGTCAGGTTTGTTTCAGCTGTCAGGATGAGGTGAAGGGGGATGTGACTGCTGCCCAGCTAGGGGTCTGGGCATTTCATAGCCTGGACAGAGGTGAGATAAGACCAAAGGTAAAAGACAGACCTGTCCACAGACTACTCCAGGCATGAGATTAGCAGAGCTGGTGCTCCATAGGCTTGCTTTCTAACAGTGTGGGGTAAGCAGCCTAACATATTTTAATAGATTCATTTATGTTTGTATTACACATTTACTTATGATAACTTACAATGGATAACTTACAAAGGGCAGAGATACCAACCTGCCATACTTCATGCAGTTATTTGTGAGTTGATGTTATTTCAGATTTGGTGAGATTTCAAGTAATCAATCAACCAAAGCTTGCAGATCTCCTTGCATAAATTTGAGAAATAATCCTTCCTTACGGAAACACCCAAGTTTCAGGGAGTATCACAACAGCAAGGAGGAAGTGATGCAATTCCTGCCTGATTTATAAATCCTATCCAGTCTTCAGCCAGTGGTGTTTCCTGGGCACATATCCCCAAATGTATATGTTCATGTGCAAGGCTGAGAATGGCCCAGTAGATGCTGGGATGCCAGACCATCAGTAATACTGCCTTGAAGAAATAAGAAAAATAACATGCTGTATATTTTTTTTAATACCAATACTTGCACATGCTCATGCCAGTGCTTCTGAAGTCTCATTTTGGCCAGTGAATGCACATATCTTTGTGCACGCAGAAGTGGAGAAGAGATCATGGAATCATAGGATCATAAAATCACATGGATTAGAAGAGATGGTTTGGATTGGAAGGAACCTCTAAAGTTCACCTATTCAAACTCCTGTGCCATTGGCAGGGTCATTTTTCACTAGATCAGCTTATGCAAAGCCCCATCTAGCATGGTCTGGACCACCTAGGTGTCTAGGTTCAAATGCAAATGCTAATTTTACATTACAGGACATAATTTCAAAGATGATCACACTTCGCCTTCTGGAGAGACCACAGGGAAGGCACTGTTGAAGTTAAATTATGGGCATTAGTACAATGATGGCGAGGAGGACATGCCTGTGCTTCCTTTGCAATGTCATTTGTCAGCCCATGACCTGTCACATCCAGAAGGGTGATGGAAATCAGTGTCCAATGCCCAGTGTAGGAGGGAAGTCCTGCATGACTGTGGTCTTGCAAGTATTAGTAAGACCTAGCTTTCAAGTCAGCTTGTCAAATTCAAGATTTCTGTGACACATGATTAAGCCAGCAACAAAAAATTCTCCATTGTTTTACATAAGGCTCTAACTCTAGGCTGCACCCATACTTGGCGGTTTAATTTTGTCAGCATAACTGGCTACAGCTGTAAATTGACAACTTGCAGTATGCACAAAGTAGAGGTGGTTTTTTTTTTTTTTTTTCCAGAGCTGACATCAGTTTTCCCAAATCCTTCCACATAAATGGGAATATTCCTGTTGCTCTGGTCCAACTGCCAGGCACACTTCTGTGAGCACCCAGCCCCCTCTATGCTGTGTTGAAACAAAGACGAAATGTAACCAGACACTTGTCTCCATGAGATGAGCTCATATTTAATGTTAACAAGCTGTCAGATTTCTGGAGCAATGCAGCTTCTACAATTAACAAAATAAACTCATGTAATAGATTTAAATAGCCTATACTCAATCCTTATTCTAATATAAATGGATCCTCTATTGGCCTATAGTTTTGTGAGAAAGGTATAGAGGTGTCTGAAATTTCTCCTTAATTGTTCTATTTTTGGTTCACTATCACTGTGAAATATGCATCTTTTAATTTGAAACGTTTTATTCTACATGTTGGATTTTGTATGATTTAAAAAAATAAAATGCTTTAATTGAATTCTTGAACAGTGACTTTAATATTTAGAAAAAGATCTAGAAAAGCACATGTTTTCTGGCTCTGGGATGGTATTGGAAACCACAGGGTGTGATATATTGGTGGGAAGGAAAAAGAAGAATGGGAAGAAGCCACCTTTCCATAAAAATTTTTAAATCGCTCGCATTTATTTAATTTTGGAAAAATGAAGGCAAATAACTTTTTTTCCTACTCTTTTTCTTGCTCGATAACACTTCAGCTTTCTGGCTGGAAGTGTAAGCTCCAGATAAGTAGAAAATGGACTGAAACTGCCTGCGGCAGCGCAGAAGCATTTCCTTGGGCAGAGGCAGCGCTGGCAGAGCAGCGCAGCGCAGCGGCGCAGGACGAGACGCGGAGCAGCCCTGGTGAGAAGGGGCGGCCGTGGCACACATCCCTCGCTCTGGGAGCACCCCACCTTGGCACAACACAACGATATGGTTCACACAGCTAAATTATTTTTCCAGTGGGGAGTTTTTCAGCTGGGAAGGGTATTACCATGTAATGGAAGTTTGCTGTGCACAGTAAATTTATGACAGTTTTCCATGAGATTTTAGCTAAGAAATACAGAAAGCTGCCAAGCGAAGAGAGAAAAGATACAGTGAGAGACTATTTCTCACCTTTCGAAACCCTCCTCCACTAGATGGGAGCTGTGCCAGGCAGCTCAGGCCTTTATTATTTAAGTCCATCATGACACAGCTTGATAACTGCAATCTCCACTTTCTTCTAGCACATATTAAAACCCTTCTCCCCAGATGCTCAGCCAAATAAATGCCCATTTATTTCAATTTTCTGCTGCTGGAGGTCTTCAGGCTGCCTCCACACAACTCCTATGCAGACTGCAAAGAATATTTACAAGCAGTCTCTCTCACAGAGGTCTTAGCACATGCACAGCATTGGTTTCATTTAGTGTAGGAGGTTTCTATTTTTGTGTTAGTACCTCCCAACAGGCTTTGCTCTAGCTCACATCACATCCATTTTTATATATGGTGGACAGTGTAGAATGATAACAGGGATACAACAGTGCAAAAAGTCTTTAGACTTTCCATTCTAAAGGACAAAAGGGAACTCTCTACTTTTTCTCCCATTTTTTCTGTGCAAGCTTCAAGTAGCACCATAACTGGACAACTATGGGATCAGAATTGGACCATTTAGTTACTATGCAGCCTCTTGCACTGGCCAGGGCCATAGACCTCAGAGCTGACTGGGAACAGCTTTGCCCTCCATGTGATTTCTTGACACCCCAGAAAGTGGATGGGGAGCTTTAATTATTAGGCCTGAGAGTAAATTTGCTAGGAAGGGTGGTTTTGGTGCATAAAGCATTGAATTTCTATTCAAGAGACCCAAGATTTTTTATCTGAACCATGGATCATTAAGAAAACAGCCCATTCACTTTAGCTGTCTTTATTTGTAATATTCCCTGTCTTGCTGGTTGCTGGGACATACTGGAATACCATAGTGACAGTGCCCACATAGCTCCCAGAAAGCTACTAGAATGACAAGAAGTAATGTCCCCTGCCAGGACTTTGTTTGATGGCAGGAGCACCTAGGGTGTGTCCTGGCTGTGTTTCCAGACTGCAGTTTCCTGAATTTATAGCTCAGAATGGGCTTAGGTGACAGATTTGTCCACACTCCTGTGTATGTACATGCTTTGATTAGAATTCCCAGGGGTTAGGTGGGCACACTTCTCTGTGCCCAGAGAAGTCTGGGCCTCTTCACAGCAGCCTCTGTAGCTTGTCAGTGTGAGATGCTCCTCCCACATGAGCATGTGTACAGACTCACTCATGTTTTACACAAGCCACTGAATCAGTGTCACATGTGATAACTTTTGGCCATTCCTCAGTCAGCCTGGACTCCTTGAGTGGATGAATGACCTTGAGTTAGTGGATTTTAGGCTCTCTTGCCAATTCCTTGAACTGTCTCCCAGATAAAGTTTATTCTATCTTCTTATCCAATAGAAAGGCAGGAAAAGATGTTTAGCTAACTAATGGCAAGATATTCTCTACATCTTTTTATGCTTGACTGAAGTAAAATATGACCTTAAAAGCATCAGTAAATATTGCAGCTTTCATATAAACACATCAGATATACATCTGCTCTTCCTTTTTTCTTTACTGATAATAGAGAAGTTGTAGAAGGAAGAGTTGTGCATACCTTCCACTGTGTGGGCTTCTTTCCATCTCTTCAGCAGTGATCTTTCCCTATCAGAAAGTCTTTCAGTGAGCTTCCTGTGAAGGAAGGAGACAGGTGAATGGATCTGGAGAAGCTGGGTGCTGCTCTTGCTAGGAATTGAGGTTCTTGTTTACAGGTTGTACTTGATACTCTGTGCTCCAGGGTGCAGAGGACTGTGATGTTTACAGATAGGACTGTCCCAAGAGCTGTGGTTACCATGCAGGGATGCTGATGGGTGATTCCTCCACTGAGATTTTGGGTTCAGTCACCCAAACTAACAGGGTGCTGGCTGTGTGATGCTCTTCAAGCAGAAGTAATTTTGGGCAGAGAATGTGGGTAGGAAGGCTGAAAATCCTTTCTCCCCTATCTTCCTTACATAAGGTGCTACATGGGTCCCAGTGACCTCCACACACAGCCTGCCTGTTCTGAACCTGTCCTGTGTCTCCACATAGCCCTGCCTTGGGATTTTGCAGGATGGGAGACATGCAGCTCAAATCTACAGTAGGCTTCCAAGGGAAGCATGTCTGGGAACAGCAATCCACTGCTGAAGTGCTGCATAATGATACACTTTCTCCTAGGCAAAAGGAAAAGTGCTAACTAGTTTCCTTCCTTGGTAAAATATGTCCTACCTTCAAAAAACCCATAAGGCTGCTTTTGTTATACCTGAAAACTCTGAAAGCTCATCTAGGGAAAAGGCCAAAGGCCACCAAGTCCAACACCTTGGACTCATAGATGCTATGATATGTGGGAAAAATTCAATACTGTGTCTTCGTCGCAAGGTAGTCATTGCATTTTGAAGGAGGCAGGATAAACATTATGAAATAGGATAATCCCAAATGTGGTAGTGGAATGTTAGCCAGAGGCTTGGCATCCCAGAGAAATGGGTGGGGTAAGAGGATCAAGGACTAGGCAAAGAATCCCAAGCTTGTGCTTCATATATCTTTTAATTTTTACCATGAAAGTAAATACTAGATCAAAGATGGCTTCATCTTTTGACAAATTTTCGCCAAGGCTCAGTCTTTCAGGCAGGCCATAGGCAGAGATGGACAATGGGCACTTCCAGTGAAGCACTGTAGGGTTTGTCCCAGGGTGCC
This sequence comes from Taeniopygia guttata, assembly GCF_048771995.1. NCBI lineage: Eukaryota > Metazoa > Chordata > Aves > Passeriformes > Estrildidae > Taeniopygia > Taeniopygia guttata. The sequence goes on from NC_133026.1 coordinate 131,247,827, forward strand.
ACATGGACGCAGAACCACAGCGATCCTGATCCCCAGGAGCTTGAATCCAGCCCCCAGTTCCTGACTGAGCAGCAACACAGAGTGCTGTGGAACAGCTGACAAAAATGCTGGCTGTGGGGAGGGCATCTCTGAATGTGAAACTCAAACAACCTCTTGACCCAAAATCCACCTATAGTTCAATCCACTCCACTCCATCAGATAGAAGCCGCTTGCAGCTATGCAAATAGTCCATCCTGCCTGTCTTGTTGGCCTTCCCTCTGCCCAACCTAATCAGTGTGGTGAGTAAATAGAACAATGAGGTCAAATACAGGGCTAGATAATCCTTGAAATGGTTCCAGATATGTCCAGGACACCTGAAAATGCGGTATCCACAGAGCCTGCTCTGCACTAGCTGCAACATCTGTCCACCCAGAGGCAGGATGAACCAGAGTGGAATGACAAAGTTACCAGCCCCTGAAACTTTGGGCTGATGGTTAATATAAACAAAATGCTATCTGTATCCACTGATTTATGTAACAACCAGTATTTCCCCTGTTTGAGCTCTGAAGTTGTGCTCATGCATTCCTTTGCTTCAGATACATTTTCAGGGCAAATTACAACAGTACCTGACGTGGTAGGGGCTTTTTAACATGGCATCAGGCGCCAGGTGATTTTTTTTATAAGTATTAAGACAGTCTGCTAGGGAGGCAGGCAAGCCCAGTCAAGTTCTCACATACTCACTCTATGGTATGAAGCCAAACTGTGAAGTTTTCCAAGTATTTTAATGAATGTGTTTTAGACCTTTTTATTAACTTTTAATGCCTCTCTATTTTGGCAGTTCAGTGCTGTGCTACAGGAAAGGCCAAGACACCCTTCAGTGCCGCTCCAGATAAATATATCTTAACCACAAATTAACACTTATATCTTGTACTGCTTCTGAAGCAGATCTGTCTGAGAATTGCTGTTTGCAGTTCCAGGTCGTGATTTTGCTAAATGAAGCCCCAGCCAGCTGAGGATCTAGCTGAAAGCACTCCTTCCTCAATGCCTAGGCACCGTTGGCAACTTGAGATAAAAGCAGGAATGGCAGCCTTGTTTGTTGGGCTTTCTTGTAGGGATTTTGGAAGCAGTCTCCACTTCTGGAGGATTGAGCTGGGTGGCAGGGTGGAGAGGGAAAGGGGTTCATCAAAGGAGCAGCTCAGAGGATGTTAGGGAGACCCTGCAGGTCTGTCCTGCTCTGAGCACTCTGCACATGCCATTCTAGCCCCAGTGGAGAGTGATGCTCGAGGTGCTGCATTGCATCCCTGACCTCTGCTTGCTTGGCTGAGTAAATCTCCCTTCTTTACTCTGACAGTTTACATTTGATTAAAGGTATGAGAAGTATTCAGCATCCTTAAAAGTGGAAGATGCCCATAAAACATTGCTTTGCTTCTTTCAAAAATTTGTTTCCAGACCCCTTAGGGGGTGAACTCCAAAACTGGGATTGACAGTTATATTTCTCTATAAAAGAGCATGTTCTAGTTCAGGCCTTAAATCAGGTTTTTTTACCTAGAAAGCAATAAGGATATAACCTCTACCAGAATGTCCTGGAGCCAGACCCTGAGACATTATTTCAACAAGTTCTTCCAACAGATACAGGCAAGGCTGGAACTACAGACATTCTCTTAAGTCTTCCACTACTTTGCCAAGTTCAGGAGATTTCCAATTTTAGATAAAGTGGACACACATTAATGCAGCCAGAGTGCAAAGTAAGTGTTAATATTTTCTTTGCCCTTTTCATTTCATTACTCTTTAATAGCCTTATGAAAGAAAATGCCTTCTCTGTCCTCCTTCCTTTTTGCTGTTTTTACTTTTTCAGATCTAGGCTGATCTAAATATAGTGAAATATGCCAATGTCTCCTCCATCACGTGTGTTCAGCTGTGACTCAAGTGAGGTTTTGCACCACTGCCTTCTAAATGTGCAAACGCATTACCAGGCTTGCACAACCTCCCTGTGCACATACCCATGAATGAAGTCAGCAATGGCAAAACCAGGCACAAAGACCTGGCTCTGTAGGTCATCTTGGCTCAGACTAAAATGGAATCCATTACACCTTGGTATGTTGTAGCAAAGCCCCCTGTGGAGTACAACCACCTCCAACCCCACTTCTGAAAATAACTAGTGCTGTTGCATGGTACTGGCAGAGTAAGAGCTTAGATTCGTTCTTGCGAAAAATAATGTTCATGTGTGAATTCTCTGTATTGTTGCAATATTCACTTGCTTAAGCTGTTCCTTGATCTGAATTTTAGATCTCATCAGCTGATGATTACTAGAATCAGCAATTAGAGACTGATAGAGAGCAATTCCTAAAGTCTTTGAACTTGTTTCTCAACAGACCTTGTTGAGATCAGCTCCTAGTCAAGCCCAGTACAGACACCTTTGGACACCTGTCATTGTTGTGGCAGATGGTACTGGAGCTGACCCCAGCTGACCACAGGGATATCCCACACCATAAGGCATCAGTTCAGCATTCACAACAGGGAGGAAAGAAAGAAGAAAGGAAGGAGCATGTGCTTTTGCTTTGCATGTAGTTTTCTCAATCCATGAGTTTCCTCATTTTTACCCTCTCCCTTATCCCATGGAGAGGGAGTGAGTGGATGTGTGGGGTTTAGTTTCTGGCTGGATTTAAACCACAACAGGTCTCCAGACAGTGCATGAGACTTTTCTGCATGGTGCTTGTAAGACCAATCAAGAACTTGTAAATGCTTTCCATTATTCACTTTCTTGCTTGCTGTTTCATTTCTCTGGTCTAAGAAACTTGGGAGTCTGCAGGGCTTTGTGCACAGACACAAACCCAAGCAGCTGCTGAGGAGCAAGTTACCTCCTCTTGAATCTAAGAACTGTAGGTTCTGTCACTATCCATGCACTCTCCTGAATGCCAAACCCTGATTATTACCTGAAATCAGTCCTACAGGAGTGCAACAACCAGAATAAACCTGAATCTTGTAAATGTCACATTGTGCCTTGAATAACCTGTGGCTGTTAAATCTGCGGCTTTGCTTTTCCCAGACAGATTCAAGCTGTCTTTTACATGAGGACTAGATGCCATAGCAGCAAGCAGTCTGTTTGGCAGCACAACCTCTGCAGGCAGCAGACTCTTTTCTCCTATGCATGAGATTATCAGCATGGTAGAAGAATTAATTTTCCTTATTTGTTTGTCACATCCCAAAATTTAGATGGCTGCAAAGGCTGTGTTCCCCGGCTTCTTGCACTTGTATGGATTAGAGGTGCCTTTTCAATGACGCCTATGTATCCATTTTGCACAGGACTGCAGTCCAGTGAAAATGTGGAATATGCCTGAATACTGCCATTGATAACCCATCTATTCCCAGTGTGTTGCTATGTGCTTGATTCATAATCCCTAAATGAAACCATGCTTTGGCTTGCCTTTCCTCTGGGGTCACCAGTGGTGCCCCAGATCCGAGTACACATTTGCCCTACAGAGAGCAGTGAAATAATTCTCATAACTGCTGGTGGCAAAGCAGTATTCCTAGGGCTTTCAAAGCAGGCACAAGGACACATCAGCTGGGCAGTATCAGGACCAGGGCCTCAGCACCAACTTGCAATAAGGGTTCACAAAATCTCAGTCAAGCCAAAAGCACTCCTCCGGCTGGGGCCCGTGCAGGGCCTGGGGGTGGCCTGAGCAGGGTCCAGTGGCACGTGCATGTCACTCAATCAGTCTTTGAAAAACAATTTTCAAGTTGTTGGGTTTTTTAAGTGCAAAAGAAAAGCCAGCCCCATTTCGCTCGAGTGACATTTCTCCATCCGGCCAAGGGTCACTGTCTTTGACAAATGTCCACCGCTGGCCAAAACCACTGCAGTTCCATCATTGCTGTAGATCCAGGTTTCTAAGAGAAACAGCTGATGCAGTCACATGTGAGTGTGTGTGTGTGCATACATGTGTGGGCATGTATGTCTGTGTGTCTGGCTGTTTATCTGCCTGTCATCCCCTGCTGAGCTGTGAAGCCACTGGCTGACTCAATTGGATGTCAGACGTATAATTAACTACCTATTTTTTCACAAAGAAAAAGAGTAGAGAGACAAAAGAGATAAAAAAAACCCACCAAATTGCTAAAAAAGTGGCCACAAGAGCTTGCAATTTATCTGTCACCAGAGGATATGCAAGAGATAGCAGTTTTCAAAATCTTCCTGCTGCAAAAAACCCTCTAGTTGGCAGTTACTGGTTCCTGGAAGCCAGATCAGCTGTTAAAAACAGAAAACTCCACAGGAACTCAGGCCTCCTAGATACATATAGGGGTGCTTTTAAACAGCTTGTAACCTGACTGGGATTTGGTGGATTTTCACAGGCACAGGAAGACCCATGCCCAATGCCAAGCTGCAGCAGCGATGTCAGGACATCTACAGAGAAAGGTGGTAAAGCCATCTGCTCTTCCCAGGATGAGCACTCCAGTGCCTGGCCCAAGGCTCCTCCTGCAAATGGCTAGCCTATTCCACCAGTCCTGGATGAGTCTCAAATGTCCAAGGACAATTTCATCTTAAAATAGCTGAAGTTTTGCAGTGGTTATCAGGAGCAAAGTGGGTGCCTCTGGGGAGGATCAGATGCCCTGAGCATTAGCCAGTGCTGCAGCAGGCGCTGAGAGCAGTGTCTTGTGGGGACCTTGGCACTGTGAAGGGACAGACCTCTCTGGACACAGGGACAGGCATTGGATGGGAAGCTGTGGATGCTCCTGTCACTACTTGTACAAGAAATAGGCTGTGTCTGCTCTCTGGATTGGGGATGGGTGGTTAAGCACAGCTCCTGTCCATACAGTCATGTTCTCCATTGATCCCTGAGGGTCAGCTGCTCCCTCAGGGGCATGATGGCCCAAAGGCGAGGGCCTCTGCTTATGGGGTGAGCTGGGAAAGGGGAGAGGTCTTCCTGGGAGGGGGTGCCATGCTGCAGCATGCAACATCCTGCCCTGCACCATGAGCCTGAGGAAAATTGGCAAAGTGGGATGGGGCAGGATTTGAAATGCATGTGAGCAGTAGGGGGAGGGGGGCTTAAGCAATTATTTGAGGCATGAAGCAATGCAAAAATATTTCTCAAGAAACCCTAACACAGTGCGTCCTGCTGAGGTGTTTCCTAGAAAAGCAGACACCGTGGCTCTGAGCGTGGGCTGTGTGCTGCGCTGTGCTGTGCTGTGCTGGGCTGTGCTGAGCTGAGCTGTACTGAGCTGTGCTGAGCTGTGCTGTGCTGTGCTGAGCTGTGCTGTGCTGTGCTGTGCTGTGCTGTGCTGGGCTGTGCTGTGCTGGGCTGTGCTGTGCTGTGCTGTGCTGGGCTGTGCTGAGCTATGCTGTGCTGGGCTGTGCTGTGCTGGGCTGTGCTGTGCTGAGCTGTGCTGTGCTGTGCTGTGCTGTGCTGGGCTGTGCTGTGCTGTGCTGGGCTGTGCTGGGCTGTGCTGTGCTGTGCTGTGCTGGGCTGTGCTGTGCTGGGCTGGGCTGGGCTGTGCTGGGCTGGGCTGGGCTGAGCTGTGCTGTGCTGTGCTGAGCTGTGCTGTGCTGTGCTGTGCTGTGCTGTGCTGGGCTGAGCTGAGCTGTTCTGGGCGAGGTGGCCGGCGTGCCTGGGACACAGAGAGGCAGCGGCTGCCAGCCTTCTCCCAAAGATCACTGTGACCTTGCAGCAACCTGCAGAGGTCTCACACTTTGCTACTAGGAGTGGTTTCAGTAGTGGCGTGAAAAATTTGTCTGGAGAATTAAAATCCTGGCAGGCTTTGTGCACCTCTATGTGCAAATACCAGTTATTAATATGACACAAAGCATGCCATGGTCCATGGCCTATCAGGCTGTGCTCATAGGAGAAGGGGTGGGGATAAACCCCACAGCTGTTGGATGGCTGATGCTCATCCAATTTCTTGAAGTGTTCTGCACCCACAGTCATCGTCCTCAACTCTGTCACAGTCCAGAGGTGAAAAAAGTAACATATTTTTTATTGTTGGGAGGCCTGTGCTATTTGGCTGCAACTGCAAATGCTCTATCCCCTTGCCAAGAGAAGCTTTGCAAACACACACCAGCCCTCCCAGGATGCTGCTAACAACTGATGCATTATTTGAAAATCAGATGTGGAAGAGGCTGGTGCGTGCAGGAGCCTCCAGTGCCCTGGACACATGGATGGGGACCAAAGGCCAGAACAGTCTTAGTGTTTTTCAGACTCAATTAAACTTAGAAACTCAGCATGCTCCAGACCATCAAGACCAGGTAGGAGCGTATGAAAACAAGGGAAAAAGGACATTTGAAAGTCACACCGAATCTGAAGATTCTGAGGTAAGTGCCAGTGGCACTGGAGAAAGCAGTGACACTTACAGCATATACCTAAAATACAGGCACAGCTAAGTGAAAGAGCAAACAGCAGGAACAAGGGGTAAAGAGCCTTCTCGAACAAAGGCGGAGGCAGATCTGGGTGAGCCGGCTGAAAAAACCTCTAGTTCTTTTAGATGCTATTTCACATGAGCATCATTCATGAGTTCACACATTCAGCATGACTGAGGAACACTGCAGCTAAAGAGGAGGCATGTGTACACAGTAATTTGTAATCATATGCAGCTACTTGATGTATCATGTCTGATAAATGGCCACAGAGTTATGACTGCAAGTTCAGACATGCAACTGCTCATTCCTCAGCTTCTGGGGAAGAGTGACCTGGGACATAAAATCCATGAAGGAAGATATGGAGTCAAACCCTGATTTAAATTTATGACTAGATGCAACAGCACCACAAGAGCTGTTAACATCTAATGCTGCTGTTCAAGAGAAAACTAAAAGCAAGCCTGCTCAGCTTGCTGAAGTTCCAGTCACTGGGATTTACAGATTTGCAGAGGCAGACCTTCCGGATCTTCTCTTTTGGCTGCAAGAAGTGGCCTCCTCAATTAATGTGCTGGGGGAATTCCACTTTCACACCAAACATTCCTTGTGGCATCTTTAGGAGAGCTCAGCTGGGCTGGGAGCTGCTCAGATGGAAATATGACACTGACAGGCACCACTTTCGAGGGTGAGGATATGTGGGCAGAGTTATCCATGAAAAGAGAATAAAACCTGAGAAGTTGTGGGAAAGAGCAGAGACTTGCATTTCATAATGTCTCATGAGGTGGATTTCATAATTTGTATTGCTCCATGGAAGTTAAGAATCCAGCTGCAGACTGCATCCAGTTGCCTCTGGTTTGAGCTCAGCCAGGAGAGAGGGTGGCTGGGACATCATACCCTTGTCACTCCCATCTCATGGAGTTTGAGAGCGGGACAGAGTGAGAGCTCTACGGGCTGCTGCCAGAAGCTTGGATGCAGTCCCTTTCCATGACAGTGGGAGAAGTCTGTGGTAAGTGCCTTTTCACAGTTGACAGCAGCTCAAATCAAATTTCACCACCCTTTTACCTTGAGCAACTTAGTCATCCTCAAGTGTTGTGCTAACACAGCCTGCTGCCAGCAGGCAGCTCCTCCTCCCTTTTCCCAGGGGGGAGAAGCACATTACAGCCACTGGTCCTTACATTCCCCTAAAAATGCTCATTTCTCCACCATGGCTGGATCTGTTCAAAATTGCCATTTTCATGAATGCAGCACTATAGCAGCAAGGGAACAGGGATGGGTAGGGTTGGACCAAAGGGCTCCAAAAGAGACCTCAGGAGAACATGATGGGGCTGGGCCCCAGCCCCAGGCAGGGCTGACATGCCAGCCTGGCTGGCCAACCGACCGTTCAGCACCTTGGTCCCTTCTTCCTGCAGTCCACCAGGGACATGGGGTGGGAAGCTGCAGCTTTGGAGGCAGGAGACTGCTGTGTCTGCAGCTTATGGAGGCTGTTCCTGATGTAAGAGCTCCCTGGGGCAGCACCAGTTGAGCAATGACTGCAGAGAGCCCTCTGTGACCACAGGTATGTCAGAGTAACTACAGGAGGTGTTTTACATCATCTGTGGGTCTGACCCAGCTTATTTAACAGGTTCTAAAATACTCAGTCTCTGCACTGCAAGTAATAAAAGTGACTAACCTCCATTTCTTTCACAGGGTGAGCTTAAACGAGGTTGGCAAGGGTTTAACAGGTGTCAAATTGCTTCTATGTACTCATACATAAGTGTCAGGTATAACAATAATTGTTTGAGTTGTTTTTTTAATTTTACACAGTCATAAAGTTGTAACTTATTGCACAGCAGTCCTTTCTTCCAGGACATCTCACAGTGCTGACTATGCTCCTGGGGAGAGAGAAAGAAGGCTTTAAAATATTTATTTCCAATTTATTTGCAAAACCTGTCTGAAAATACATGACATTTCACTAAGGATTTTCGAATCACTAGAATATGGAATAAAATCTAATAAGACATTTCTCACACTTAAATCAAGACATTCTTTCAAAAAACCCCATCCAATCTGTGAATTTGTGGGGGAAAAATCTGAAAGTAACCTTCCTAGCTTATTTCAGTTCTTAGCAGGACCATTTTCAAGGGAAGAAAAGCGAATTTCCTTTTGACTCCATGCCTCATTCAGCTTCTCACAGAGTGCATTTGTAAAGATCATGAGAGTTTTCACAAGACAATAGGGATAAATAGAATTGAAATGTTCTCCAGTTCATAGGTCCTAAGGCTAGATTTACACATCAGCATTTGAGAAAGGGGAGGAGTGGACTATGGAGATAGTCACCAGCCTTTCATTACCATTGGCTTTGGAGTGGAGATTGAACCTGATAATCCTGTATTGTGTGTTTTGTGGGGTGCCTGGTATCATCAGGTGCTCCTGGTTTATTTCCTAATAAGTCTTGTCACATAACTGTTCTTTGCAACCCTGCCTTGGCATAGCCATTGGGGCTTGTTGGCTGACAGAAAAGGAGGCTTAAAAGGGCTTGGAGGGCAAGGGTCTGTAAAGAAATGAACTCAGATTTTCCTCCTGAATGTTTCTGTCACCTGCTGCATGGGCTAATTTGTGCAAAACCACCTGTCCTCCCTCAAAAGCTGGACATCCAAGGTGAGTGGTCTCCTTCAAGTCAGTATGATGAGACATTCCAAGACCAGATTAAACTGTTTCCAAGCCCAAAGTGCTCACACAGGACCTCAGATATATCTCTTACCTGTGAAGGCTGCTCACAACACCCTGTGCTGTTTTCAGAGATAATTGCAGAGACAAAGGGAGATTTTATTTAAATGGCTGCCATAACTTCTTTTAACCATTGAAGGAAACAGGCTGGGACATGTCAGTTGTCTGCTCAGGCTTTGTAGGAGGCTTTCATCCTGCACTGCTCAAGTAAGAAAAACTATGAGGTCACCGGTTGCTAAACACTTGACGTGATTTCCCAAGGTTTGCCTCTTTGGTAGGTGCTCTGGTAATTTGGGTGGTGTTGACAGAAGCCCTGAATATTACCCACAGCACTTGGTGATTATTTTTTTCTGCTGCCTCCAACACCAACCCCCCTTCCAGACAGAAACACTGTGCTGCTGCTAATGGTGCACAAAAAAAAAAAAAACCAAAACCAACTCCTTTGTGTTCCAACTGCCTTCCTGCAGACCAAGCTTCTCCGTTGCTCATCTCCCAGGATTAAGGATGGAATGGGGTGGAACAGGATGGGACAGAGACAGATTTCTTGGGCCACCTCCACCTTTACATCTTTCTAGGTTAATATTTTGAGCTTAACATTTGAAATGTAATTTCAGGTTGCATTTAATACCACATTCCAAGTGTGGAGTGGTGAGATCTTTTAAAAATGCACGCATAATTTATTTTTCATTTGTGACAAGGAAGGAGGGAGTCTTTTCACTAAAAAATCTGTATGGCTGAAGCTCTGCAGGATCTGGTATTTGCATTCAAAGACAAAACTGTATTAAATTTTCCTACATGCCTTTTTGCATATTAAATGATTATGCAAATGTCCTCTCTATAGTCAAAAGCTGAAGCAAAAGGAGGAAAATTATGCTACCTGTTATTTTATGAAAACCACCAAGTCTCGTAATGGGAGGAAGCATTTCTCCTATGGCATCCATTCAGCAGCATGGGCCTTAACCAAGAGCAGTCTCCCCACCATTCTTAGAGACAGGACTCCAAATCTTGCTGATAAATACTGAAAGACTCCCATGGACTTCTGCACTTGTTGATTAAGAAGCATCATGACGCCCACTAGAGAAGCCACAGCAAAGGAGGCTTGAAAGACCTTGGAGAGGTGAATGGAAGGAAAGGCAAAACATACTGTGGCAGTTTATGGAACTGGAGGTACATCTGAGTTTACCTGTCCATTTGGATGATGTGGAAGGTGTAGGCATTAATCTGTGATATTAGTTACCCAGGTTTAAACTCTCATACACTGTCACATGCACTGCTTATAGAATGAAAGCATCATTATTATGTTTAACAATTATATAATAAAAATTATCAGTTACAATCAGTTACTTACAAAATATTGGACTGAATATTATTTTTGTGTGATGCACAGGTTGTGTTTGGCTGTGTTCTTTGTATAAGCTTTGCAGTGGGGAGAGGAGGGAAGAAGTGGGTGTGATGACATGCTAATTCCAAATACTTTTCCTTTTTTCTTACAAAGAAAGAAACATCAACAGCACTCCAAGCTGCACAGGTACTATCATAGCGTACACCAGTCTGAAAATTAGATGGATCTCATGACCTTCCCCTAGACAACACAGGATGCCAATAAGCACATATGCTTTTGAAGGAAAGCCTAGGACCTGCCACCTTAAAAGGAAGCTCAGGCTGAGGTCACGCTGAAGCATTCTGGAGTGCATCTGTCCTGGGATTTTGTTTAAATTAAGCCATTGACGAAACTGGCAAAGAACAGGTCCAGAGGGTGGAGTTGTTTAAGAACCTATTTGTGTTTCTGCTTGAGCGTGAGGATTTGTTTGCTCTTTATTTCACAGATACGAAAAGATTTAATAAATTATGTACCACTTAAGGAACGAATCCTTTACAATCTAAATTCTTGCAACATAAGACATTCATTGGAAAGGCACTACCCCTTCATCTTTCCCCAGTCTGAAGGAGACACTATATACTACAGTGAACTGTCTAAGAGATGTTTCTTCTTTATCCTTCATAATTTCTCTTATCTCTGGCAGAGAAAGAATGCCCTGAGCTGTGATAGCTGCAGTTTATTTTCCACAAAGGCTCCAGCGTTAGCTGGGCTACAGTCAAATGCACATTATTTGCTTTGTCCCAACCAGCCTTGGGTAAGACAAGTTCTTTGTGTCAGAATGTCACTGCTGAGGCAGGACGGGAATGAAAGAACTCTAATTCAGAAGGTTAGATGATGTGAACTCCAACTCTTTCTCAGGCTCTGGCCTGGCAGAAACCTCTCTTTTTCTCTCTGACTGAACTGAGAATATCCATATCAGTTTGCTTTTCTGTTTCTTTTTTTTTTTCTTCTTCTTTTTTTCCCCTAATAATAGTACATAGTTAGGTCTAGATGAGATTTTTATTCTAGTTAAAGCTGCAGAAGACAGAATATGATGTTCTTCAAAAGGCCTGGAAGATCAAAGACAGCTCAAAAGTTTGGAAATGCCAAAATGGAAGTTGCTTGAGCAAGTGGTCTGGAATGGCTCACATTTCCCACCAAGTCCTGGCTCTGAATGATTCTGGTATTGTGTTCCAACCCAACTGTATCCCTCAGCTCCTTGTTCTCACTGCTCCTCCTGTGAGATCTCTTCTAGTAACTCACTTCTCACCTGGCTAGATGCCACCCTTTCTTTACTACCTGGAATATGTCAAAGTCCATTTCTACCCTATTGTCCTTGTGACAGCACTGCCCTTTAATTTAAATTGTGTTTGTTTCCTTCCTTGTTTCCTTGGTAATTACTTCCTTGGTGTATTAGTACCTCCTTGCAGTTTTTTTCTGTGCAGAACAAGTCTGGGACACCATCCTAGGGAGAAATGAGGCAGGTCATGCCCTGGGGTCTCACCTCTCCCTTCCACAGTGGCCTCAGCACTGCAGTCACTGCTGGAGATGCCGCCCTGCAGCAGTACAACCGTGGTTGCCGTTGTGCTGCTGTCAAGGAAAGCTCCCTGGCCTCTCTCTCTGACTGACAACCTCCCATGTCTTGCAGCAATACAGCACTAAGACATCCACTTACTGTTAATCCAGTTCTCCAGTTTATGGTTGTCCTACCCACAGTGTCTCATTCTACAGCCTCCCAGGGACACGGTAGAGACCCCATCACCAGTGGTGTTCAATATGCGACTGGATGGGGTGCTAGACAAGTTCATCTAGGCTCCCTTCTGTGTGAAAGGTTTGACCAGATGTTCTTTCAAGGTTCCTTCCAGTCTGGGCTGTTCGAGAATTCTGTGATTCTACCATTAAAACCAGCAGCCATCTGTGTTCCAGTTTGCATATGAGAAGTTTTCATATTCATCACTTTCCTGCAGTGATGAAACTCCTGGTAGTGTAATTAGTGTCAGTAATGTTGAGATCTCTGGGCAATCCAGTACCAGGGGAAGGTAGAAAACATGGTGGCTGAAGCAGGAGGCCACTCACAGTCATTGGTCTTGTCTAGACTGGGCCCCCACCAAAAAGCCATCAGTAACCCTTGTTCCTCACAGACCAACCCCACCACTTCTCCTTCTACCTCTGTTAGTTCATAGTTCTTTCCAGTTCAAAAAGTCTTAGTCCCTCCCATGTCCATGTCTGTCTTCACTCACTTCGCTTCTGTTTCTGCTGTGCCCAGAGGCTGCCACCTCTTGCTCCAGCCTCATTCAAGCAGTCCAGTGCTTCCCATGCTCTGGTTCCCAGCTGTAGCCTATCTGCTCACATTCTCAGCTCTCAGACCCCTTCTTTCCCCTTGTGCTCCTTGTGGTCTGCTCCTCTGTCCCAACTCCAGAAAGCCTTGCTGGGCAGCTTGTCTTCACAGGGGACGTCTGTCTCCAGGGTAGTCATCCCAGCAGGAGAGCTCTGGAGAGGCAGAGGTGTCTGCTCTGAGGCCACACATAGCCTGGCATGTGCTCAGTGTGGATGGAAGCCCTTACATATTTAGCTGCCGACATTAACAACTACTGCTGAGCAAATGTGAATTTCAAAGGGATTTTCTGAAGCAGATATTTGAAGCAGTATTTCTTTACTGTCATCCTCTCCTGATGCCATGCTAACTTTCAGCATCTTTCTCTGGGGAAATGGGATGGCATGGGAATGGCAGAACTGTTCATATATGTGAAAACAACAAAACTGGACAAAACAGTGTCTTTTTCTCTATTCTTACTGCCACTTGCAGCAGAACCATTTGGCTAAAAATTTCTTAATATTACGTTATCAGCCTCAAACTGATAACCATTTCAGAAAACTTCCTTCCAAATAGATCTGGACATGGGGATCTGAACCCAAGGTATTATAATGCAATGTTTCTGAATCCTTACCCTAGCAAATAATAGCAGGTGATGTCTCTCAGACCTAGGGTTGTGTAAAATAATCCACAGAATTACCTGTTTCTTTCACCTGTCCAGAAAAAGCTCATAAGGATTTGCTGGGTGTAGTAATCCGTTTGCAGCATGATGGGAGGATGGAGCAGCCTGAAGGTGAGCAGCAAAGCTCCATTCAGCTATTTCAGACTTCTGGCAGAGCCAGAAGGTTGGTTAGAAACAGCAGTGGCCACTGTGGGCTCAGTTATGAATCATGGGAGGGACCTTTCTATATTTGGTGACTCAGTGCTATGGTGACCAAAATTCCACAAACGCTTCACAGAGAATAAGGCCATGAGTTTTCTGCTCCTCCTTAGGCAGGGATGCTGCCTGGGAATAACCTGTGGTGGTGAATTCCTTTGAGTTGATCCTTTTCCTGCGTGTCGCTGCTGGAGTATCTTCTGCTAGAGGGAAAGACTACTTCAGATGCCATTTATGACCCACTTTATCTGGTGGACTCTTTATTGGTAGCTACCAGTGAACAACAGAGTCCTTGCTATACTCTTGAGAGTCCTCTTGTTCAGCCTGAAGTACTGCTAACCTTTTGTACAGAAACCAAACATCAAGTAGAGTCATCCTGCCTCTTAACATGCAACCAGTCACTCATTGTAAGCTTTACCTGGTGATGGTTGAAAGCCCCTTCCAAACAGTGTGTGCTTCCAAAAGGTGTGTTTAATCACCATGACAGCACTGCTGCAGTGGGAAGGCTGCTTCCCAAACCATGCTCTCCGTAGCTTCATCCCTCCAGGTGTTCATTTAGAAAAGCATTTTGTACAATAGTTACTCTTCCATTCTTTCCAAGTTCTTCATATCCCATTTGCTTCTGAGTCACCTTTAATTAATGCCACTCTTTAAATGCTTCCAAGTGTTGTGGCTGAAGTGCTGATATAGCAAAAAGCAACACCAAACTGAAAGGCTAAATTACTTGTTTTCACAGAAAGAATTTATCACAGTGGAAGGTGAGGCAAAACATTTTCACCAGGCTGCCACTGGTGAAACCAGTGAAACCACCAGGCTGTCACTGGCTGCCACCTTATTTCTTTTCTATGTTAACAAATCTGTGAGCATGGAATTTCCCATTCCTAAGAGCACGTCACTCAGCACTTAATCATGGCTCAGGTTCTCTGTGCAGTTCCTCTTGTCCTCAACAAGGGATGCTACCAGGACTCCCAGAAAGATTATTTTGCCTGCTGTTTCACACAGTACCATGGATGCCAAATGCTGCAGTCAAAAATGTGGCCTATAATAAACAAAATTATTATTTGAAGTATCTCACAGCTTGTGGGGCTCATGGCTGCATAACATTATGGAGGTAAAAACTACATAGGGGTTTCAGTGGCAGTCAGACCAATCCACAAAACAGAGTGTTTACTTAAGAGATGTGAAATGCAGAGATGCAGATCCAAGTTCCAGCTGAGGAAGTCTGAGACTCAGAATGAAGGATGCTTGGAAGGGGAAGAAAGGTGCTCACTTCTTCCCAAAGGGCAGGGGCTCTCAGAGGTGTGGAGTGCAGTGTATGAGTCTCTGGTCCAAGCCAGGATAGGTAATTGCACCTTCTCATGCAGTGGCTGTGGACAGAGGGTCAGGACTCATCATGTATTTCTCAGCACTTTCTGAGAAAGGCTTGTGTTTTGCTTTGGTTTGATCCCCAGTGCAGAGATGTCTCTGTGCTTCTGTAGTGCTTTCTTGTGGCTCCTGTGGAGTTCATGAGAATAAATACAAACCTTGCCATTGTGTCAGCCAGTAGTCAGGCTTAATGACCATTTACTGGCCCACACACTGTTGAGCAAAAAGACTCCCTCTTAATGAAGGTCCTACTAAATAACAGTGTACAAATAATGCATAATTACTCAAAATTATGCTGGGTCCTTTAAGATCAAGGAAAATGGTCTCAAATTATTACTTGTATTTCTTCTTCCTCAAATGACATCAACTGGTACCCCAAGGACAAAGTTCTTTCAGCCAGAGAAGCTGTTTATAAGTTTAAAAAAAAAATTGTGGTTTTTATTAAAAATAGGAATTATTGTATTATATGTATCTCTAATACCATGCATGTTAATAACTAGCAGTACTTATAATCTGCATTTTTTGTAGTTAATAACATGGGACTCGCTACTCCAATTCTGCAGGTGAAAATACAGAGACCAGGAAGGAGGATGTGGCTTCTCCAAAGTCACACAATGGCTCAATTGTCAAATATAAAACACCAAAGTGGAAACTCACAAATACAGAAGTCTGTTCACAAATGGGAATAAAATATGAAAAGAATGAGCAAAGCTTTCTGTTCCTAAAAGAGGAGGGTCACCTCCAGTGGTTAGGAAAAAAAAACAAACTTTTTCAACCCACCTGCAAAGTCCCTGACTGTCTACATAATTTATACCAGGTTCCCTCGAGGGAGGGGCTGATGCAGGAATCTTCCCTGACTGCTGCAGGAGATGGAAATGGGGCCATTTGCCACAGATAAAGTGGTTTTGTTCAATAAACCGATAAGGCTTGGATTCTCGCTGATGGCAGAGTCGAGGTAACTGCACATAAGCTGTTTAACTGTTTCTAATCCAGTTGAGACATGGTTCTCCCACTTCACATCTATCCTATGCCAAGTGAGTTTGGTTTTTCCAGTCTTTCTCTTTCTATCTCCCATGACACCAGATCACACTAAATTATCTGTTATCAGGATCCTCAGGGAAGAATCAAAACTCTTCTCTCTTCAGGGAAGGAAATAAAAGGGCAGCTGCTTTCCTTGCAGCCCTTTCCTCAGCTCCTCTCCTGTTCCACTATTTACTTTATTTCTTTACCTTGCAAACAGCTCCAGTGTCTTGGAGCCTAGGCTAAGCCCAGCCCTTTTGTGCCCTGCAGTCATCGCTGCATCTTTAAGGGAAAACTGATTCCCAGGAATGCTGTGCATGCACATACCTATCTGGGCGCTGCACCCACACCTGCCCACCAGGTAACCCAGGCCCGCTGGCCCTCGCAGCCACATTCCAGCCGGCAGAGCTATTACTCGCTAATTGTTACCTGTCAAACAGGTAAACGAAGCTTTTGGGCCAAGTCCAAACAAGCATATATTCCCACGAAATCCTAAACCAGCAAACCTTTGACCTTTCTGCAGCCCCACTGATGATTTTTACTGGGGCTGATTTAAAAGTATGATGTTGTCTTTGAGGGACAGAAAAAAGTGGCAAGTTGTGGTATTATTTATTGGGATGAGGCTCTCTTGTACGTGTTAATACCTGCAGGAGAGCAGAGGATTACCAACACAGGAGAGCAGAGAGGCAGCCCAGAAAACACGACAGAGCTCACGTCCCCCAAATCCCCTGGGGAGGGGTGGCTTTCCAGTGCTGATCCAAAAGCAGTTTGTGGATGGTGAGGAACTAATATGCAAAACTTCCTGAGGGTGAAAAAGTTAGTGTACAGAGTAACTCAGAGCCATCTGGGAGGCCTGGAACTGGCATTTCCTCTTCATTTCACCCTGTTCAGACTTGTTCCAGGGAGCATAACAGGATCAGCTCCTGTGGAGGAGGGGGGATCTCTGCACATAGCCAGAGGCAGCAGCCTGTTCCTGTCACCTATTGAGACTGTAAAGATGGCTGGCTTTGTCCCCCTAAGAGCTTTCTGAACAGGCCAATAAGAGAAAGCAGCTCAGTCCAAACTGCTCCATCATAAAGTTTAATCCTCCTGGCTAATTGCATAGAAAACCTATTCCTTCACAGCATAAATGCAAAGACAGACTGTTTCCACTGAAATGTCTGTATGATTTCATATGCTTTAACGTCAAAATGCAATAAAATAAAAAATGGGTTTCATTGAAAAACTACAGCTATAAATCGCAACATTCAAAATAGCAGAGCTAACCCTACTCTACCATGACCTCCTCCTTACAATCTCTCTGGCTTGGATGATGAGGGCCTTGGGGAGAGGACCTACACATTCTCACAGTGGGTGAAATGATCTGGGACACTTCTGATTCAGTAGCATGACTCAGTCTCATCAGAGATTCACCCCAGGTGTTGTGTCAGAAGCAATAGCTTAGGAAAGAGGGGAGAGTAAACAGTAGAAACCAGATTGTTATTGGTAATAACAGAAATGTGATCTGCCCAGTAAGATGGTAAACTTTCTCTGCAAAGTTTGCAGATAGCCTCCATGGTAAACTTGATTTTGACCTGTCTCTCACCTTAGCTTTGCTCCAGTTAAACCGGACTTACGTAGATCTCTCAGATGTCCTCTTAAACACTGAATTTCATTCTGAAATGGATAATTTTTAACATTTTATAGGCAAATTTATTGTTCTTAATTTTGGAATAGATGAGTTTTATTTTGGAATTTACCAGGAGAAAGCAGTTGTTAGAGCTTTTGCAAGGCAAACAGGCTTCTATACCTTCTTTGAAGAAGCATTTCAATTCTTTATTTATATAATCACAGAATGATTTTGGCTGGGTTAAAGACTATCTAGTTTGGGGCACTTTCCACTAAACCAGGTTAGCTCACAGCCCCATTCAGTCTGGCCTTGAACACTTCCACAGGGCATCCACAGCTTCTCTGGGCAACCTCTTCTAGTGCCTCACCACCTTACAGAGGAGAATTTCCTCCTAATACCTAATAAAAATCAGTTTTCAGTTTAAAGCCATTCTGCTTTGTCCTATCACTAAATGCCTTTTCAAAAATCCCTCTCCAGTTCTCTTGTAGACTTAGGTTCTGGAAGGCCACTCTAAAAGGTCTCCCCAGAGCCTGCTCTTCTCCGGGATGAACAGCCCCAAATCTCTCAGCCTATCTTTATAGAAGAGGTGCTCCAGCCCTCTGAATATCTTAATGGCATTTCTGGTTTTAATCCAACAAAAGCTGCAGAATGGGATCTGGTGCTTTTCTTTGGAGCAGGCTAGCACTTTGTGCTGATCTTGAGGAATTTTTCACTGACATGCAATCAGATATGCTTGCAGAACTTCAGCTCAGTCCAGTACCTTCTCTAAATGATGAGGAAATGACTCAGAAACCAGAAGAAATCCTGGTATCTACATTTGAGCTAACAGGTTTCATAGAGCTGAGCACAGCTTTGGGCTCCTGCAGACCCATAGGGAATTTCCTTCAGGAATTAGAAACCCCTCTGCAGTTCCTTCTCCTCAGCTCCTTCACAGTATTCTCCTGTCCTCACTCACACACATAGCCTGTCAGAGCCCCACAAAACTCCTCAGCAATACAGGAACTGCTCAGACACAGCATCTGGAGATCAAGACATGGATGAGTCCCTCTCCCAGAGTCTCTTCTGCACTCTGGGGAGAAGGCTGGACTGTTTGTGGTCAGCTGACACACACCTGCATTATCTGAATGCTCTTGTGACAGGGCCTTTTCCCAAGAAAAGAGGATCCCATGGACAAATAATCATTGTCAAGCCTTGACTTTAAATGGATGCTGTGAACAAATAGCTGGTGTGGCCCTACTTCTCTTCACCCAGTAGCAAGAGATATCCCAAGCCTGGCAGGGAACAGGAGGGAAGGAGAAAGGGCTATTTCGATATGGCCAGAAGAAAAGGGGAAATGTTTTCTCTTGGGGTTCCCAAAAGGAAGCAGCATGTTGGCAGAGGCAACCTGCCTGCCAGGCCAGTGTGTCCTCTTAAGATTCCTCTCAAAAGCTATTCAAGCAAACAGTGGTCCCTTTACAAGCTCTATTCAGCTGAATATATTTGATTTGGGATTCTTCTCCCTCTTCACCTTACAGGGGGATTAGTCAGATGCCTTATCTGCTCCCAGCTCCATGCCAGGTTCCAGCATGGAATGTCTGTCAGCTTGCAGCACTGTCACCACATTCCCATGCTGCATCAATCACTGCACTGACCAGCTTCCATGGGTATCATCTTAATGTCCACTAGGATCTGAAACCATCAATAATGGTACCCATAGGTATTTTGCTTAAAATAAAAAGGGACAATATCTTAAAATATGACTAATAAAAGGGTGTCTGTTCAAAGGTTATCATGTGGAAACTGACAGCTTCATTACTAATACCCACCTAGAACCAGCTGGAAATAATTTCACCAGAAAATGCTGATTTTTTTCCTGTATCTCTCATTCCTGGTTTGACAAACATTTACTGAACGAAGAGCAAGGTTTCAGGAATTTGTTGCTTCACACAGGCTATTAAGATTCCTGGAGCACCTGGGCTCTCCAGGCTGCCCTGCAAGCTGGTGTTATCTGTGACAGAGCTGACTGTCCACATCTAGGGCTGTCATGCCTGTTCTTTCTGTAGAATTTTTGAGAATTGGCCAGAATAACTTGGTTTTCTCTTTCAGAGTTATAGAAGAACTTCTGTGTCTGAAAGTCTGTTACCTTTTCACAACTATGAATTAGCTCTGGCAGCAAACCTTACCTCTCCTCATAGCATCAATTTTACAACATAGCTACAATATAGAGGATGTCCACTTTGTAATTAGCTCTTACTGGTGATTCAGCTTTTTTTAAACAGCTGTTGAAGAGGGTTGATTGACTTGAGGGTTAAGTAAACCGGACTAGATGTTCTTATGCACTGATCACCAGAAAAGCTGACTACAACCAGCTCACATGGTCCCAGGCCACTGCTGGTGACCATAGGCTTATGACATTATCCCATTTGTGACTCCAGCTTGTGCAAAGCAGTGTTATTCCCACAGCTGGTGGCACAAAAAATTTTCTAGCTTCTGTGGTGTTCAGAAGTGACCCATCATGGTACTGGTACTTGATGCCTGTGTGAGATTTGGTACCAGTTAGTTTAATCGAGAGGCTGTGCAATAATTTAACGGCGTCTTTACACAGTTCATATTTGAAAAAGCAAATGTAACAAAAAGAAGAAAAAGTGTAACTCTAAAGAGTTACAAAACAACCTTTCTTATTTTAAGAAATAAACAAGGGATTCTCACAAACAAATGCAAAACAACGGAGAAAAAGAGATGCATGCCTAATCAAAGCAAGTCCTGGTTAGTTCAGTGGTGTCAGTGATGCATCAGTGATACTAATTCCTACAATTTTCTAAAGGCCACCCTCACAGAGTCATATGACAGAAGTGTGTTCTTTAAATCTCTGATTCTCATACTTCATTTGTACTTCAGGGAAAAACTTTAGAGGGAAATACTGAGACACTGGCAGACAGATTATACCTCTGTTTTTAAAATGTCATGATTCTAAGGCACAATGCAAAGAAGGGGGTGTCACCATCTGTGTGCATTCACATCAGACTTTAAAGCAAGGTTTGAAGCTGAGGGCCTCCAGAGTGTGTTGTCATCTGCTGCAAACACAGCATAAAAGAAGCAGAAAGTAAGATAACAGGAGCTGTGCATTTGTTGAAAAGAAAAAAAGAGCTCAGTTCTCAGATGCCTGTATCTTTGCTGTGGCTCAGGACACAGCAAGCCACCGAGACAGCTGCATTTCTGGCACTGCTTCTGTGCACGTACGGAGATTCTGCTACAGCTCTGACACTACGTGTATCTTCCCATCTCCACAACTGTCTGCTGTCCACAGCCCTTGCTTCACTGCCAGTAGCAGGGCAAGAATTGCCTGCCAGGGCCAAGCTGCCTGTTCTCAATGTGAGCTAGCTGGGAGGAGTGCCCTCCAGCTCCCAGCCACTAATTAGTCACTAATCTCAGGCACTAGGATTCCCACACACCATGCAGGCTTCCTTTGGTGACTTTTCAATTAGCATCACAACACCCCAAGCTTTGAAGGCTTTGTGTATATTTATCTTTCCTTCCAATTGTCAGGGCCAGCATACATAAATTAAACCAATTTAAGAGCATCTGTATATCTATTATTTGGCAGCTATTAGCCTAAACTGACTTAGTCCTCTGCCAGCTGACAGTTAGACACACTAATATTACCTGGGTGTGACTTGTATTCTTTCACAGAAAATGAGACACATCCCATAAGTACTGCTTTAAAACTGGAATTCACTTCTGCATGTACAGGAGAAATATCTACCCTTATTGCACTGATGTGTCTAGATACAGATGACAAAGCTCTGCTGAATGAAGGAGGACAAAACGAGCACATCAGTCCCAGACTGAACAGGGACTACACACAGTGAATGTTTGGGAAGTTTAGAAGAGGAGCAATCATGTGGCGTGGGAAGAATCCTCTTCTAAAATCAGAGACCAGTGAGGAGTGAGAGTGAGGAGCCTTACTAAGCAAGTAGCAGCACTCACCTGCAAACAGACTGAATTCAACCATATAGGGCCTGATCAATAGCTCACAAAATTAGAAGGATTCTCAGTGGACTCCATCCATTGAGAGATCAGGCCTTCTAAAAAAGCAGTATAGTGCTTCAAAGGAGAAAATGATGCTTGAGGCTTAGAAAGACCCAAAGCTGGAGGAAGCTACAGAATTCCTGGGAAGTGACTGATCAGTAAAGTGCTGGTTAAGCAATTTCCTGGACACAAAGACAATGACTACACATACATAAAATAAAAAAAAAATCCAATTCCTTCACACTGCCATCAAGGATTTATGTTGGCTGGTACTGCAAATCTGCAGCCACACTGCTGTTGAAATTTCAGCTCCTGTACTGTCATACCACTCCCATCCATCTCCCAATCTGCCCAGCTCCATTGTCATTGTTACTAGACTCCACTCACTGGAGCCAAGAACAGCTGCTGGGGTAATTCTTGGCATTAATAGGGAATCTCTAAGCAGAGGCATTTCAAAGCACCTTCCTCGGGCTCTAAAGGTTCTCCCCATTATAGTGTGATTGGTTGTTTTAACTGAGGTAATTGGCATGTATATAATTGGCCTTGTTGACAATGAAGATTTTCAGATATCCTTAGTCTCCTTTCCCCCTCCCTGCCCTGACGGAAGCTCTGGAACCCAAAGGGAGTAGCACAGATCAAGGGGAAATCCCTGCTCCCCATCCCCCATGTTGCAATGGTGTTTGAAGAGCCATAGCATCAAATTTAATTTCGGGCATCTGCTGTCTAAACCTTACAAAATTGGAGCACTAACCAGCAGTGGAGTCACTTCCAAAGCAAAGAATGGGTATGTAGTGCAAAGGACAACTTAAATGAGTAGCATTCTTCATTATACTGTCTACAAAACACCTTCTAAATGTACATCCTTCAATGCAAAGATGGTTATTTCACTTGTGACTAATGGAATACCTTATTGACCAGATAACTGCACATCCTTACACTTCTATGAATTCAGAAGCTTCAGTGGTACTTCATGATGATGATCCTGTCTTGCATTTGCAGAAATTCACCACCACTCCAGCCACTGGAGGAGCTGAAACATACAAGAAATGGGTTCTCCCAGAGCTGCTGGTGATGGCTGATCTGCTGGTAATGCCGGGAAACATAATGTGGTCCAGCCATATGTGGGACTCTGGGAGAAAAGGGCTGTGCAAATGCTGTAATTAATTCTCTGTGCTTACACTTGGAAGGCTTTAGTTCACCCTGAACAGAAAAGACTGTTCTGCATGCACTTTGACAATCACTTTAACTAAACGCTCCAATCGGGCTGCTGCCAAAAGAGGTGGGCCTCTTTCTTTTTGTTGGGTCCAGCATTCCCACAGTTTGGCAATGGAATTTTAGGAGGTCAAACCAGCCTATGTACCTGCCTGAAAACTATCCCTATTAAAAAACCCAAACCAAATGAAAAGAGGCTTCAGGCAGATGAAAGAGCAAGGCTCCTGCTGAGACACCAGAGGGCAGAAATGCGTGAGCTGGGTAAGAAAGAGAAAAAGCCCCTTTGGGCAGCCAAACACTCTTCTACCAAGCTCAGCCAACCAGTGGTGAATCTAACACATTGATTTCTTGGGGATCTCAAACAGATGTGCTTTACTCAACCTCACTGTAAGGAGCAGGGTTGAAGCATGCAGTTATTCCCCCTCACCTTACAAATAAGATCCCAGGATAACTAAGGTTACAGGACCTTCTGACATATTTTTGTGTCTTGCTTTTTCACTCAAGTTGCTGCCTGCTCATCATTGTGACCTTAGGGATAGATATCACAGGAATAACTGCTATGGGATTACTTTGCTCCACATTGTGGTACCAAGCTCATTGTCCACCACCTGCGCTTCATGCATACATAACACTGAGAAAGATTTCATCAAGAGTTATAAAACTCTGGTGAGAGAGGACTCCACTCTGCCCAAGGTAAGACGTGTACTGGAAGCCAAATTCGATACCGCATCATCAGCTGTCCTGTGCAGATACTGGTGTCAGTTTAGAGTTATCAGTGCAACATTCAAAATTCAGCCTATGCTGCACCAATAGGATGAACCAATTAGCCCTGATAAATTGAGATTTTAAACAAGTTTTAAAATATCACATTTCATATGTAGTTTGTCAATTCTGTGAGTAGGACTCACCTGGAATTTTTCTCCCTCTCTAATCTCTACTTTCAATTTTGCTAGTGATTTAAACAAAAAAAATTGGCAAGGCTAGATTGAGAAAGGCACCTCACACTCTCTCAGGCTCTGCCTGGGAGCTCACAGGAAGACTGGTGGATTTTGCCAGGCAGCATGTTTAATGAGAAATTAGGCATGATGAGGTTTCAGGGGCTAAGAATCCACAAAGTACTCAACACTCTGGCACATGTTTGTCAAAACATATTCCCTGTCTGTGCAGTTTAAAAATAAATGCATTCTAAACTAGGGAACTCTCTGGTTCCACCGGTAATGCAAAAGTACTTTCCAGGAGTCAGGCTAAGGCATTCAGCAAACTCTCCAACTGTATTTGGCATTAGCCTGAGATTTGGGCAAAGGGTAACAAATCCCTGGCTTTGCACAGCCTCCCCATACAACCTTTGGCAAGTCTGTCACTCAAAAACCTCACATATAAAATAGAGAGGTGCTGCTACCTCCCCGTGTCTGCCTTGCACACCTTCCCTGAAAGTGTCAAAGCTCAAGAACTGTCTCTGGCAGATGGCGCCTGGGCTGAAAGAGTTTAAGCAACTTTTTCCTGATACCAAATGTCTCTGTCTTGGGCCTGGGAGATTGTGGTATTGGTTTGGGCTCCCTCTCACAAAAGTTTCCTGAACCTTTTAAAGTGTCGTCCAGCACCTAGTTAATTCTGGAATTACACAGATTTTACTTACATTTCTCCCCGTGCACATTAACCATGGTATTGATTATGCAGAAGGTAACTCACTCTTCCAGTGGTGTTAAAGCAGGGTCTGCCTTCCCCTTAAAAGTCCTAGTACTCAGAGTAAAGTTTATGGTGAAATAAAGAGCAACATGCACAACTTGCCCCACCCTTCCCTGCAGGGCTATTGGTCATGTGCAGGAGCTAGAGAAAAAAGCAGTGAAGAAATGTAAATGTGAATGCTTTTCCCCTCACACCCAGACACTCCATATAAACAAACAGCCATCTCTAGGTACTGTTTTCAAGTCAAACAGAGACAAGCAAATACTCAACATCTCTGTCCTGAAGTCAGGTAAAACTTCCTCACTGCACAATGCTTTCACCTTGATTCTTTCTATAGCTAAAATTTCCTCTTACTTGGGAAAAGGGAATAGAAATAAAAATGTAAGGGAAAAGCATAGATTTCGTAAATTTATTTTTTTCTGAAAGATTTCGTTTCTCTACTGAAAAAAATGGAGAGAAAATTTGCAGTGCAGTTCCTATTTACATGAAGTGTCTTAGGTCGTGACACATTAAGA
The DNA here is from genome assembly GCF_048771995.1 of Taeniopygia guttata. Lineage (NCBI taxonomy): Eukaryota > Metazoa > Chordata > Aves > Passeriformes > Estrildidae > Taeniopygia > Taeniopygia guttata. The sequence continues at coordinate 131,272,815 of NC_133026.1, forward strand.
AGTTTTTGCATCGAATAAAACACGGATGTTTTGTCTAATCATTTCTTAAACTAGGAACTGAGAGAAACAAAGGGAGGGTAAAAGCAGCATATGTTACAGTCAGGCAACATTCCAAGAAGTTGGAATTACATAGTATCCTCAATCTGCATTAAAAGACAATGAAAAAATCAATAGTGAATTAGGCCGTCTAATAGTGCACGCAGGTAACAGAGTTACTGCAAAGAAAAAAAGAGGTGTAAAGCAACTTGGAACCAACACATCAAAGTGGGGCACTGAGAGCCTGATTTCTGGGTCTGGCTATCTCACAACATATGAGCACAACGAGATAGAATAATTATTACATCTCCCTGGGTGTCAGGGAAGCCCTTCCAGCAGCAGAGGAACAGCAAAATCTACTTTGGCAGCACTGAGTAGAGATAAAGCAGGCTTGTAGGTGCACGCAGGGCATGTGCATCGTATAAACATGGTATCACTGAGATGGCAAACCTGACAGGACAGGCTGACGAAGCAGCTGCAGGGGATCTAAAACTGGGGTCTTCCCCAGGCCTTGGACTAAATGATCTTGAAGCTCCTGAGTACTGAAGAACCAAACCTAGGCGGTAAAAAAGGCCAAAGGTTATGGCAACAAGCTGTGATCCTGCATTGCCCAAAAATTCTGTATAGAGTAATATTATACACTGCCTTTATGTTTATGAATGAAACCAGTTGGAGGCTTTCTTCTGAAATACTCCTGTATTTCAAAAGAGAATACCAAAAAGTTGTAGAAAGTGACACTGCTACACCTGTCTGTAAAGGTACTAAAGGCAGAGCTGACAAAGCTTAAACAGAAACACAGAGACACAGGGTCTGGTGACCTTTCCACAGAACAAGGCACTGCAGAGGTGCCCTGGCTCCAACACTGGTTCCTTTTGTGCCACCAGACAATCCTCTTTATCTCCTGCCCTTCAAATAAAATAACATTCTCTTGCTTATGAGGGCATCCACAAGGAAAAATATGCAATAGCTCAGTGGCTGTCAACTCCACTTCTTATTCTGTGAATTCTGAAAGCAGCTTTTTCCACTTGCTGTGATTTTTTAAGTACCTTTCTCTTTGATTATAATATTTACCTATTTTAAGGGAAAACTACACTGATTTTGAGCAAACAGATTGGTAAGTCTATGGCTCTGTTTCCCAACTCCTACCACTAAAGTATTTCTGTGGATTCTATGGGCTGAATTTACTCTAGTTCTTGAGTGTGGGAAAAGTAAACAAGCAATTGTTTATATGCCATCCTTCACCTTCTGCATTCTGGAACACTTATGCCTATTTTAAGAGAGATTGCTGGAGCAAAAAGACACATTCATCATGGCTTTTAGAATGCTTATTGTTGCAGGGTAATATTTTAGACCTGTGGAGCCTCTCTATTTTTTAAACTCTCAACATACTTATAACCAATGCAAAGACATTTGCTGCTCTTGGTTTTGCCCCATGTTGATCACACCCCTATTTCAGGTTCCTTTAAAATGTCACTCTGTTGGTCATAATGGTTCAAGGACTGAGTGATGTGAGCTGGGAGGAGCATCCCTGGTGGCAAACACAGACCTGGCCATTCCCACTCTGCAGTCAGAGCCTTCAGTCTGGGCCTCCATGGAACTTGGAGAACACCAGCCCATCTCCCCCAGACACCCACTGCAGTACCAAGAACAACGTGGGCTGATTTTGTACAACTGAGGGACCTCTGTATTGTAAAGAGGAAAACAAGAGAAGAGGAGTGGAGGGAAAAAAAAAAAGTATAAAATAAAGAGACAAAGAGAAAGTTAAGATAGAGGGAAAAAAAAAAAGAAAAAGGAGAAAGGGGTAAAGGAAAAAAAAGAGGAAAGAGGAAAGAGAAGAAAGAGAAAAAAGAAAACAGAGAAAATTAAAATTTTGATAAAAAAGAAAAGGAGAAAAAATAAAAAGGAGAAAAAAAAGTAAAAATTCTGACAAAAAGTTGGCTTTAAAGTACCACTGGCAGTTAAAAAATTATCTAGTAATTAAAGAAAAAAAAATATAGGTATTAGGGCAATCTTGTTACATTCCCTGGGAATTGTTTACAACCTGAACAAACCAACAGCTCTTTACCTTCATCTCAAACCACTTTGAATTAGGATGACTCAAAATGTGTCTATGAATTTGCAATATTGTTCTATGATGTTGCAAAGACCTTGTCAATTAACACAAGAAGCTGGACAAAGCTTTATGAAGATGCACTCAACATTTTTTTCTCACTGGTCAGGTTATTTATGTTCCCTATCTCTGCCCCATAAAGACAGAACACAATTTTAATGTCAGCATAATTAATGTATTTCCAAAGTCTTGGATCCCACGTCACATGAAATTGTCTTTCAGAGATGTCTCCTTACTCTTTTTTTCACACTACAGTTTTACACTAACACCAAAATTACCATCATTAGGTGACCTAACTGTATTTTCCCACTGTTTAAAAATGGTTGAATGAATCACTAAAAAATTCTACCAGGCAGATCAAAGCATCTGCAGAAAAGCCATCATTCTATATTAAATCTTATTGAAATGGTTCCAAAATTATGAGTAATCTTTATGAGATGATTGGTATTTTAATGTCTGCTAATCAAGTTTGCACCTAATATTCCAATCGATTGTCAGGCTTTATCACTTTCTCACCTGTATCAATGTTTCAATGTCAATCCTGAAAGGACTGACATAATGTGAGGTATTTTCATCACTAAAAATTACTTCTGTTTTAAGATGAAACAACATTGTGTGTGCCATGTTGCCTCAGTGCAGTGTTGCATAAATATAGGATAGTCATGTTATAACTCTGCCATGTTTCAGAACCATGAAGTCTATATTCAAAATTAGCAAAACAAAAATATCCTTTTTCCCCCCTTACATATTTCCATATTACTTTGATGAATCTAAAAGAAATGCAAATCAGCATTTCATATAGAAAGTGCCACACTCAGCTTCACACCTTACTCTGTGGCCAGGAAATGCTTGATATTCCATATCTGTCGGAATCTGTGGGTGTTGGTGATTCCGAGATTGTAGAAAGTCTCTGTCTTTCTGCCCCGTTGCCAAAGAAGAAGCCATAGTTCGTCCGTGCTGGTTTTAAGGTTGTTTATTTTTGCTTATCTATAACAAGTTCTGCTGCCCTGCTGCAGGTTTGTCCTGCAGGGCAGTGTGTGGGGCTCTGCCCCTCAGTGGGATGGTACAAACATTATATACAAAAAATTACGTGTACTATATTTACAATAATATGCTAATATCTATTATCTACGTTGAATAGTGTGTCCCTAGCCTAAACCAATAGAAAAATGCCAACATCACCAAGAACATGGAGGTAAGGAAGAAGAAGGAGGAAGAATAGGTTCAGGCCCACTTTCCTCCATCTTAGAACTCCTGACCCCCCTGTACAAAGTAAAACCCCCCTGTACATGTGTTAAAACCCCCCTGTACAATACTAAAAAATTTTACCCTCTAATTTGTGACCACTTTTACTATATCATCTAACCCTCTGTGACTGCTTGTTCCACCTTTAAAGTTGGTAATTCATTCTATGGTTTAAACTCAAGATCACAGCTGTTTTCAGCTGCTTGCCAGGGTCTAAAATGCTTCTGACCAAGGCCTGGAACTTCTAAAAATGTCTGAGGGACATTTTGAGTTCCGACATCTCCCCTCTCTGTTTGAACTAGAAACATTCGCTTTATCATGCTGTTCAAGGTCCTTCAAATATATACGAAAATGCATGGTAGAACAAGCAGAAGAACTACAAGTCCTATAAGAATATAAAATGCTATTTTTGAAAGTTCTTTCTACAATGGTGAGATATTAAAAAAGATAAACAAATTATCTTATCAGGACCCTGTAACTTTGTTTAATTTGCTAATACTACTTTGTATTTGTTTTATATTTTTATGAATAGATTTTGAATGATCGGACAAGTTCATGCAGCACATCTTCTCAAATTTTTTACATCCGTGCCTATGTGTCAGCAGCAAATGATCAATTGCCGCCCTGTTTTGAAGCACTGCTTGCCTTGCACCGCTGATGTCTGTTAACATGTCACTCAGTGCAAACGAAATGGCACGACTGTGTTTCTTTAACTAACATGCTATATGCTTCAATTGTGTCAAGGCCGCCCCTGATGTTGCTTGGGGTGAGAAAATTGCTATTGCAATTCTCCGAGACTTGTCCCAGGTAGAAACATCATCATCATAATTTGAACTATATTTTTCAAGGGATCCTTTCTTTTTTGAATCAAGAACATTTCTTTGACAACTTTGTCTATGGTCTGCCTCATGTACTGAGGCAAGGACAGCACAAACATTAGAAGAATTACAATACTTTATAATTACATACAACTATTTTCAAAATTTTTTTTCTACAACTGTGAAAAGTGAAACAAATTGAACACACCATCTACTTATGATTTAATTTTTCTCCAGGTGTGTTTGGTCTTCCGATATCTCTTTAAATTTTCACTCGTGTGTCTATGTGTTTATAATAGATGTTCAATTACTGTTTTGTTCTCATTTCTCACTGCTAGCTAACAAATCATTCAATGCAAAAGAAATGACATGGGCATCTTTACTCTGCCCACAACTTCTTTTGATTCAACTGCACCAAGGTTCTTTTTGATGCCACCTGCTGTGAAAGCAGAACCACTCAGTTTTTTCGAGCCTTTTTTCTTGGTATTAACATTATCATTGTCACAATTTGGATCGCTTCATTCATCAGATTTTTTTCTCCTTGCTCTCTTATCAAGGTCATGCTGTGTGTTAACAAAAGGTCTTTCAATGCTGCATGGACCACCCTTGATTTTTGCAGGGATAGCAGGCCAAATTTTGTTTCCGCAAATGAAAAACATTTCCTTCGGTAAAGTGGCTGGATGTTGAAAGGATGATTTGCTTGTCATTTTGGTATGATTGCACCAAGATGACGCATTTTTATAAAAAGGCTGATTCGGAGTGACATCTATTGTATGATTATCTGTCTTTGCCACTCCTGATGAATTAAATTTGATGCACCATTTCATTTTTGTTGACTCAAAATGTCCAAATCCAGAGGTTCAAAGTGAGCAGCAGGAAGGAATTGTGTCTAAACATGTTATCCTTTCACAGGGTCTGAAAGAAACTTCAGAACTTCTGGAAGGATGTCCCCTGGGACTGACCATCCTTCCACTGGCACACTTACTAGGCATGTTGAAAATGGTTTCTCTGGTTTCGAATGGGTCAGGCAAATGCTGTCCAGACCAGCTGCTTTTGCCAAAGTCTCCCATACTTTTTCCCTTGGTTGTCTCATGGGAAAATCTGTCCTGTTGCCCAAGGCAACAGGTGAAAGAATGAAGCACATGAACACTATCTGTCTGAATCTTATGTCTATGTCCCCACCCTCTGTGAGAAACCCCGCAATGCAGCAACACCCAAACAACATTTGATTTTTTAGAAAAAACTCCAAGTCTCTGGGTGATCAATCGTTGTCCGACGAGACGTCTGCAGCGTTGTTGTTTGCCTTCGTCTGTGTGCTTGCTTCTCTGCTTTTCGGGTCCATGTCCACTGACGTCTGCACCTGATAAGGTTACATGTGCCTTGCTGGCATTCACTTCAGTCCTCGTCCTGTAGAAACACAAGCGAAACTTTCGCTCTAAGTTATTAATGTAAATGAACTTTCAATCTGTCCTGACTCTGGGCTTCTGATCAAATCGAAAGGATTTTCTTTTAGTTTTTCCTGTGGGCTGTTTGTAACATATTTGACAATTAGAGTGGGCTTTGAGAAAAAACCATTTAAAAAATTCAACACATTTGTTTAACCCTGCCTCATCCTTTTTCTGTCCATCCAAGTGGATTTCAGGGTGTGATGTGTTCTTTGCTTGCTTGACTTGAGGGAGAATGAAGAATATTGAAAATATGTTTGACTCTCTGTTTTTTCAAAAATTTGTCAAGCACTTTGCTTGTATAAATTGGACTATTATCTGTTTCTATTTCTTGTTGCACTCCTAATGATGTAAATGCTTATTAAAAATGTTTGCAGGTATGTTTTGTGGTCTTCCCTGTATATAATGATGCAAAAATCGCCCCTAAAAATGTATCAATTGAAATATGGATATTTTCGAGCTTTTCAAAAGATGGGTATTTTGTGACATCAGCTTGCCACAGCTGAAGGCTTTTACATACTTTTCAGATTGGCCACTCTTGTAAATACAGGAGACTGCACAAACTGGTTCTTTGGCAAGCAGATTTTTTTTTGTCTGACTTTCAGAAGGGTGAAAGGTTTCCATTAATGTCTGTGCATTTTTGTGAAAACATGCACGGCTCAATTTTGCCTGCTCAAAAATGTTTGGCAGTGTCTGCAAAATGGGCATTGTGAGCTTATCTACATGAGCATTTTTTTTTACTAAAAACTTCGGAGGTGAAGAATGCACTCTGATGTGTTTATTAATGTTCTCTGTTTTTCTAGGATTATTTTTATGCATAATAGATATGAATATAAAATTTCCTTGTCTGTATGTTTTAAAAGCGATTTCTTTAATTGTTTGACCACATTTGCAACATACACTAAACTTGTGATCAGATTGAGGGTTCTTAAAATAACTGAAAAACCCCTGACTATTGTTACCAATTTTGCAACTTGTGGTGAACTTTGTATCATTTTGATATTTGATTCTCATTTCTCTGTTTTTTGATTTTTCCATGAAACTCACTTTTACATTTAACATTTTGTGTGTTGGAAAACGAACTGTGCAAACTTCTGAATGCCTTAACAACGTGATTGAAAAATTTTGCGACTTTGGATTGTCCACTCAAAATATTTCTTCTTTAAATGTAAATGAATGATTAAGAAATCTTTCCCTGACATTGTCAGCAATCTGGTCTCTGCCACAATAATGATCTGAGCTCCCATCTTTAAATCTGTAAGAATTGTTTTTGAGGGTCTGCAAACTAAAAAATCCCACTTTCAACTTCTGTGGAAACATTAACAAAATCCTTGCTCAAAGCTACTTATTTGAACGATTTTTTTTTTTTTTTTTTTTTTTTTTTCCTCTTTCAATTTTATCTGTTCAGTGTCTAGCACTTTCTTCATATTTTTCTCAATGATCAGCAAAATCAAGTCTACAAAATAATTATATCAAGAGATTAAAACATACAAAATCTTCAACTTCATTTCAGCCTTATTTCAGGCACTTCTTCACTCCTTTTCTTTTTTCTTTTTCCTTTTTTCTTTCTTTCTCTTTTTCTTTTTTGAAACAAGAAAGTTGAAATATAAATCATAATATAGAACAAGACAAAATATCTCAATAATAAAATGCATAAAACTTATCAAAATCTATAACAATTTAAGAAAATTCAAAAGAAAGATATTCTAAATAGCATATATAAAAATGAACAAAGCATGATTATTAGAAACATTGTGACAGCATTTCAGAGCTTGCAAATAGCTGAAACATTTGTTTCTAGTGAAAACTCTTGGCATCCCTTCCCGGGCAGGGCTGGCAAGTTTCACTTCAAAACTGTGTCAGCTGTAACATTTGTAGGATCGAATTGATGGGTCAAAAATGACCTGCATATCATTCATTTTTGTGCAGAAACTTCTGAATTTTGCTGGCAAACTCATCTGTCTAAGTTAAAATCAGGGTCTGGCCAGGACCTAAACTTTAAACTGGAGAGATGTTTCTTAACATATTATATAAAACAAAATTTACACTAACAATACATATATAATACTTAAAACATAACAACCTATTATAACATTTTCTTATAAAATAAACACTTGAAGTTCAAACCGATAAACTGGTCAAATGACACAAAGATTCATTTTTCTTGAAACTCTTTTGAAGGAAAAAGATGCTAATTGGAGAAATCGTAAGATTAACAATGGCAAGAGGTTGTCAGAATGTTTTAGGCACCTCTCTCTGAGATTTTCTGAAAAACATTTGAGAATGATGAAAAATAGAAATGCAATGATTCCACTCACAAGAGATATAAAAACGAATCAGGAAGTTCACCTAGAAAAATGCACAATACAGTTAAAATTCAAAATGAGACTTCAGAACTGTCATGTAACCTGGATAAGATTACATAAACAATAATAAAACATACGAGAATTCACTATGAAAAAATGAAGCACAAATCTTCACTTGATAACATGATAAAATTTCTTAACAATAACGTTTATAGAACACTTATATAGTTAAAAATAAAGGATTTGAAAACAAATGCTTTTTGTATCACTATACAAAGAAATAACAGACTATAAAACTGATTTTTAAACGATAAAGTCAATCTTAGAAAACTCAAAATAAATTCTTTTACAACTCTTATATACTGATAAACTTATAATAAAACAGAAAATATTAAAACAAAACTAAGAATCCAATAAATCCAATAACTTCTCCTTAAATTAATGTTCATTATTACTTTGTGAACTGTTTTAGACAAAACCTTTTCATCTTTAAAGAGAAACAACTAAACCTTGCTGCCAAATAAACTTGACTTTTGAAAAACTTAAAATAATTTTTGAATTAAATAGTACTTAAACTCAATATATAACAATCTTAATAAAGAATCTCTAAATTATATTAACTTTACGAAATCTATATGTATCAAATTAACAATATATAAATCCATTATTAATTAAACCTTTGTAAACTTAACTTCTTCAGGGCCCAAACCTAAAATAAACTTAAAGTGATATACTTTAATTAAACAATACTTAACTTAAACGCAAACCAACTATATAAAAATCAATTCTATCATTAATAAAACGTTAAAATATAACCTAACTTAAACCTTAATATAATAAATTACTAACATTTCATGCTATTTAATTTTCTATATCAATTTTCATTATGATATCTCTTTTTCACAATGTGTTCTACAATTATTACTTATCATCACACCGGCTGGGCGTGTCTGCTCGATCAATTCTGTGACTTAACTGAAAAAATCTGGGGTTGGTGTTTAGAAACATTGGGGAGATTTGAAAAAGGCCGTGTGTTGGCTGGTTTTCAAAAAGCGACTGATGGAATTTTATTTCAGGGTGAAAATTGGGAGACTCATCTCTCAGCATTGCTGCAGGATATTTGTTGCTTGTAAAAAATTATTTGCTGTGGCTGTTGTGATTTTTTTGTTTGCCGCGGCATGAGAGCACTGGGAGCACTTCTGGTGCAAACTCCGCTTCTGCCTGCGTTAGGATGGCTGCGCCCCTCTCTCTTGCTCACACCCATTTTCAGTCACTTCCGCGTTCGCTTTAACTCTCGCAAACGCATGCGCAGCTTTGATTCACCCTCTGTCTGTGTCGCCATGGGAACAAGGGAAGGAACTCCCGCACCGACCGCGCCCGCCCGCACCGGCTCCGCGCGGCCGTCCCTCGGGAACGTCCCCCCCCATTCTCTCTGTCAGGCCTGGAGCCACCCCGGTCTCGCTCTGGGTCGGCCCGCGCCGTCCCCGAGCCGCTGCTGGAGCCCAGCGCGATTCGGCGCTCTGGTGACGTCATCAGCGGGCGCCGCCGCGTTCTGCGCTGTGCAGCCCCGCGCCGCGTCTCGCCCGGCCCCGCGCCTCTCGGGTCTCCCCCCGCGGCCACCGCGCAGTCTGCGGACGGCTGGCTGGCGGCCACTGCCGCCCCCGACGCCGTCTGCGCCCGTGCTCGTGCGTTCGAAATGCAAGAGATCTCCGCTCCGACTTCCGGG